>NC_056744.1:524065625-524230625 GCF_019279795.1 Protopterus annectens | reverse complement strand
GCTAAATCCTGACATCCATGAAGATACAGGTGCTCACTGAGGAGGCACATTGCTGTTTGAAGGATTAGGCACAAGCGGGATGTTCAGACCTCAAAGGACGGCGACCAGTATTGGTTAGTTGGTGTAATGTCAGCCATTGACTTATGGGCCTAGTAAGAGTAGCAAGTGATTTGGCCCTGGTTCTTATGGGCTGGGCTGTGTTGTCTCTGTGCGTCTGTTTTCTTGAAGGTGGGTTTCATGGTGGAAGGCTTCTCGAGGCAGGGCTGGTCCTTTTGGTGTGTGGTAACCACTTTGTGGGTATGGTAACATTAGGGACAGGGTGAGGACTTTGCAGAAAAGAAAAAAAAAAAACCTAAAGAACCACGTTAGCAGATGTTGTTTGAGGGAGAATATGGGAGAGCATGGCGTGCTGCTGTAGTTGTTACTGATACATTATTCCGCTTCAGTTTTCAGTTGAAGTCATTTCTGTTGTTCAGAACAGGAAAGGGGAGCATGGAGTGTCTCAGCTGCTGCCTCGCATGTCGGGTACATTTGAAGATGATAGATATTTTAGTCTTGGTGGGTGGGTGGTGTCCCAAGGTCGGCGGCAAACCCTGTGCTGTAGGTATCTGAGGTGAAGGCCTTGTTGAAGGTAGTGCAGTTGTTTCGGGTGGTAATGGCATGAATCCCCCCCCCCCCTCAGTCTTGGTCACTTTCTGCACTCTGGTATGGTGGTGGGAAGGTGCAGAACCACTTGCCGCTGTGATGGGATTTGTTTCTTGGGCTTCCCATGTTGGGGTAAGGGCTCTGTGAGTATGGCGCTTGGTCACAGAGTAAGAGGAAAATGGGAAAAGAAGAAGAAAGGGGGAGAAAAAAAAAGAAGTCTGTAGTTCATTCTGAGCAGCCAGGCTGTTGGTTTTCTGTTTGGAGTTTTGGCGCTTCTTGGTCTCATTTTGCCTTGCTGCCCACAGTGCTTGCTCTTACTTCGACTATGTATGGCAGCACTGGTGGCAAGGCTTGGTTCACGGGCTTGAAACTGGGACTGTAGTGGTAATTTTCCAAAAGTAAGGTATTATTCCTTTTATAAAGGCAAGCTTAATATACCCCAATGGTGTGCATAAGTGTTTTGATTAATATGAATAAACAGAGAATGCAGTACAGAATGTTTCTCTAACTCATTTGAGTATATAAACTGATAATAGATCATAAATGGGAAATACTGCATTTACTTTAACAGGATGTGCTGCGTGTGGGTTATTGGGATTGTGGGGAGTGAGAGTGGAAGTGGGAATGGTGACTATAAATGGCTTTATAATATTTAGAAATTCTGCAAGAAGGATGGTCTGTCTTTTGATGTGGATTGGAGGCCATTTGTCATCAATTTGAGTTCCCAAAAGCACTTGGGATAGCCTCTGCGTGTCGGTTGTCTATATCTTATAAACGTTAATTTTGCTGCATTGATGGTAATGCACGTTTGTTTGATTCATGGGTTTTGAGTAAGGGAAAATACTGGCTGCCACTGCATATGCCCCATACACTGCAACTTGTCAGTGGAGTTGGGCCTTACTGTTTAATGGTACAGTGTTTCACAGAAAAGGATGAATGGTGGGAAGGAGCGGGCCCTTTGGGCTGCACAGATTTGTGAGGTATATCCACTATTATGCCTCTTAAATGTTGAACATGAATGGTGGAACAGGTGCATTTACTGCTTACTAATGAGTTGTGGGAGTTTTTTCCTTTAAGTAATTAGCTCATTTGTGGTATTATTTATACATTTTGTGATGGCATGTTATTTTTTCCCTCTAGCTACTCATGTTATTGGAATTGCATAGTAAACTATAATGCCATGGTTTAAAAAAAAAGTCTGTGTAGAGCTGTCATTTGTTGTGTGCTGGATACCATACTATCCTGATTTTGAGGTACAGCGGCTGTTTTGTTAGATCTTTGTTGCAGAAAATACACAACATAAAGGCAGGAACCAATGTTTCTTGTACATAAATACTGCTTCCATATTATGTTGGTTAGTGTGCCTCATTTGGGGATGGAAGGTTAAGAGCTAGGCAGATGGCTTTACAATATAAGTTAGCCTGGCTTATACAGGGGCTCTAACTGATGTGGTCTGGAATCACAAGGTTACCCAGGTTGTGGATATCGATAGGTCCTTTCATGTGTGGAATTTAGTTGTAACATACTTGACTGGTAGTTAAATTTGCCTTGGGTATTTGATAGGGTCATTGGATGCATAGCTTCAGTTATAGCTGCTTTGTCATAGATGGGAATGGTGGTAGTATATTTCTTCCCGGGCTAGCAGTATAGGTTGTCCTTGAAGATGCCTTGGAATGTGTGACGTATTTTGGATGTTTTATGTCTTTTTCTTTCTTGCAGATGGGGTCTTGGAACGCTGTGGTGGTAATTTGGAATAGGTGGGTATAAGGTGGAGACTGCTTGTTAATATTAGAGGGTTTAATTTTGTCCTCTTCATTATAGATGGTGGTGTGCCGAGTACCTGTTGTGGCATTACAGTGAATTTGCAGATGATGAAAGCAGCAGTTAGCATTGCTGCCTCACAGCAAGAGGTTATCCGGTTCGATCCTCAGCTGGGGTGCCTTCTGTGTGGAGTCTGCATGTCCTCCCTGTGGTCGCGTGGGATTCTTCCGGGTGCTCCGGTTTCCTCCCACATCCCAAAGACATGCTGTAGGTGGATTGGACACACTAAATTGGCCATAGGTGTGAGTGCGTGCATGTGTGTGCCTTCTGTGGAAGGTTGGGCATTGGGCTGGCAACTCAACACTGTAAAACTCCACTGCCAATCATGAGCGAACGATGATCCACTGTGGTGACCCCTAACTGGGAAAAAGCTGAAAGAAGAAGAAGGAAGCAGTGGCAAGTGAGGAGGTTACACAAGGGGAACACAAGTGGGCAACAGTTACTGATGGAAGTAAATGGATTTCAAAGTTGTTGAGTTTTGGTAGAGGATTTTACTCTGCTAGCAGATAAGGACAGGCATTTTGTGTTTTATATCAGGGTTAATGGGTTGTACAATTTGTTCTCTTAATTATTAGTATGCTAGATTAATGTTGAAAGTTGTTTTTTTTTTTGGGCATTTGCGTTCAATACTAAAAGGGAGCACGGCTATTGGCCATAGGTAAGGGTTTGGGGTGGCGGGGTCCTGGTCATGCCTCCATTTTAAGTAATCATGGTATGTGTGCACATAGAATTTATCATTGTTTCTTTCGTTGCAGATTGCTAGAGTGCAGAAAGCATCATGCGGTGGCTTTAAAAGGGGATTTGAAAGGTGATGTTTTTGATAGGATGCACATTCTTGTCACTTGAACAGGGCACAAGGAGGGTCTGATTAATCATCTTAGTAAGGCATGTTTGAGCACTGTATTTAATTACTGGGAAGGTGATTATTGCATTGGTATAGGGGACAAGTAAGGAAGAGTTAGGTAAGGGAGTCAAAGGAGGAAAACTGTCGGGGATGGTTTATGGGGAGTGTGGGGATCCCACGGGATGTGTAGGGTCATGATGTTCATAGGAGCACAGTAACTTATTAGGCTACAGCTCTATGGCTCCTGCAAGCCAGTGAAGTTCAATCCTTACTTTCTTGGAACCTTGGGTGGTTGTATTCACTCATCCAGTTGTTCGAACCATATGTGGGGGAAGGGCCAAGTAGGTGTTTGACATGATGCTAGAGTTTATTCCTAATGGGTGGCATCTTGGGGTGACAAAGTTGTCTCTTGAGTAGGTAGTGCTAATGTTACATACCAGGTTAAGGTTTTACAGAATAGCACAAGGATCATTGCACTTGGGTTTGGGTGAATTTTGTAGACTGGGTTTTAGGAAGCATGGTAGGTAGATGGCTGTATTGGAGAGGGTAGTTTTAGAAACTGGGTGCGTTGTCACAGGGGAGTTAGAATATATAAGGAAGCCTGGTTGCAGGATAAGGCCGCTGTAGGATACTAGTGGTATAGGTAACATAAGGAAAGAGCTTTTAGGGAAAAACTAGGGACAAACAGGGGTTAAGAATGGCTTGGTAATGAGTGAATTGGGGGTGTTTATGGCTTGGCATGTAGAGTAATTCACTGCTGAGCATAGGTGAGCTTTCAGGAACTAGATCAACATTAGACTATTCCCAATGGTAATGGAGTTGTTGCATATATAGAACTGGGTAGTGAGGGGCTAAGGTGATATGCTATGGTTAGCACTTGGGTTTGAGACTTGCTACTAGTTTGACTGGGTGTCATCTTGAGCTCATGAGGTTATAGTTTGTGGTTTTGTTGTGGTTTTAGGCTGTCAATACATTCAGGTTGAGCTATGATTTCGTCTTTAAGGCAGCGATCTAACAACGGGGTCATGGTAATCCTACTTTACTTAGTTTCATTAGGGTGTGTTTCAGTGATGGCATGACAAAGGAGTTTGTGATGGGATTCTAAGGTGCTTTACCGAGGGTCTATATTAGAACACCGAACATTCAAAATTTTGAGTGTTCTAATATCGAACCCTATGAATCGAAAATTTAAAACATCGAACATACAGAACAGCAATTTTTTTCCTAGGGAAAATATTTGCTGATGCAAAACACATACACACAACACACGCACACCAAACAAACAACAATCCACACACATACACCTAAACTCTTACACCTAACCCTACACCAAACTATACATACACTACTAACTATCCACTTACCTTAAACCAATCCCTAACCCTAAGGTCCATCACTGTCGCAGTCACCTCACCCGCACCCTGTGCCAATGTCATTTGGTGTGATGTGTGTTACTGAAGGGGACCAGGTCAACTGCGCATTTTCACTAGCAATACTTAATTGTCATAATAAATTTGTACAGGTTTGGTTGTTTGGTCATTGGGAGTTACATTTACGTCTCTTACCCTTTAAACAATGACTCATATTTTAAAATACAACTTAGCTAAATGGCATAAGACATTCAGTAAAGGGAGGTGTTTCTCCTATTTTTCTTTCTTTGTTTTTTTTTTTTTTTTTTTTTTTAGAGATCATGAGTCATTTGAATGTCCAGAATTTCCCATCTAAAGGAGTTACAGTTAATATATTACATGGAAGGCATAAAAGTAAGAAATTCTCAAAAAAAAACTGATGCACACTTAGTCACTGCTGAATTTGTGCTCACAGAAAGAGACAGAGAGAAAATCTGTTGGTTTAAAATGTGTCACCGCATTTACCAGTAATCAGTGATGCATTCCCCATCTATCTCTAAGTGTTTAATGAAAGTTTGCATTGCTATTGTGATATATGAACACTTTACTGACCTAAAGCACTTTGTAGTTACCTGAGCAGAAAATGGAAACTTTATTCCAAGAAATTCTTTACCAGATTTAAATGTAGCCAAATAAGCGGGAAAAATATATTACATATATGATATATATATATAAAGTATACATATTTTGATTGTTTTACAATATTTATTGTCCTTGATAATCAGTGTGGTAATAGGAGAGGTCGTACATTGGGCTCTTATTTTAACGGGTACAAGAGAGGTAGAAATTTGAATGTTGGAATGATACAGCGTACATTGTCAGGAGTTGAGTTAAGGGTTGTTTCCCTTGTGGTCACTGTTCTTTTTGTGTCCATATTAAGAAGTCCAAGGAATTTTCAAGTAAAAATGTTACAAACATTTTTGATATTAGATGTTTTGCTACCTGTGGTACTAGTTGGGTTATCTATTTGGTGACTTGTTCTTGTTTGGCTTTTTATATAGGCCAAACATCTAGACCATTTAGAATTAGGATATCGGAACATTTGAGTAAGGTTAGAAACAAACATTGTACTAGTGCTTTATATAAACATATGTTGATCCACACAAATGCCAAATTTCAATTTCAGATTATTGATGTCATTAAGGGGGACTATAAAGACAAATCTGGTTGTCATGATTTATTGAATCAGAAAGAAAAAGCATGGATTAGTAGACTTGGTGGACTGTTCTATCCAGGTTTAAATGAACATTTATGAGTTTTTGTATAACAATTATAATAATAGTATGTGATTTTATATATTGGTTGACTAGGTTTTCTTAAAATGGTTTTATATATAGGCAAAAACTGGGGATATATATCAGCCCAATTTGAATTTGTATTATGTGGACTCTCACCAATTTATTAGCTAATTAGCTTTCTGACTATATATAGTCAGTGAATAGAATGCTTTGGTATCACTGAAGAAGGCTATATGCTGAAACCGGTATGATCCTGTATTCACACTTTTATGGTTAAAAGAGTAAATTGTGTTCTACAAGTGCTGGCTAATTTTTGAAGTATATTGGAGCTTTCTCTGGCCATTGCACTAGTCCTGCATGCAAGTTTTTTTTGTGGTGTTTCCTACCCTCTCACAGGACTCTCAACTGGTCATTTCTGGTCAATCCCTGTTAACAACCACACCTTTTACCAAACACTATGGAAGGACAATACCCGACCATTTCTGTTACCTACCTGGTTGAATTGGGCATCCTGAGGCAATGTAGCAGTTGCCTCATATACACTGAAAACCCACTTTTTTTAAGATACTCCAACTCAACATGCAAGAGATGCCTCTACATGAAAAACATAGAATCAAAGTTTCCTCGCTCACTAGTTAGAATACCTGATCATATGCAGGTTGTCAACACTCACATCTCACCACCATCACTTACCATGCAACCAACACATAACCCCACATATGCGGAGGTCCTCTCTAAAACTTACCCAAAGCATAGAGACCTCCCAAACACGAGCACACTACACATAGTTCACTTACAGATAAACACAGTACACATAAAACACACAAACCAGTGTCTCACCAAATAAGCCCTTAAGGCGTAACACCAAACCAAATGTACTAGTCATAGGTAATTCTGTCATGAGACACACTGTGACATTCACCAGGTTGGATAAGGAGAAGGCCATGATTAGCTGTCTGTCTGGTGCCAGGATCTAGAACATCACACATGCACTCAAATCTCTTAGCAGCAAGTACCCTGTCCCTAGCCTTAAGCAGCATGCTACCCTACCTAGGATGATGCTGCAATACAAGCAAAAGAAGACTGACTTCAACAATTGGCTTAGTGTCTGGTGTCATTCAAAGGGGATCCAGTTCCTGTCAGGCTGGGATGATATGGTTGATAGAACTCGATGCTTTGCCAGAGACAGTCTTCACCTATCATCCCTAGGTTTTCAGCTTCTGGCAAAGGATCTTGTCTCCTCATAGTGTCACAAGTACTAAATTTCCAATGTAAATTGCTCCTCAAAAACAACATCAGGGTCATGATGCTAAATGCTGGAGTCTAACCCTAAAACTGTACTTGTTGGAGGCTACCCTCATCCTGGAGAATGATGACATCTGTACTGTCACAGAGACCTGGTTCAAGGTGATGGAAAGCACCCCAGCCATACCAGGTTACAATGAAATCCACTCACTCAGACCATCAAATGAGAGTGAGAAATCCAAAAGAGGAGGAGTATCAATCTTTATTAAGGACAAATACTCCTCCAGATTAGTAAGACTAAATGAGTCCATCGAACTACTGCAACGTATTGTAGGTAAAACTCCTCTCCAAATTATTGCCAGTTATAGGACCCCCACCATGAACCAGGACACCCATACTGCCTACCTGGACCTCCTGGAGTCCCTCAGTATACCACCAAACAGCCTGGTTTTGGGAGATTTCAACTACCCATCAATAAATTGGTCTAACTACACCAGTACTAATGCACTCATCCAAAGATTTTTAAACTTTGCAAATGCTAATGCTCTGGACCAGTTAGTTGACACCTCCACTAGTGGTTCATAGATTCTGGATCTAGTACTTACAAACATGAGTGGTCATTGCACCTCCCCAAGTATACAGTCATCCCTAGTGAGATCTGACCATAGGTCAGTTACACTAGAAGTAACAATCATGTCTGACCCTCCACCAGCTGAAACTAGACTAAAAAAGTCTTCAAAGTAAACTACAATCTCTTGCGAGACGATATTACTAGTTTTACAGCTCCTACCTCTTCTGATGCAAGGATACCTATGCTGAGGTCTATGTCAAAGGTTGTGCAGCCACATTCACAGCTGCCATTGATTCTGCTCTACCCAACAGGATAAAAATAAGTTCCTCACGAAAAAAACAAACTTGCTTGGAACACATCTCCCATCAACAGGCTATAGAACAGGAGAAATAAAATGCTGTCTAAAAACAGTAGAAGATGGTCCCCAAATATAAAGGACTCCCTCCATGGCCTAAATAAGCAAATAAGACACCTAGTGAAAAAATCCAAAGCCGACTATGAATCTAAATTAGCCACCCTAGCCAAAGGTAACTATAAAGCATTCTCCGGCTACATCTGCAACCACAAAGAAAAATCCCAGATTTACACAGAACGTGTTGTAAATGGAACAACATATACTGAACCTGGTGATATTGCTAACTTACTGGCTGATAGGTTCAGTGAGAACTTCTCCCCCCTGTCTCCACTCAATATACCACAAAATATCCCTGTTACATATCTTTCCCCAGAAATATCTAAGGAACAGGTTCTTAATGGCCTCTGCAAGGCAAAACAACACAGTCTCTATGGGACCAGACGACATCCCTGGCTGCATCCTAAGTTGCTTAAAGCAAGAGTTAGCTGTACTGCTGAGAACCCTCTTTAACTACAGTTTGAGCACTGCATATGTTCCTGCAGATTGTAAAACTGCCATTGTCATTCCCCTGCACAAAGGAGATTCCTCTGCTGACCCCAGTAATTACAGACTCATAAGTCTGGCCAGTCTGATATGCATGGCCATGGAGAGAATCATCATGGACCTTATTAACAAAGATATAGGAGACCTCCAAAAACTAGACCTGTCCCAGCTTGGTTTCATCAAAGGGAGCTCATGCCTACTAAACTTGGTGGACTTCTTTGAAATAATCACCAAAGCCCTGGATGATGGTAAAATGGTGCATACTACCTATTTAGACCTAGCTAAGGCCTTCAACACCATTCCTCACTCATGTATCATTGCTAAACTTACCCAACTGAATGTAAATAAGTATATAGTCAAGTGAGTTGCTAACTGGCTCACAAATAGAACATACACAATTAAAATCTGAAAATTTTCATCCAGCTTAAGACCAGTAACCAGTGGAGTACCACATGGCTTGGCGCTGGGGACCCTGTTGTTTGGATTTTTCTTTTCAGAGGTACAGGCTAAATCAAAGGGCATGTGGATAACAAAATTTGCAGATGACTGCAAACTGAGCATGATCATTGAATCCCCTAGTGACATTGACACCCTGTAGGAAGATCTTACTCAAACCAAAAATTGGTGCCAAAGCCATGGGCTTAAGTTAAATACTAAAAAGTGCATCATCATCCCCTTTGGCAAGGGAGACATTCCTGCAAAGTACCACATTAACAACAACAAGTACCCAATCAGTGGTAAGAGAACTGGGCACACACGTTGACAGCAGCCTCTGCTTTGATCACCATGTGTCCTCAGTGGTAAGAAAAGCCTTCTACATTGTCCATCTCATCAATAACGGCATAGCCTCCAGAAGAAAAAAGAGGCTGATAATTTACCATGTTTAAATGATACTATTAATAAAAAATGCTTTTTTTAAAAGATCAAAGATTAAAAATACAAAAGTAGGATTACAGTTATTTATAATTTGGTCAATTTATTCACATATTTTAATGAATTTTTTGTATTTTGTATTTGATTTATGTGATTGGTCAATGAGTATCTTAATCAGTTAATTATTTGATGGTTTATTTAATTAACTCATCTATATAAAGATGTCTGCTTATATTTTTTTCTGTTTGTTCTGATGAAGTCTGTATAGACGAAAGTGAATAAAAAGTTTTTTATGCTAAATCCTTTGGTTGTTGTCAGTTTCGTTTCCTCTGAGCTGCCTGGAATTTGTGTTTTAGTGTCTGCATGTAGATTAGTATCAAATGCCTTGGCCAAGATCTAATTTGCATTGTGCTGCGGACTGCATAACCACCTTCAGCTCCCTGAGTTCCTCTTTCACTGAAGTTTACATGGTTAAGGAGACATATCCTACCTCTGACAAAAATAAACTGGTATGGATCCTGGGTTTAGAGAATATATATTTCTAGATTAATGAGGGCACACATTATATATTCCATGGCTCTATAAACCACGGTGTTAAGATTAATGTTTTTATAATTACTAAGGTAGTGGCAGTCTGACTATACTATACACATAGACATGGTCCATTGCAAGACTCATGTTAAAGAGATTTAACAGAGGTTCTGATAGGCCACATTTGATGCTGATTATTAAGTTTCCTAGTATATTGGTAGGTCAGTGCATGTGGTATTTTTTCAGGGACTCAGGAATCAGTGGGACAATTATGATGATAGGCGAGGTGAAGTTTGGACTAAATAAGTTATCAGTTATTTTTATTGTCAGAATAAGTGGTACCATTCTGGATTGATTTTGTTTAAAGATGTGTGCTGTGTTTATCATAATTACCAAAGGATATATAATTCCTTTTGGTATTAGTGGCCATTTTGAGTTCATAATCAACCCTCTTTTTTTCTGACTGCTGTTTTAAGTTCTTTGCTAGCACTTAATAAAGGAACAATGTTTTTCAAATTCACAATGCATGAAAAGCCAAAAAAAAAAAGAAAAGCATTAGTGGTGCTATTTTGAAATACACAGGTGCTCTTTAGCACTGGTTTCCCTTTTGTTTAAGAAGGAATACCTGGATCTCTTGTTTCAGTGTTATTTCTTTCAGTTTTGAGTCACCATTGGTCATATTCCGAGGGGAATTCTGTGTAGGATTTTATTTTAGGAGATGACAGAAAAGGCTGTTATGCATCTTTGGATGATGCAGTGCAGGTCATTCAGAAGTTTACGGATCCATGGTTGGTGAAGGTAGATATTGAATCCATTTTCATTTATTATCAGCTTGAGAGGAAGACGGATGTTGTTGGGAGGATAATTGGGTTTAAGTTTTACTTTGACATGGCTATGCAGATGGGGATTCTTGGTGGCCTGTGCTACTTTGAGAAGTTTACCACTGTTCTCCACTGGGTTATGGCAGCAGTGGGTGGGCAATCAGGAGGAGGTACATTATCTAGATGATTTCTTAAGAGTAGGGAAAGGGTTAGATGGGACTTTGGAAGATATGCCAGTTCTTTGGGGATGTGTGAGGAACCAGGTGTTCCGTTGGCTAGGTAAAAGTTAGAAGGTTAAACAAGGGGTTGTATCCTGGATTTATTAGTGGATGCAGGTCATGGCAGCATTGTTTACCAGATGTGAAAGTAACCCATGTGAAAGAAAAGATTCAGGGGTAGGTTTAGCAGTTGTTGTGGTCTCATGTTGGGAGTATTCTGAACTTCGTTTTGATTGGTAGGGGGCAAAGTGATGATGTGTAATCAGTTTGGGTATATGATGAGGAAAACTTTTTGGTGTGTTGGGTGTTCCAGGTGAAAGGTTTTCCACTCATTCTCTGCGCATTGAACAGTATCAGATTTAGCAAGGGAAGGTATATTAATTGAAGTCATTAAGATGGTGGATTATTGGTCATCAAATGCTTTCTTTTCCTATAGTAGATAATTGGGTACAGAGACTGGTTTGCTATTAAATTCATTTTCTATGAAAGGAAATCTCATTTTGGTCATGCTTATATCCACTTGGTGACAAAAGGAGACTGCGGTTAGGCCAGATAGACTGCAATTGGGTTTGCAGTGTTTCAGGTGGCATTGGTGTTCTTAGTGTACTGGTGATACATTTGGTAGTTATAGATCTGGGCATAATATCGAAGCTACAGTTGGTAGCTAGGATAAGTGAGGACTTGTTTATTTTAAAGAGGTTATACCCAGGTGTGTATATTGTGTGGTTGGAGGTAGTACCAATGTTATTTGGGCTTTGCATGGGACTCTTTGGTTTGCTAATATTAAGTTAGTTAGGCAACTATCTGCTTTGGGTATTTATATGATAGGGCATTGGGATGTCAATGACAGGGATCTAGTTTGGGTCAGAGAGGATGTGGTACACCTGAATTATTTTGGTTTGGATTTCTTTAATGTACACTTAGGTTTGTTTGGATGGTTTGCTGAATGTTTTGGACTGAATGAGATAGAACAACCTGTGCCAGGCTGGCTGGCAAAGAAGAGGAATAGGCTTGTTCCTCTTCTGTTCCCCCTCTGGTGATGGATGCTCAATTCAATGAGCTGGGAAGTGAACGTGAGAGATGGGGCATTGCTTGATAAGTAAAGTAAGTTGGCAGAGGTGAGGATACTGCTTGATACATAAAAATGAGTGGAGCTGAGAATGCTGCTTATTTGGTTAGAGTGAGTGAGATTATGCTGCTCTAGTAAATGGTTATATGGATTTTCATTCTGTGATCATTAAATTAAAGTATTGTTCAATAAAGATGTTGATGCTGTAATCAATAACTTAAAATACTGTTCAATAAATTTATGTATATGGAAGTTTTATAAAGATGTTTGTGCTCTGATCAATAATTTAAAATATTTTTCAATAAAGTTATGTTTAGGGCAGTTTTATAAAGGTCATCAAATGTCAGTTGGTGTGGTGTATTTATTGAAGAGGACCAGGAGTCAGAAGACAGTTCTATCAAAAACAGGTGTACACAGTTTCAGAGTTGCTGACTCCTGGGCTTTGGTTGTAGTTCCTGTGTACTGTTTCCTTGCCTTATTTGGGGGAGAGGAAGTTACCTTGCTTACCAGTGGGAGTGGGAAGCATTGAGCTGCCTTTTGTCCAGTTTTGTGAGGCTTCAGCCGGTAACTGGTAGTTTATTGGTCGTTTTGGGCCAGTTTCTAGCTTTTTCCAGCCCCCTGGTATAAAACGCGCTAAACGCGCGTTTTCCAGCTTGTACCTACTCAGCACGGACTCCACGTGGGCCAGCAGAGTAATCCAGGCTACAGAGAGCTGAATAAGCGACTTTTCTTGATACTAAGTATATTTTCTGTTGCTTTCCACATCTGAATACCTAGCGACTGTATTTCGCCTGCCTTTCTGTTACATTGAAACTGTTTTTACTGCATTTAACTTAATATTGCACATGGAATCCTTGTTTGTTACTTTTTGACTGTATTTGTAGCAATTCTTCTGTGTACGCTATAATAGCTGATTTATAGCATTTATAAGTGTTTGCTGTACCTGTTTCTGCCTATTTTTAAAAAGAAAAAAAAAACGAAAAAAATATATATCTTGTTTTTCCCGCTTTACTGAGGTAGTTTAGTCCAGTTTCAGAGTTGCTGACTCCTGGGCTTTGGTTGTAGTTCCTGTGTACTGTTTCCTTGCCTTATTTGGGGGAGAGGAAGTTACCTTGCTTACCAGTGGGAGTGGGAAGCATTGAGCTGCCTTTTGTCCAGTTTTGTGAGGCTTCAGCCGGTAACTGGTAGTTTATTGGTCGTTTTGGGCCAGTTTCTAGCTTTTTCCAGCCCCCTGGTATAAAACGCTAAACGCTGCTAGCACGATTTAGCGCGGAGTTGCAACCGTTGCACACTAGGGCAGCGGCTGTTAGCTAAGTTTAAACTATTCAGGCTATCTAAAGTCCACTCTCCAAATTTTCCCTTAAAACTACCTTCCTCAAGCTATACTACTGATCTAATAGGCGTATCCTATAACTACAAAATTCATCTCTACTTGACTCCAAGTAGACTATTCTCTATCAGTAAAGCCTAGCACTTGCTACTACAGTACTTATCACCTTGTTAGCACTCTTGTTGGAGACAGTACCCCCAAAAAAACCTAACCCCATTTCTCGGTCACCCACATCCCCTGAAATCTTTTTAAGTTTTTTTGTCTATTCATTCTAGTATGACGTGGGAACAGTTGCTAGTGTCCTCTCCTGGTCAGCTGGTGAACCTGGGAATATTGAGGCAATGTTACAATTGCCTCATGTACACAGACAACCCTCTCCTCCTCCCACCAAACACAAATACATGCGAGAGATGCACTTATACGGCCAAACTGGAGGCTGAGCTCTCTCAACATAGGACTGGCAAGACCAGACAGGAGGAGAAGGTAACCACACACATTACATACCCAGTCACACATAGTACCATCACAACTTCAAATCATACACATAATCACACAAAGACATACTCGGAGGCTCTGACCAAAAATCTACCAAAACAGCAGAGGCCACCAAAGCAGACACCCAAACAACTACCACCTCAGAACACAACACCTGCAACACATAGACCACATAGTCAGAGTGTCAAACAGTCACAGCCCTCAAGGACAAACACAATGCCAAACATACTCGTCATTGGTGACTCAATAGTCAGACACACTGACGTCCCGCTCACCAGATTGAACAAGGAGAAGGTCACAGTAAGCTGCCTGTCGGGCGCTAGAATCCGCCACATAACGCAAGCACTCAGGTCTCTCAACAGCAGGTACAAGTACGACTCAGTCATTGTCCACGCTGGTGTAAACGACCTGAGACGTACCTCCTTGGACTACATGAAAAGAGACATTGAGGAGCTCTCTGATTATGTAGCCCAGGCAGGTATGACCCTGACATTGAGCAGTATCCTACCTTCACCAAAAATGATGCCACAATACAGAGATAATATGATCAGCTTTAACAACTGGCTTAAATTCTGGTGTCATTCAAAGGGGATCCAATGTCTGTCTGCCTGGGATGACATGCTGGACAAGCCGCTGCTTCGCAAGGGATGGCTTGCACCTGTCACCCTGGGATTCGGATATTGGCAAAGGCTATTGCCACCCCCATAGTGCCTTTTTTAGGCAAGGCTCAAATTCTAAACCTACCACCCTAGAACTCAATAATGGAAAAAAAACTAAGGGTAATGCTGCTCAATGCCAGAAGTCTCAATCTCAAAATGCACGCACTCGAGGCCCTTCTCAGTATGGAGAACATCGATGTCTGTGCTGTGACAGAAACCTGGTTCAAGGCTCCTGAGAGCACCCCAGCACTATCAGGTTTTACCTCATATCATGCATTCCGGCCCCAAAATTCGGACAATACCAAGAAAGGAGGGGGGGTGTCCATATTCATCAAGGACACCCACACCTCAAGATTGGTGGCAACGCACGATGCATCGGAGACCATCCAGGTGCAATAAACCATAGGCAAGACTGCTCTGCAATTTGTAGCATGTTACAGGCCACCCTCGCAAACCCAGGAACCTCACATGGCTTTCCTGAAAACACTGGAGGGGATAAATGTATCTCCGAACACCATTATACTAGGTGACTTCAATTACCCAAATATAGACTGGGAACACTACTCAAGCCCAAACACTCTGGCCCAAAAGTTCCTGGAATTCATAAACTCAAATGCCATGGAACAACTAGTCACCATCCCCACAAGAGGAGACAACATACTTGATCTCATCATCACGAACATGGGAGCACAATGTTCAACACCTGAAGTATACCCCTCACTGGTGAGATCAGATCACAAGCTAATCTTGCTGGAGGCCCTCATCCCACCCCCACCTGAAACAAAAAAAACCACAGTAAAGAACTTCTCAAAAGCTGACTTCACACTTCTAAAGACTAGTGTGGTCTCCTTTAAGGCCCCCGAGCCTGCGGTAAACACTATGCAAGCCGCTGAATCACTTACAAATGCCTTCTACCAGCACCTGCAGGACTGCATGGATCAGGCAATCCCAAACAAACAAAGACTCTTTGTACCAAAGGCAGGCGTCCAGCCTGGTGGACCCCAGCCATAAACAAACTCTACAACAAAAGGAGGAAGCTACTACAAGATAGAGATAAATCCTTAAGAGGTAAGACACCTTTGATCATTATAAGTAAAAAGCTAAGAGCTCTCATAAAATCATCCAAAGCAAATTTTGAGAAAAAAATAGCTAAGAACTCAAAAGACAATCATAAGGCCTTCTTTAGCTATGTTAGAAACCTGGGAGGAAGCTCCCAGATATGCTCAGAATTAGTTCAAAACGATGTGAAGATTACTGATCCTACAGGCATTGCCAACATACTGGCTGACAGGTTCAGTGCAAACTTCACCCCACCCTCCCCAAAAGGAGATATATCTATACCAAATGATAGTAGCCCCCCAAACATCTCAAATGCCCAGGTGAAAACTGCTCTCTCCAAGGCAAAAAACACTGCATCCATGGGACCTGATGGTGTCCCTGGATGTGTACTCCACGAACTCAACGAGGAATTAAACCCACAGTTAGGACAGCTGTTTAATCTCAGTCTCACCTCTGGATACGTACCCAGGGAGTGGCGCACAGCGACTGTGGTCCCACTTCACAAAGGCGGTGCCTCCACCGACCCTGGAAATTACCGTCCCATTAGCTTGACAAGCCTTATCTGCAAAGCCATGGAAAGGATCATAATGGATCTCATAAATAAAGACATAGGGAATTTGCAGACTCTGGATCAAACCCAGTTTGGCTTTGTCAAAGGCAGATCATGCCTTCTAAACTTGGTTGACTTCTTTGAAACGGTCACCAAGGCCATTGATGAGGGTAAGGCAGTTCATACAGCCTACCTGGACCTAGCAAAGGCCTTCGATACAATACCCCACTCGGGTATCATTGAAAAACTCATCAGCCTAAAGGTAAACCCATACGTCACAAGATGGGTTGCAAACTGGCTGAGTGACAGAACCCACAGGGTCAGAGTTGCTGGCGCCATGTCAGACTCAATGCCTGTCACAAGTGGTGTCCCACAGGGCTCAGTCCTGGGCCCACTCTTGTTCGGCATCTACTTCTCCGAAGTACAAGCAAACACAGGAGGGTTATGGCTGACCAAGTTTGCAGATGACTGCAAACTGGGCGCCATAGTCGAAAACACATCTGACACAGATATCCTTCAGAAGGGCCTCACAGAAACGGATAACTGGTGCCGGAGCCATGGCCTAAAGTTAAATGCCAAAAAATGCATAGTCATACCCTTCGGGAAAATCAAGGTTACCCCTAGCTACCATATAAGAGGCAATCCACTGAGCACAGAAGAAGTTATCAGGGACCTGGGGACCCAGGTTGACAGTAACCTTTCATTTGACACTCATGTTGCTAAAATAGTTAGGAAGACCTTCTACATTGCCCACCTGATCATGAAGGGATTCACATCTAGATCAAGGGAGGTCATAGTCTCGCTGTACTCATCACTCATCAGACCAATGATTGAGTACAATGCCCCATTCGGAATGTATCTGACCCGACACTTGCAGCAGCTGGAGAGGCCCCAAAAGTTCCTCACCAAAAGGATAAAAGGTCTCAAAGATATGTCTTATGCTGCCCGGCTGAAAGAACTCCAGCTCTATTCAGTAAACACCGCCTGCTCAGAGGTGACCTGTGCCTGACATACAAGGCCATGTCAAACCCAGATTTGATGAACATGCTTCACCTCAAAAAATCGAAATCTCTTAGAGCCACAAGGGCAGGAGACCTAAACCTAGACACAGCTATTAATAGGACGTGCTGGAGGGATAGATTCATCACCCAAAGACTCCCTATGCTGTGGAACAAAATCCCAGTATATGTGAGGCAGAGCACCTCGCTGGCTTTGTTCAAGAGGAATGTTGACCAATGGATGGGAGATCGCAGATATACCCCAGGGATTACCTCAGTGTCTCTGCTCAACAGAGGCACTGCAAAATAATGGGCATAGTTTCTCCAAACTAAAGGGGTGGCGTAAGCCACAAAACTATGGGCTAGGCTTGTAAATGCCCTCGGGCAGATAGCCTAGTATAAACCTATGAACCTATGAACCTATGAACACCTGAAAAACACAAACATCTGCCATGATCAATTGCAATGGCTAGTAGGAATCCACAGTTCTCAAGAATACTTTGCTTTTCAAACTGTTAGCTATTATTATGTGTTAAATAATTTTTCACTGAAGAGTTACCTGATCTTTACGCTATAGTGATAACCACAGGTGTGATTGTATTTCTCTCTCTCTCTCTCTCTCTATATATATATATATATATATATATATATATATATATATATATATAGTAACTTGAGCATTGAATAATTTCTTTATTATTATTAAAATAATACTGAACACTATATATATATATGTATATAAATATATATATATATATATATATATATATATATATATATATATATAGATAGATATATATATATATATATATATATATATATATATATATATATATATATAGACATATAGACATATAGATATATATAAATGCAATAATGTCACAGTAAACTAAAGCATGTTTTTTAGTATGTAGACTATGCACATTGGTGTTTGCAGCTCATTTTCCTTTATGAAAAAATCACATATTTTATTCCATATTTCATGGATTCTGGTAAAACTGTATGAGTAAGCTTTCTTTAGTTCTGTTTTACCCCCATCTCTTTGTCTTTTTTGTCCCAGTCAGTTGGCCCAAATAGCCATCAGGGTAAGTTAAAGAGTTTTCTTGTTTTGCATGCCATCCTCCAAAATTCACTTCACAAAATTCCTGGGAGAAATGTACAATGAGTTGGCTGTGGAGGACATCCATCTCACCTGCGCAAAGGATAATCAGTCCAAGAAGCCCAGCCCCTTCCCCAAACAATGAACATTGGTTTTGCTGGTCTGCACTATGCAAACTGTATGGATTCAATGGGCCAATCAAGTGCATATAACACTGAACACCCCCTTGGAGAGGCAAATGGGCCTACACTCTTTTTCCTCTTTGCCTGGATCCTGCAGTGCTGTGGTCAATAATCAAACCACAGGTTGCAATCAAGTCTCCATTCCTTTGAGTCACAGAGCCATGCCCATAAGTGAAAATTTTAGCTTTAAGGATTTCTAACAGCATTGAATGAGAATTGTTTGCATTTTTATATTTGTTACTTTTTCAGAATTTTTTGTCTTTGTTAAAGTTAGCAAGCCAAAAAAAAAAGATTTTCCAGTTATAAATGAAAAGCTTTTGGTCTTGTTAGAATATGTTGTAATTAGCCTATTTACAGAAAAGGTTTCTGAAATCTGAAACAAATCAACAGGGAATGCAGCATTTGAACTTATTAATGTCAGTTCACTGAGCTATACCGCTAGGTGGTATTTGATTACATAATATTTGCTTGTGTCCGTAGAAGTATACTGGGCATATAAATAAGGCATTTCAGACTAGATTTATGATATGCTCCATTAGTCTAAAAGACATAATGCACTGGGAATCCTTTGGGAAACACAATAAATAAATACAATATAACATGCAGTATAGCAAAATAATCGTTATATTAATTCCATGACAGGTTCAAAGCTTTCTAAAAAATGTTACACATAACACCTGCTTTCTTCTTAATTCTTTTAATGTTAATTAAGCACTGATGCCTGCTGGGAAGTGAAATGGCTATTCTTGCAGCATGTTGCTATGCGTTAATTACTCTGTAAGAGCAAAAGGATATTCAGTGGACAGCAAGATGACAGTTACAGGTCCATGCAAAAGCTGATAAACTAAATTAAAGTGGTACTAGCGGCTCAAAGGGTGACCTGAACAGAATAGCTATGACACACAAGCAGACTTAGTCTGAAAAGGTAGGTGGGAATATACTTCCTATGGATAATTATCCTATGGTTAATGGCTCATTATGCATGTCTTACTCTGTTTGGCCTAAGGCTATTTATACTTCAATATATACCATCTACAATATACACCTAACAATATAACTATGACTGTTCCCCGGATTGACTAATCCTCTGTGCAGGATCACTTTAGTCCTGCAATGAAGCACCGGTTTTAGAGGAGGATGGTAGCACGTCATGCATATTAAGGAAAGCATGCTGCCTGAACACCTAATGCTACACGGAGCGTGGACGAGTGCAGGGGGTGTGACTGAGAACAGAGCTCTCAGAATAAACATGCCCATGCAAAGTAGAACAGATGAATGTGTACATAAAAGAGTGAGACCGCCCATAAGTGTCCGCAAATCCCCAGCAACAGTCCCCATGTGTTCAACAGCAGCAGTACACTGAAAAAAAAACACGAAGAAACCCTTGTAGTAATGTTTTTAAAACTCTGAGTACAGCTAACTGCAGGTGCGTGGGTCTGCTCATCGCGTAGCTATGGGTAAAGCAGCATGAAAGGATAACAAGGAAGGTATAGCAAATGAAGCAGCACAGCAATAGTGTAGTGGTCATAGCATCTGCCTAAGGAGGAGGCATTCCCGGCTCGAGTTCCACTGCAGCACATACCATTTTCCAAGTGTAATCTGTATACGAACAATTATGTACATTTTATTGTTGTGGAATCTACCAAATAACAATTAAATGTGAACTGGAGTACTGCATGAAATGCACATGTGAAGAGTCAGTACCAGAATGAATGTCAGCAATAAGCAGGCGTAAGCACAGATAAGTAGAAGTAAGCAAATGTAAGCAATAGTAAGCGTGTGCAAGTGCATATGGGTGGGGTGAAGCACTGCCGACACAGATCAAGCAAAGGAGACGCTAACTGCATGTAACACACTGTGACCGGAAGTCAGCAGTGCTAACCACTGTGCAAACCCACTCACAACCACTTGTAAGTGCCTTAAGCACACCGTATCAAATGGCCGGTGTCACGTGTGGGTCTGTGTACATTAAAGGAGTCAGTCGTAGGTATCGCAAAGCATACGTGGCACACAAGGTTGGCAGGTATGCACACAAAACACAGTACCCAGCAATACCAGTCAACATTACCAGATATGTAGCTAAAGAATTAGAGGTATATGTGTTCGTATGAATACCCATAACTATATAGATATATACCACCCCTCTCTGTAGTACAAATGTATACATACATAGATAGACATATAAATAATTACCCACAAATACAGATATACATATGCAGACACCCATACATCCACATGTCGTTAGATATATATACAGCAATATGCATGTATATATATATATATATATATATATATATATATATGTGTGTGTGTGTGTGTGTATATATATATATATATATATATATATATATATATATATATATATATATATATATACAGATACATATATATATATATATATATATATATATATATATATATATATATATATATATATACATATACACATATATGTGTGCGTAGATATACACAGATATATAACTATAATAAGATACAGCACCCAAGAATGACATATGTTCACAGGCCATGCCAATGGAGGTGAGAGGCCCAAGCAAGAAACGTGTAACATGTAGCATGAACACCCCCCCAGCCGGACAAAGAAAGCATAAAAACAAACACACAAACAATGTAAACAAGCCGCTGCTCCCCACACCATAGGCAGGATACAACCAGGGGGGGACACAGTGGACCCATGAAGGCTAATCTTGGAACAGAGACAGGAGCGGCCCTTGCGGGGCACACCAAAAATTGACATGTTATTGGAGGAAGATCATGCGACGACCTATTAAGGTGGGGTGTGTACATACCCGGAATACAAGGGTGGGAAAGCCTGAAGACCCATTGGGTTGAGACAATGTACGAGGTGGGTCCCATGAAGTGGAGAGTGAGCAGTGTGTAGTGGTGTGTCTTGACCCGACCTGCACCCAGAGTAAGGATGACTGCTGGGGAGGAGGTGCAGGTGAGGGAACTATGGGTAGCTAATTTTGGGTGTAGGCATGCTGGTGTTTGCTGGAGTGGGGCTATACGGACAGCCCCAGGGATGTAAGCAATAGTGTTCATTGGGAATAGGCGCCGCCCAACGAGCAGCCACACTCGCTACGAGTCCCACTGCAACACAGTTTATTTTACATGACAAAAAAATGGAATAACCAGATGTAGATGTAAATATGTAGAGGTATGTGTGTGTATATCAACCTATATCTACATGGAGATATACCTCTCCCTCTCCGCAGTAAAAATGTATA
Organism: Protopterus annectens; assembly: GCF_019279795.1. Classification (NCBI taxonomy): domain Eukaryota; kingdom Metazoa; phylum Chordata; order Ceratodontiformes; family Protopteridae; genus Protopterus; species Protopterus annectens. The sequence goes on along the minus strand of NC_056744.1, from coordinate 524,208,825 downwards.
CATACAGAGAGAGAATACATATAAATACCCACATATAGATATATACATATGCAGACACCCATACATCCATATGTCGTCAGATTTATATATATATATATATATATATATATATATATATATATATATATATATATATATATATATATATACAACAATATATATATGTATATATATATATATATATATATATCTATATATATATATATATATATATATATATATATATATATATATATATATATATATATATATATATATATATATATATATATATATATATATATATATGTAAATGTATATATGTGTGTAAATATACATATATATATATATATATATATATATATATATATATATATATATATATATATAGCTAGGATATGATACAGCAGTTAAGAATTACATATGTTCACAGGCCATGCAAATGGGGGTGAGGGCTCCAGTCAACAAATGTGTGACATGTAGCATCAACCCCCCATCTATGCCAGTGAAACATACCAACACACAATAAAAGTAAACACAACACTGCTTCCCGGACAACAGGCAGGATACTACCAGTGGTACAGACCCGCCAAGTCCAATCTTGAAACAAAGACATGAATGTCCCTTGTTGGACACCCAAAACTTCAATGATTTTCGGGTTTCCAGCCATTACACTGATGTTCAATAGCAGACCACGCATGTACCCGGTCTACAAGGTGGGGGAAGCCTAATGATCCATGGGTGAGACAACATACGTGATGGGCCCCGAGAAGTGGGGAGTGGGTTGTGTGTATTTGTGTGGCCAGACCCGATCTGCACCCGAAGTAAGGAAGAGTGCTGAAGAGGATGTGCAGTATGGGAACTATGGGTATGTAATCATGGACCTAGCTGTGCAGGTGTTGGCTAGAGTGATTCTATGTGGACCGCCCCAGGGATGTAAGCAATAGTGCACATTGGGCAGAGCCAATGCCCAACGAGCAGCCACACCTGGTATGAGTCTCTCTGCAGCAAAGTCAAGTTTACATGGCAAGGGACGGTATAACCAGATGTGTTGTTGCAAATCCACTAAATTACACCAAACAACACTTGGTCGCAACACCCCACTATAGGCATGTAATCCGAACTAAATGGCATCACAAGGTAGTATTGCTGTCCAGACCTCACAACTGTCCCTGCTATACACTCCGATATTAGGTCTGTCCCTCTCAATCCCCCTGAAAACTGGTGAGTGCTGAAGAAAAGGTGGTGAATTGCCCTTAATAAATAATGATAGTAATACAGAGTTATAGACATTTCATGTCAGAAATCTCATATAAATTCACATTCCCTTATTCTGCAAATGTTTCAGGTTAATATTACAAATATTTAGAAAATGTCCCTGATTGTCCCTGATTATGTGAGGAGTTGTCCCTGATTCTGTTGAGGTTTCCTCGGATCGGTAGAGAGCTATGTTGCTGTCCTCAGCCCCACCCAGGGGTGTGATTGTCCAGACCTACCCCCAAATGCAGAGTATATACACAGCTGTTGCTGTAGAAGAAATGCCTAGCTGTGGACCTTTCCGTCATCTGTCCTGCACATCCCTGGATATGTCCCCTGCTATCAGGCCCTCTGTGTGGCCCAATAACACCACATACCTATCGACCCCTGTTGCATTTGTAGTAATGTCCACAGTCACAAGTAGGTGACACCCTCCACACAACTAAATTGGCAGAATCTGGAACCCCCAACCCAGGTGTATTACCACAGCTGTCCCAGACTACACATGTAAAAACACATAAAGGGAAAACCCAAGCAAACTTGGATCACCACCTGGCGAATTCTGACACAACCCAACACTCCAGACCCCTACACCAACTACTGACACTGACACCTCCTGTCCTGCCTCGCATACATATCCCAACACCCTGCAAACCTGCACTACCGCACCCCCACCAATCAGTGGAACGGCCTACTATACAGTTAAAATGACCCCCCTCCACCTACCCGCCTACACCTCCACTATTCACATCTACTCTACAAAACAGGTATGGCATATGTAAATCTAATCTGAATACCAGAGCATAGCCCAACCAGATATGCTAAACCGGAATTCCATTTAACCTTACACTGATCTTCGTGAACAGTCATACCTGACATGTACACCTGACTTAAGCATGTATAAAACCTACATGTACATGAAATAGCATGGAGGTATGTGGCAGCAAGCAGTTGTATGCCTGTGTGGGGGGTGGTACTCAGATTAAGCAAAGTAGAAGCAAACAGGTTTAAGAAACTGTAACTGGAGGTTAGCAGTGCTTACCATCACACAAACCCGTGCAAGCCCACATGTCCTGCCCAGCAACAAAATAAACTGCCTCTGGTAGGCACAAACCCAGGACCCTGTACGCTATAGTCACAGTAGTCACCCACTAAGCCATCATAGCAATACAGATGAATGAGGTATCAGCAAACTAATCCTCACCACAGGTAAATCAAAACAAAGATGTAAGCTGAATTTATGCACACTGTGAGATGGTCTATCTTGCTACATAACATAATTATGTTTACTGGACTACTGCAGTAAGCATAAATGTGAGGTGTTATTGTAATAAAGTGTAGAATTCCCTAGGTCCCTATACAGTGTATCTGCACATGAATCACATATACCAGACACATAAAACATGTAATGAAGAATATATTACTGCCAGAAGGCAAATATAGTGCAAATTAACTATTAAGCAATGCTAACCGCAGCACAGCTCAACTTAGTAGGCGTAAGCGATGTGTAAGGGATCCAATCCAATCTGCCTACCGGTATCCCCCTATAAGCACTGCCAAGCAGGTATGCCCCTAGCTTAGCCTCTTCAAACCCGGACAATCACGGGAAAGTGTGGGTAAATGGCTGTGTATAAGCCACACAGGTGGGAATACGCTCCATAAGTGGTGGTAGCTTCCTACTGCAGGCAGAATGTCTGGTGCGGATGAAGGCATTTGTTTTAGAGTGCAATGCTGGTGCATCCAGGAGTCACAACTCATGGTATGGCTCCTGGTACAACACCTTGAGGAGAGACCACTGCCAGGCTAATACCAGGGATCACAGTATAAAACTGAGGCCTGGGACAGTCTCGCCTGTGACCTCACCAGTGCCACAGGTATCCCCCGGGCTGGTGCGCAGGTCAGGCATCACCATGCTGACCTGCAGCGGTGGAGGGGGGTTGTACTGGAACAGTGGATCCAGCAGTCTTGGCAGATGGCTAATGCCCCAGTACTGAGTAACTACTCATTCCACTAAGTAGTTAAGAATTGACTAGCTTGTGTATACCATGGATAGGTATGGTGACGTATCACTGTATACCTCCGACATCTGCAGATGGGCAGGCTGTGTAACAGCAAGCCCATGATGCTAGGTTGCAAAGGTTATGTTGCGAGGCAGGTTAGTATACCTTTGTATGTACTGTCATACCAAATAAATATAAGAGCATTAGAAAGTGTCGTACCAGTAGGAATACATGTGTAATATTCTATGAATAATGGTATAACCCCAGGAGTGCTTCTGTGTACTATTCTGTCATATGTAGTTGAACTGTTGCATACTATAATTAGTACTGCTGTATTAAGCAGTGTTTCCCATGCTGTGGTATGCAGATAAAATGTGCATGAAGATCTGTATAACAATGTTGGAAGTGCTAAGAGGTCAATCATAGTGTACAAGTGAGGGAGACTTAGATAGAAGACAGGAGAACGCTTCACATCAATTCCCTGATGACACAATGTACTGTGATGTTAACTATAATTTTATTGCCACACACAGCAATCTGAATCCCTGGGGTGCTAGAAACTTGTATGCAGAATCGTACCCCACAACTGTACAGATATTGTTACAATGTTCTGATAGAAAGCTGTATGTATAATTACACCCAACAACTGTACAGAATTGGCTAGAGTGTTCAGATAGACAGTTGCATGCATATTCATACCCCACAACTGTTCCTGTCTGTCCAGCATGTACAGATAAATGGCCCATATCACCAGCCTGGTACCAGGTCCCCCTGAAAAAGCAGTGTAAGGAACCCAGAAATGTAGGCAGCTGTTAATGACATACAACAGCAAGGCAAATGTATACATAGTCATAGAATGTGTAGGAAAAACAAACCTGTCATTGTAGCACCTCACCCAAAGTGTATGACAGCAATACACAACATATGTTGCATTAACACCTGCATCTTGGTACGGCTGTATGTAAGACACAGGCTACGTATATAACAATCTATAAACATACCAGTGTACAATATAAGGTCATTGATTAGTGTAATAATACTTGTGACGGAAATATCACTGCAGTGACTAGGGATGTTGTGAAAACTACAAGGATATGTCAGTTGGTAATTTAACACTCTGTCGCCCCTACCATATGTGCGAAATAGCCCAATGACACTCCTCAACTGGTATGTGTACACTCCAAACATTTGTTGAGACATGTGTCCTAATGGGTCATACATATTCACATTTGTTTCTATGAATGTGCCATGTTATAATACACCCATATTGGTGGTCTGTCGCCATCAATGACACCTGTATGCTATTGTAATGGCCACTGTTGTTCTATATATGCATGTGTTCTGCTTGCTCTGTAACTGTGTTAAATCTGGTGTGTTGGGTTAATGGGGATACCTATGTATGCTGTTATAACTAATCCTGAATGCTGATGACTGTTACTAAACCAGATCTGCCATAAACCGGCGAAAACACAGCTCGTATGGGATGGTCGGTTATAGCGGACCCACCTGTCCCACCCCAGCTGGCCATGGCACCGAGCACCAGCACATCTGGGGCCCAGCCTGGGACCTCCACCTCTGTGGGCACTGCACCACCTTTGGGAGGAACCACTACAGGGGATGAGACTCGCCCCCCCCATCTCGGAGCGGTCGCAGAGGGGAACCTGTCACCCATCAACAGGTCCAGGCTGTGGTGCATAGAAAATGCGATATGAAGTATCCAGAGTGGCTACGCCAGCTTGAGGGCCAAGTGGCATTATTAGAGGGTGAGCCTGACCCTCCTACACAGCCCCCAGCACAGCCACCTTTGGGGCCATGAAGGTGCAGTGGTGACTGGCCATGGGTGGAGACCTCAGTCCCACTGTTTCCAGTTGGTGGTTCATGGGCTTGCAACTTCCACACACCCCTTCACGTACAAGGTGTTTACCTCCTACCTGTGTCATATACCAGCCCTGTATGCATCTTGTGTGTCTTGTCTGTTAACCTAGCCAACCTCCCTCCCCAAATATGCCTACTACCCCTCCCCAACATCCCACTATCACCTGAAAAATACAACAAGGGCAGTCTGTTCCCACAACAAAATCACGGCCCAAACATAGCTGTAAAATTTGCACACATGTCCATTGGACACATGCAATCTAGTCTATTTGGCATCACAATGAATATATGCTGCCCTCACCCCTCCCCCAGGGGGTTGAGAGTTCAAATGTATCTGCAAATATAGTGAATATGCACAGCTGTTGCTGTGGAAGAAATGGGCAGCTTGGACCTTTCCCATACCCTTCCTGCACATGCCTAGCTATTTCCCCTACTGTCTTTCCCTCGTTGTGCCCCATTTGTCACCACTTTCCTATCAACCCCTTTTACTTTTATTTCAAATAAATTAGCACAGGGGTAAGCAGCAGTCAGCACTTGTAAGCAGCAGCAAGCGTGTTTGTGCGGGGGTAAGCTATGCCTACACAGGTTGAGAAATCAGAAGCTACCTGACTGTATGAAACCATAAGCAGAGTTTAGCAATGCTTACTGTCACCAAATCCATACAGACCTGCTGACAACTGCATAAAAGTGCCTTAATTCCTCTGTAGCCAATGTCCCTTGTTCTGCCCAGCAACAAATTGCAATGCCTCTCCAAGGACCTTGCAGTCCATACACAAAGTGATCCACCACTAAACCATGGCAGATATACATAACCTGATGTTTTCACAAACATATCCAGTACAAGCAGTCAACAGTACAGGAAATGTAGTAATATCATACCACACAACCACTTAATGCAAGAATTCTGGAAAAAGTGTGCCAAAATGTGGGTACACTTAGGAATATATGTCAAATACTGCTCTAAGACACCTAAAATGTTGCTAGTCACACAGTGATATGTATTAGAACACATATCTTGAAAGAGATAAAGTCTGAAACACAAAAGTGTTGGCATGAGTTACTGACTACAGTCCTGTGATCTTCCATGTCAATTGCCAACAGAATGAGGTACAGGCCAATACAGATAGAACTGTGTATAGCATTACTACATGGGAACAAACACCTGAAACCACTCACTACAACATAACAGACCATATGCACTGTTAATGGGGGTGGGGGCTCAAATGAGGGCTACCTGGTAGTTAGTGCTATGTTACCCCTCCCAACAGCCCTGACGGATATGCTGTCCAATCCAATACCCAGCACATGCATATTTTGCCTACAGGACCCTCCACGACACAGCCACAAATGCTTTCACAGTAAGCCATTTCACCTGTAAATGTCAGAGCAATATATGTAACATAATATGCAGAAAAGTCATTCTAACGTAGGGAATGTACAATATGGAAGGGGTACACATCACAATGGGTCAGATATGCACACACATCTTTACATTGACAAATATGTTCAGGTATATACAAATATACATCTATATATATATCTATATATATAATATATATATCGGGATATATATATATATATATATATATATATATATATATATATATATATATGATATATGATATATGATATATATAAAGGTACATACACTTATACACAGACAAAAGGTATTAGTAGCCATACATATGTAGGAGTAGTGTGGAAGTACTGGGTGCAAAGTATATCCCTCAGCCACAAGCCCTGTAACTGGTACCTATGAAATGTGCAGTGTGGCAACCAGTCCCACAAATGGGAATACTTACATTAAACATATACCCATTCACAGTTCAAAGGACATGACACGACACACAGGTGGCATACACAGAAAACCTTTATTTGTGTACTATACAATAATGTATGCCATTACTTACAGCACATAAAGTCTGACACATGTAATCAGTGATGAATGCAAGGCCCACACAAAACAGTAGATGCAAGCAATGTGGATATATAACATAATATGCTGTCCAGGCCAAGGCCTTCACTTAGTACAACAGTAGATAAAGGATTTGCCTTCAAGATAGGTAACAATCAGCAATTACTAATGTATTTCAGCAGCCTCCAATTACACCCTGTAGTCAAGCCCTAGGGGGGAATGTAATAGTTGTGGTAATGCCAATGTATCGGTCACATGTATGGACCCTGACCAGCAGATTTTGTGAGAGTCCACGATATGACTGGGATGGTAGCAGGAAAGCTAGCAGTAAATAATGATAGGCCGTTACCCAACAACCCCTAACTGTATCACAGCAAGACAAAACTTGCTATATATGTGGAGGCCAGAGGCAGGCACACAGGCCATACTTGCAATATTGCTGTTACACATCTTGGATATTGCTGGTGTTACAGGATTTGTTGCAACATACCCTTGTGTAGGAATATGACATCAGAAACACAAATAGATGTAGCTATGTACTGATAGCACGCAACAGACAGACTGCCAGTGATATATGTAGGGCAAGACCTGTGTAGTGCACAGACAAAACTAACCACACAATCCACTGACCATAATGTGGATAAGTCCAGAGTTGAGAGCTATGCAGACAGACTGCATTCCATCCTAAACAACTATGTACACACAAACACTGCAAGACCAGCAATATACAATGCACATATGAACACTACTCACTCTATCTGTAGGTCTGGATCCCCATATGAATGTGTAATTGGCCTCTGCAATCCCTGCTGTAAGAGGTATTGCAAACTGCTGTCTGTAACACTGCTGCCCACATACAGGAAGGTACCACCCTAATGTTAGTCTGTGTTCATATGTGACACCTGGCTGTGTTGCAGTAAGGCAGAACAGTGCAGTTGTGACTGAAAGACAGTTACAGAATGTGGACCAGATGTCTGTATGCACCCACATAGAGAGAATTATCTGTGTGATATATAATTAGACAGGTATGTCTACAGATATACAGACAGTCTTATAGATGTAGGTATATAAACATCCACAAGATATATCTACACATATACATATATATATATATATATATATATATATATATATATATATATATATATATATATATATATATATAGAGTGGCCCTGACAATGGTATGCATGTGAAATAGTCTGTAACAGGCCAGCTGCAATAGTGTCCCTACAGGGAGCATGGTACAAACACATAGCACAGAGCATGGCACAAACACATAGCACAGAGCTTGGTACAATACAACATATGTCCCAATGGTAGGTAAGCAGTCGATATATCAATTGCATTCAATGAACGGTTTGTTGTAGCTGATATGGTGGGGGGGGCACAGATGTATATTAAGAACTATGGTAACCCTGCTGTATGGTTGCACTGGCCTGTTTCCATCTTTATGTCTTCCAGGGAGGATGCCCCATATGTACAAAAAATTCACTGGACACCAAACCAAGGATCCACAACGATAACCAAACACACGAAAATCCACCACAGCAATACAAGGAAGCAGCTACACCAAAGACGAAGCGAAATCCTTTATTTCAGCAAGGTACAGACTAAGCGCTTTCACCAGTAAACTGGTATCCTCAGAGTCTGTTGAAACACTCTTGCTTCCATGCTTAAATACAAAACCAACATACCCAATCATCCAATTAATGACTCAATTAAACAATCAAAACCTAATCTATCAAATGTTAAAATTAAATAACCTCTCACACAAAATATATATCTATGTAAAATAAAAAATATATAATATATATATATGTGACAGCAGCCTGAAATTGTATTAAATAACACGCATAACCTACAAATATAAATTTGAACAAATACATAATTAATGATAACGTTTCATGTTACTTCTAAATGAATAAATCTCTATGCCATTTAGTACATTTTATCCATAATACATATCCTACACATTGGTTATATAATTATATAACTCTAATGGAATGTTTGTACAAGTACATCACAAGTGTTCCATTTTGTATGTAACTAAGTGTTTACTTTAATGAAAAAAAACAAAATGAAAAAAAATGAAAAAAAAAAAAAAATAAAAAATAAAAACTTTTGTAAATTTTTGTTTTACTAAAAACAGAAAACATAAAAACAAAAAAACAAAAAAAAAAAAAACCTATCTTGTTAGCAATAACTAGTAATTTAAGCCTAGTAATTGCTTTTATATTTTTGTTTTTATGTTTTCTGTTTTTAGTAAAACAAAAATTTACAAAAGTTTTTATTTTTTATTATTTTTTTTTTTTTCATTTTTTTTCATTTTGTTTTTTTTTCATTAAAGTAAACACTTAGTTACATACAAAATGGAACACTTGTGATGTACTTGTACAAACATTCCATTAGAGTTATATAATTATATAACCAATGTGTAGGATATGTATTATGGATAAAATGTACTAAATGGCATAGAGATTTATTCATTTAGAAGTAACATGAAACGTTATCATTAATTATGTATTTGTTCAAATTTATATTTGTAGGTTATGTGTGTTATTTAATACAATTTCAGGCTGCTGTCACATATATATATATTATATATTTTTTATTTTACATAGATATATATTTTGTGTGAGAGGTTATTTAATTTTAACATTTGATAGATTAGGTTTTGATTGTTTAATTGAGTCATTAATTGGATGATTGGGTATGTTGGTTTTGTATTTAAGCATGGAAGCAAGAGTGTTTCAACAGACTCTGAGGATACCAGTTTACTGGTGAAAGCGCTTAGTCTGTACCTTGCTGAAATAAAGGATTTCGCTTCGTCTTTGGTGTAGCTGCTTCCTTGTATTGCTGTGGTGGATTTTCGTGTGTTTAGGATGCCCCATATCCTTCTTCCAGCCTACAATGCTGCAGAGACAGAGGTCATAGTATCACATTTGGTGCAGCACTATGAACAGCTGTTCGGATGAACAGCCCAAGACCAGCAGGAGAGTACTGCCCTGTGGAATGAACTAGTCCACAGGGTCAATGATGTTAGACTGCATAACCGCAGCTATGAGTAGGTCCGGTATCATTGCAGTGACCTGCTTCACCATGTATGTTGACATGCTGCTGCTGTATGAGGGGACCACCTCACAACAGGGTGGGGCAAGCCGTCCATCCACCCCTTACCCATGTGGAGGAGCTACTCAAGAGCCTTGTGACACCTGCCCACCTAAAGCACCAACAACTGGCAGGGCGCATTGTGGAGGTGGGTGCCACCGACACACTGCCTCAGGAGAGTGGAGGTAAGGCCCCAGGGCACATCAGTACACCACTTGTGTGCATGCATCTGCATCTGTACAGGTACATCATGCAAATCTGAGATGTCATATACATAGTCTGTTGCTGTGTAGTAGTAATAAACAGATGTGCATAAGCTGTAGTATTGTGGACCCCTACTGTAGATGTAATGTAATGCTGCACTCACCCTTTACGAATGCCACATCTGTGGCCACTGAGGACAACATTCTCACACACTTATGTAGGTCCCTCAAGGATACCACCACAGCAGCAGCCTGTACCCAATGAGTATGGTTCATGTTCATGCATGACAAGACACTGTGCATGTAATGACTATGGGATATTCCATGCACACATCTAACACACCTACCCATACTGCATGCTGTATACGTTCTCGTTATGTTGTTGTGTAATGCACTGTGTCGCAGTAGTGACCATGCAGGGGTATTGGAAGGGTACAAAAGACACATGCAAGATACCTAACATCCTGTCATTGTGCAATTTGTCCACAGGGATGAGGAATATGGTAGGACACATGGCCTACAGTAGGGACATGTGTGAATCACCACCCTCATGGCTGGAACTGCATACAATCAGGTTATGCAACTGTGAAAGACATAACCCTGACCCCAGAGCAATAGTGACAGCAGTGTCAGCACAGTTCGGGAACATGTGTATGGTACCCCACACAGCCATGGGGAGGTCCGGTGGGTGACAGTGTAATAGTTTTGTACTGGTCATACATACACTGCTGATGTTGTGATCTGTAAAGAAAACATCAGGCATTCACAAGATATATCCATTCACATATCTTCCCAGGTATGAGGTGCTGTAACATACAGGGGCTACGAGCAGTGGAGTTGACATAACAGGCACAGTACTACATAAGCAACAATGGTTTGTACACCTGTGTGGTATGGTGCACAGTACAAGGCAAGGAGCAGAATTGGTCAACAGTAATGCTTCATACATGGCTGCAGTGTTAACAAGGAGAAGGGCCATCACCTACCAACACAGCCCATGTATCACACACATGTATACTGCCGCTGTGATGAGGTCACTTTGGTTGCACTGCATGCTGTTGAGCACCAGATGTAATGCATGCTGACAGAAGGGTAATGGGAGGACTGTGTATACAAAAGGTATGCAACCCCACATGTAGGTGTGTGTGTGTTGGGGGGGTGTTCAATGTGTGTGTAAGTGCAATCTGGTGGAGTGCGGTCGATGCATGTCTGATGTGTGTGTGCATGTGTGTCTGTGTGGGTGTCCATGTATGCACAGGGGGTAGTTGGATTGATCACATGGCAGTACTTCTCCTTGGGATTGTGCTGTAGATGTTGTGGCACATGAGACACCAGGACAGCCTGTTCAATATGTGACCACAGGACAGCTGATAGGATAACATGGTCTTTACACAGAACATGCATTGGGAGGGAAAGTGCATACCAGGTATACACATCATAATGCCAGCAGCAGATGGATAACCAGCTACCCACGTATGCAGCACTACTAATGCAATGGGGAATTACTAGACCACATCTGTGAGTGTATACAGATATTACTGTTGTCCGCATGACGGGTTGATTGTGCAGCAGATATGGCATGGACTGATCAAGACTGTAGTATGAGGCTCCGGTGTGTGACATATGTAGTGAATGTAGCAGCCCCAACCATTTAGTGACCATGTACCCTTGACTGGACATACACAGGGTATTACTGGATGACAGCAGTGAGGCCATGTACTACCTACTCCACCAAAGTCAGGGAGGTGATGGAGTAACAGGTCATGTGCTGTGATCACACGTGTAGGCATGGAAAGGTCTGATATGTTAATGGGTAGTATTAATGAGTGTATGTTAGCAAGTGCCATGCAGGATGGGGAACATCTGTAACTGAATGTGGGACTGTCTGTAAACCCAGGGTATGGGAGGTATTAAGATGGACTGTCAGTGTTTGTGGGTGTACATGTGTGTGTGTGACTGTGTCTGTGTGTGTGTGTGTGTGTGTGTGTGTGTGTGTGTGTGTGTGTGTGTGTGTGTGTGTGTGTGTGTGTGTGTGTGTGTGTGTGTGTGTGTGTGTGTGTGTGTGTGTGTGTGTGTGTGTGTGTGTGTGTGTGTGTGTGTGTGTGTGTGCGTGTGTGCGTGTGTGCGTGTGTGTGTGTGTGTGTGTGTGTGTGTGTGTGTGTGTGTGTGCGTGTGTGTGTTTGAGTGTGTGTACTGTTATGTAATGCTGTACAGGTCTTAATGTGTGTGTGTGTTTGTTTCCCCCACAGGTGACGAGGTGGGTCAGGTTCCTCCTGCATGCAAACTGAGGTAGTTGTCCGTACAGCCACCGATGATGATGATGATGATGATGGTACTGGTGAGGCACAGATGGGGTTGTCAGAGGCGGACACTACACCTTAATGTGTCATCACCTTCCTAGCCACCCCAAGCCCGCACACAGTTACAGTGCCCCTACAAACCCCATTGCATAGCAGAGGGACAGTTGGCAGTTGGTGCCAGTGACCAGGAAGGTGTGGTGTCCATGCCAACTGTGTCAGGTCACCATCAGCATAGCTGGATGTCCAGCAGGCCACCACATTGGCAGATGTACTGTGGTGCTTGTGGGAGGGCCGCTGGTCATCATGCCCCTGGCAGAGGCGCCACAACTGGTACCACCAGGAGCATGTTTAAGGCTGTAATGGAGGCATGTATGGACATGCACACCAGACAGGGCCTGAGGCTGCAGAGGGCTGATTACTCATCTGTAAGTGACAACCTCCATGACATTGCTGCTGCCCTCCATGAATATACCGAGGTCATGGATAGACTGTGGGGTGAGATGGTGGGCCTCCTCGACCGTGGAATGTCTGTGCTTGAATGTGTGGTGGGAGTGGTGCAATGTCCGCATGGACGCAGGCCAGAAACACCAGCAGCTGGTGGTCAACGTGGATGTGCCATGACACCAAGCCGCTCCTGTAGTGGCAGTACCAGCCCCAGCACACCACTGGGGATGCTGTCCACACCACATCACAGTAGGCCTTGTGCATGTGGCCCTGGCCAGTCCCAGGCAGGACATAGTTCCAGCAGACACCTGTCATCATCAGGGGAGAGTAGCACCTCAAGGTTTGTATGTGCATGTGCCCATGGAACCCCTGGCAGGCACAGTCAGCATGTCAGTGGCCGGAGGCACTGAACTGCACACCCTGCCAGGTATGGTCTGCAGCTGTCTAACAACACCTGCATAGCGGGCCACATTGCAGGACTGTGTGCATGCATACCCACACATTATGCAGCCACACCTAGGGTGACCCCATACCAACACACACCACATCACCATATCCCAGTCATTGAACCAAACCCCTCATCCACACTCATGGTGATGCATGCATGGACCACCCTCAGCCTCTGGCAAACCAGCAACACACCCTGTGCATGTGGTGATACCTGTGCCACTTCCCTGTCATCCATAACATCGATGCAGGGACAGGCTAATATGGTTCTGATGCACACGGTGACTGTTATAGAGTGCTATAATGTACTGCAGTGTGAGATGTTGCCAGGGGTAATGTGTAATGCATACATGTCAGGTAGTGTAGCCATGCAGATATTATGCATTTCAGCTGTCAGTAACAGTGATTGTTATCTCCATAATGTTATCCATTTGTGTTGCAGGTGTACATGTGTCAGCAGGAGGATGGTCTGCAGTCATATTTCACAAGCGTATGGCACTGTGGTGACAATGGTGACGCCCACGGGTGGTAACCTTAGTCCTACTGTTACCACTAGGGGGTTTGTGGGCTTCCGATATCCCAACACCCCTCCCCATCAAGGTGTTCACCCCCCACATGTGTCATATACCACCCCTGTATGCGTCTTGTGTGTCATGTCTGGTAACCTTCACATCCTCTCTTCCCAAATATACCTACAGTCAGGGGCGGCTCATGGCATCGGGTTGCCAGACTGCAGCCCCCTCAAAATAAAAAATAGAAAAAAAAAATGTTTTAAATTTTGCGCATGCGCAGTAGTCCCGACTGCTCTATGCGCATGCTCCAGGCAGTCCCCATAGGGGGACACAAGGAGACATCTGTGCACTTTTAAAGTGCACAGACTCACTGGGATTATGTGTCGGGTCCGGACTGCAGCAGTCAGGACAGTCTCGTCATCGGGAAGGAGCTTTGCTTGGGATCTTGTCGGGAAGGAGCTTTGTTTGGGATCTCACGGGTCTTTGGAGTATTGCACGGGCAGGATGTACGTTAGCTGGATATATTATGGAGAACAGACAGGTAAGTGTATGGTGCTTTTTACTTTTATTTTACAATGTTTATACTGGATTGACTTTATGGTGTGTGTGTTAGCTGGATATATTATGGTGCTTTTTACTGGATTGACTTTATGGTGTGTGTGTGTTAGCTGGATATATTATGGTGCTTTTTACTGGATTGACTTTATGGTGTGTGTTAGCTGGATATATTATGATGCTTTTTACTGGATTGACTTTATGGTGTGTGTGTGTTAGCAGGATATATTATGGTGCTTTTTACTGGATTGACTTTATGGTGTGTGTGTTAGCTGGATATATTATGATGCTTTTTACTGGATTGACTTTATGGTGTGTGTTAGCTGGATATATTATGGTGCTTTTAATGTACAATGTTTATACTGGATTGACTTTATTGTGTGTGTGTGTGTGTGTGTGTGTGTAAATGCCCCAGGTGCTCATGGTGGTGTGGTAGGGAATACCTCAGGCTTGAACCCTGTACCCAGTATGCAGGTGTTAAAGTCTTGAGTTCCCTACCGACCACCATTTGTAAATAAATTGCAGATTTTTGTCTCATATTTGATCTGATCTGTTCCTCATAATATCTGTGGTTTGTAAATGTTGTAATGCTTGATATTTGGTGGTGTAGTAGAAGCATTGTTGCCTCACAGCTGCAGGTTTTCAGGTTTGATTCTTGTCTGGGGTTCCATCTTTGTGGGGTCTGTTATCTTCTCCCTGTGTTTGTGTGGGTTTGCTTTTATTTGATGTTGCACTGGTAGCACTGTTGCCTCACAGCTGCAGGTTTTCAGGTTTGATTCTTGGCTGGGGTTCTTTCTTTGTGGGGTCTGTTATATTCTCCCTGTGTTTGTATGGGTTTGTTTTTATTTGATGGTGCACTGGTAGCATTGTTGCCTCACAGCTGCAGGTTCTCAGGTTTGATTCTTGGCTGGGGTCCCTTCTTTGTGGGGTCTGTATCTTCTCCCTGTGTTTGTGTGGGTTTGCTTTTGTGTCCTCCCATGTTACAAAGACATGTCTGCATTATTTCTTCCTGGGCCTCTGCTGAAAATTGTATTTTTGTTCCAAGTCAGACTGTCCTGAATAAAAAATGTTAAATAAAATTGACAGGCATTTGAATTTCAGACTTAAGGGTTTCTGAATGCTTAATTCCTTACATATTTGATGGTGCAGTGGTAATATTGCTGCCTCACAGCTATAGGTTTTCTGGTTTGATTCTTGGTTGAGGTGGCTTCTGTGTGGAGTCTGTATCTCCTCCCAGTGTTTGTGTGGATTTGCTCTGGTGCCCTGCCATTTTACAAAGACGTGTCTGCAGTATTAATCCCTGCGTCTCTGCTGAAAATTGTTTTTGTTCTGTCAGCAGTAAAATTGACAGGCATTTGAATTTCAGACTTCAGGTTTCTCAATGTTTAATTCTTTGCATATTTGATGATGCAGTGGTAGTATTGTTGCCTCACAGCTATAGGTTCTCTGGTTTGATTCTTAGTTGGGGTGGCTTCTGTGTGGAGTCTGCATCTCCTCCCAGTGTTTGCGTGGATTTGCTCTGGTGCCCTGCCATTTTACAAAGACGTGTCTGCAGTATTAATCCCTGCATCTCTGCTGAAAATTGTTTTTGTTCTGTCAGCAGTAAAATTGACAGGCATTTGAATTTCAGACTTCAGGTTTCTGAATGTTTACCTCCTTGCATATTTGATGGTGCAGTGGTAGTATTGTTGCCTCACAGCTATAGGTTTTCTGGTTTGATTCTTGGTTGGGGTGCCTTCTGTGTGGAGTCTGCATCTCCTCCCTGTGTTTGTGTGGATTTGCTCTGGTGCCCTGTCATTTTACAAAGACGTGTCTGCAGTATTAATCCCTGGGTCTCTGCTGAAAATTGTTTTTGTTCTGTCAGCAGTAAAATTGACCGGCATTTGAATTTCAAACTTCATGTTCTTCAGAATACATAGTAGCACAACCTTTTTTCTAGCAATTTTCTAAGTTTATAAGATGAATATTTTAAATTTGTCCCTATTTTTGGGACTGTATTCCCCCATTATTGGCTTCGTCCAGGTTTTTGTGCTAAGGTTGACAGCTATGGGAAGAACTGAATTCACTGAATATGTTTGGGGGCTGTATTCCCTCATTACTGGGTTTGTCCAGGTGTTTTGTACTAAGAGGTTGACAGCTACGGTGAGAACTGTATTCACTAAATGATAGCCATTTAAGTTTCAGTCTTCCTCTCTTTTACAAAGCAGCTGATGTGGCGTAGTGGTATGTTACTCTGACTGTTTTTTGCTCAGGGACCTTGGCAGTAAAATGTATGGTGGCAACACAACATTTTATTCTAGCAACATTCCAAGATTATACAAGCAATGTTTAATGTGTCCTTGGTTTTTGGGCTTTTGACCCCCCCCCCCCAATACATTTTGGCTTTTTCCAGTTTTCTTGAGCTGCGAAGTTGAGATGCAGTTGAGTATTGAGTAGATTTTACAAGGAGCTGATAGCTGCAGGGGAATAGAAGTTTAGCACTTTACGTAGTTGATACTATAGCACAACAGGTTGTGTGCTTGCTTTTGATGCAGAAGGCTGTGGGTTCTACTCCCACAAGGGGTGGATGCTGCCGTACTAAGAATTTTCTCCTTGGTGAAGATACTAACTATGAGTCTGTTATCAGTTTGCCATCCATTTCCTCTTGCAATATTATTACTAGTTTATCATTTTTAATGTAATATAGGCAATTTATTCCTGAGGGGCAACAGACACTTTATTTTTCGATGAAACCATGAAATATAAAGGTGATTGCTAGCAGCAACCGCTTCATTAGTTACAGATTTCTTTAATGTGGAATTATTTAGATGACTTACTTCAGAGATTGTGCATATTTACTGATAATGGACTGTAGAATTGTGCATATTTACTGATAAAGGTGGACTGTAGAATTGTGCATATTTACTGATAATGGTGGACTGTAGAATTGTGCATATTTACTAATAATGGTGGACTGTGGAATTGTGCATATTTACTAATAATGGTGGACTGTAGAATTGTGTATATTTACTAATAATGGTGGACTGTGGAAGTCTGACTAGACTTTTTTATGATAAATGTTCTCAACTGGGCAGTTTTGCCATTATGGGTGCATATGGTTTGTTTCATTGCTTACTGGAAAAATGTTCAAAACAAATTTAAAGACCCTCTAACAAGTGTACTGTATTGTACAAGGAATATAATTTTAGTACAATGAGGAAGGTGTATCAAAGAGCACATGTATGTTTCATATGCAAGGGGCCTATGATTTGAAAACAGCCCAAAATTAATCTTTATCTGCCACTGGCAAAATGTATTTTCTTTGAATGTGTGTTTCAATGCTGTTTCAATGAATGTGAGTTTCAAGGGCAGAGAAGTTTTAATGCTAAGTTTTCATTGTGAGACTGCATTGCTTTGTTTAACAGATGACTTAGTGTTTGTGCTGTAAAATACGAAATAAAACTTTCAAATGAAGTCCAACTCATCATAGAAGTAAAGCAGTATGCACATTAGTGTTTATGGTAAATGGAGTGAAATAGCCAAGTAATGGTTAATTGGAATGGCTGCAGAGGCTCCATTCAACCATTATTTTGTCAGGGGGGAAGGGCAGCAAACTCAGACAGGCCCAGCTGAACTATACCTCCCAACTGTCCAGATTTTCAAAGAATGAATAGATTTTTGCTTCTTATTTTTGGTTTGTTCTTCATAAAATGTGTAGTTTTCTGGCAAATCATTTAGGAATTAAGTCACTAAATAATAAGTTTCAGACTTCATAACCTTCAGAAAAATGCATGTTAAAGTAAGAGCTGTTCTATCAACTGTCTCAATTTATACAAGAGCAATTTTTAGTACTGTTTATATGTGCCCCCAATATATTTGGCCTTGTTCAGATTAACTGCATTAACAGGTTGAGAGGTACATGCAAATAAATTGCTTTATAGAATTAGGCATAACCAACCTCTCAACTGTCCCCAATTTTTGGCTCAAAATGTTGCTCTTCCCCCTAATAATCCCTCCGCAAAATAGCAATTTTGGAAGAAAACATGGAGGGTTTACAATTAAGAAATAACTGTAATAATCAAAGTTATAGATTACTTGAAATGCATGTAGATTCTTTTATTTTGTCAGCTGCTCAAGGTAGCAGTACTAATATTAAAGTGTCCCTTCTTTGACAGGTAGCAGCTGTATTGTGTGTCTATTTTATATTTTTGCATCACATTTTTGGTCCATTTTTCATAAAATTGTGTTTTTGGCAAATTAGTGACAAATCACTAAAGACTGAAGTTAGAAAATGACAGACATTTGAGTTTCAGATTTTATACCCTTCAGAAAATTCATACTAATGCAAGACCTATTCTATTATCTTTCTAAGTTTATTAGAGCAATATTTAAAAATTGTCCTTATTTTTGGGCCTTTGTCCCACTTCTGTGTATGGCTTTGTCCAGATTTCTTGCTCTTGAGGTTGAGAGGTATGACAAATGTGTCAGGGCCATCACAGTCAGCCAGAGAGATTTCAAATTGTGACATGCTTGTTGCACCCACTCCCCATGTAGTGACTCTGGATGTGTCCAAGCAAGGCAAGGAGTAGTTGTATCTACCTTGGATGGGGAGGACACACTGCATAAGTACTACAGTGGCTTTTCATCTGTCCTTGATTTTGCAGAATGGTCTGGTTTCTGTCATATTTTTGTACTGTTGAGTTATGCTTATTACTCAAGGTGCCTGTTGCTCTGTGTTTAAGTAGCAATGCTTTAATGACCATAAGGTAAGCTTGTCTGAGATCGTAAGATGCAAGTAAGCTTTAATAAGCATACTGTTAAAGAATTGCCAACATTGAAAGCCTTTCTGTTGTTGCCATGCAGAGAATACTTGACTAGATAATGTATAAGCCTTGGGTATTAAAGGACAGGATTCCATTATTTTAAAAAGCTCATTACACTTGTTGGAGACTTCCAGTCATCTCTACAGACTTTACCCGTAAACTAAACAGAATGCCAATCATGTGTGGTCCATAACCTGTACAGTAATCCTTTAAGCAATGTATCTTGAGCTTGTTTCTTGTTTGCTTTTCATTTTTTACTTTTATCATGTTTTCCTCATGAAACAAGTTGTCAGGCAGCAGGTCTTTTTTGGATAAGAAACATTTTTACAAGTGGGGGCATCACATAGATTTCTACTCTCAGCATGTTACTTGGTACTTTAATAAAGCTGAATATATTATATATTAGAACTGCAGTGCAAGGAGAAGTGGTTTGAGTTGAGTGCTTCTGGATTTTCTTATACTTGATTTTGACTGGCATTCCAGTAATGTATTTAAAAAGTAATTTATTTTTTCATGCCTCACAACCTTTTGTTTCCATCTAGATATTAAGTAAGCTGTCATGCAGCCAATGCAATGAAATATTTTTATTCTTCTACACTTATTTTTGTCTTGATTGGACTTTCATAATGATGGTTTGCCACCCAGGGCAGCGTATTTAATTAAAGTTCGTTTTTTGTGGTTTTGTGCATAGCTCCTCCCCTTTCTGGTTGACCACACCCCTCCCCCTTGACCCCACCCATCCAGCTGTCTCCTGCAGCCCCCCTGTGATTTGAAGTCACCAGCCGCCACTGCCTACAGTCCCTCCCCAACATCCCACTCCCACCTGAAAAGATAACGGAAGGGCAATATGTTCCCATAAAACATTCTCACCCCATACATGGCTATCCATTCCACACACATGTCCACTGGGCACATGTAATCCAGTCTAATTGGCATTACTATGCATTTATGTTGTCCTCACCTCTCTCCCAGAAATTTAAGGGTCTACATCTACCTTCAACTGCAGTGTTTACGCACAGCTGTTGCTGTGGCAGAAATGGGCAGCTATGGACCTTTTCTACACCCTTCCTGCACATGCCTAGCTATTTTCCTTACTGTCTTACCCTATTTGTGCCTCTCTTTCACCACTTTCCTATCAACCCTTTTTTCCATTCCTTTTAAAGAGGTTAATGTGGGTGTAAGTGGGAGTGTTCTGGCCAGCAACTAAATAAACCACCTCTGCAAGGCTCATACCCAGGGCCCTGCAAATCATACACAAAGTAATTTCCCACTACACCACAGCAGATGTACATAACCCTGATGTTTCCACCAACATATCATCCAGCCCAGTCATTCGACAGTACAGGGAATGTATTGCAACATATAAATGTATGTGCGTGAGTCGATATATTAATGTCTAAACGGTACAACATATTGATATATGTAGATATATGTATATATATATATATATATATATATATATATATATATATATATATATATATAGATATATATGTATGTATATATATATATATATATATATATATATATATATATATATATATACACATATATATATATAGGGATATATACATATATAAATATATATGAACATGTATACATGCAAATGCCTATGTTTCTGGATATATATGTCTACATCTACATGTGTAAATATATACAGCAGGTCATGTATATGTCAGCAGATATATACGTGTACATATATAGGTGTATACGGACAGACATCTGGTGATAACAATGGGGATATAACAAAAGCATATATGTCCTTATGCAACATTAATGGCATTGAGAGGCCCCACACAATATAAGTCTGGTACAAACAGGTATACTCCCCCCCCAGCCAAGCATGTCCCCCCTCTAATACAGTAACAAGTGTTGCAGATCCCATAACCAGGACCGCACACATAGTCATCCCTAGAATACATATACACAGACAGATATATGCAGATACAGGCATGTATATATATAAATATATATATATATATATATATATATATATATATATATATATATATATATATAGATATAGATATATATATATATATATATATATATATATATATATATTTCCATGCACACATATATATATATATATATATATATATACATATATATATATATATATATATATATATATATATATATATATATATATATATATACATATATATATATATACATATATATATATATATATATATATATATATATATATATATATATACATATATATGTAAGCATGCATACACATACAGAGATATGTACAGTATGATACATATGTAGTACGTGTACACAAATTGAGCAGCCAGTATTCCTACAGTCACCACCTTACCAACTGGAGACTGTATGAGCCACCCATACGAATGACATTCATAGCCTGCAACACATACCCACAGAGATATGAAAGGGTATAACACCACACATAGGTGCCCATAAATGATTGTGACAGCCATATTTGTGTACTATGACAGTTGTATATGCCATGTCATATAGCCGTTTAGATACTGACATCCATTTGAACAGTGTAATGTAACTGTGAAACAGTTATACTGAGACAGTAATCTGGTAAGGTTGATACATGTTGCTGTCCAGACCGAGGCCTTCTAGTACTGCAATAGTAATGACAGACTGGCCCACAGCATACCAGACAATCAACAGTACGTAATCTAGATGTATAGGTCAGAAGCCTCTATCTACACTCTGTACACAAGCCCTAGGGGGTACAGACCCCAGCTGACACAATGGGATGTATCTGTTACATAACAAGGCATAACTGACACCATCACAATCACACAGACAAGCAAAACAGTCCATATGGCAGGAGGCAGTAGGCCTGCATTTACCCATGGTGGACTGTATGGTAATGTACATCCAAATACCTTAAGGCAGCTTACCCCAGATACCCACACATGTTGTTACAGTCTAGGTTAGTCATGATGCACCCCCCCTACACTCACTACTACTGGGCCATATACCACTGTTATGTACACTGCCCTCTGCAGTGCATTAGGGCACACATGTATTGTGTAGGTGGAGCCCACACATATATGGCCCCAACCCCCCAGTATGTGTGGGGAGCACAACAGCAGTTGAGAGATGGCAGGAATGACAGCATGACATAAACACAGCCCACTACATAACAAACCCTGACAGCATGTCACCTGTGCTAATTCAGGTATGTAGGTGGAGGACAGAGTCTGGTACACAGTCACATATGTGTACAACTGTTGCCATACAGTAAGCAAGATATGTAAATGTGTACATATCTATATGGATATATGTATAATGATATGTACATATATGTTTGCCATATGTCCTGTACATGGGGTGGAGCCCTACCTCAGCCCCAATAGTCCCAACCTCTCAGTACAAGGGGATGTCATGCATGTATTGCAGGTATATTTGTAGACTATTGCTACTGTAATAAGGAGTGTCTTCACAGACATGGCGTACGTGGGATGCCACATCTGCTGTGGACATGTGCGCCATTGGCTCCTGCCAGACATCCTAAGGTCATCATATTACAGTACCACTGCTAGCACAGTAACACCCCTGTGGACTGCAGCTGCGATACTCCCAATATATGTGGACAGTCTGACACATGCTGGTCAGTCCAGGGTTATACACAGAAGCCTTTCATGCAAGTCATGTAGACCAGGCCTGTCAATGTGGATGTTAACAGCCATGTAGATTGGTATCACACATAAATACTGGTATACATTTGCCCCCATAGGTTATACATTCATACATCCCTGTCTGTCCTGACACAGAATAACCACTGGTACAGAGGTGCCATGGCCACATACTACCCACTAGTTAGTAACATACAGCTGAACAGCATCCCACAGCTTTGTCTGACATACATGACTGTGATGGTGGCCCAGCAGAAGTACATCTGGCAAGTATCTGGACATGCCATCTCACTGGATAAGTACAGTAATGTGCTAGGCATGTAAAAAAGCACAGTGCTAGCTACAGGCAGACTGACTCAACACTGGGCTACATCTCCCATGTGGGGATACACATGTACCTTGATAAATAGCAGGCTCTACAGGCATGTCACATCACAGAGTAACAGACACCTGTGCGAAAGTGCATAACCACAACCAATGTGAGCACAGCCACAGCCACATATGGTAAGCTAGTGTACTATTTCAGTATATGGACTATCTGACCTACACCATCCTCATATGAGCCACTCACACAATACCCCTACATATACTGGGCCACTAGACAGTGTGGTCCAATGCCTGTCTGTGGTATGGGACATCTGTGTGTTTGCCCCTACAAACATGTAAGCTGTTAGGGTGATATACAGTGGAGCAGCATGTAACATCAGATAGGACAGGACCTGGAACAATGACATCTATAATAGTTTCTACACAGGCCAAGGTACATATTCACTATACACATACTGTTAACAATTACCAGACTTACACATACCTCAGTACTGTACATACAACCACACAATGACCACGCTATGTCCTCAATTATAGCCCCTGCTACACATAACATGTAGCAGTCTGATATCTCACTGGCTTGTTATCAGATATGTTGTCAATGACTATGGAGTACAGAACATATGCACTCCCTACTGCATGACATATGTACAAAGGTTGACAGAGTTGTGGCTGGAGGCACAAACACAGGGCCAATATTGATAAGTCGGTGTAATACCCTCATACATATACTGTCGTAACAGGGTTTGTTGCACCATATGTCCTATGAGGTATGTGATGTCGGTAACTCTCCCGGCTGTCACCATCTACTGCCTGCTATCCTCACACTACCTTCTGCATTCCACAGATAGATGCACCGTAGCTGACACATAAAACCAAAGGTACAACACTACCCAGTCTGTGGATGACCCTGCGTATGGGGACCCCTCGTATCCATGGGACCGACATGGCAGGTATTGCGACATGTACGACAGGCATATCCAGGCAAACACTGTTAAACTAACAGTACTCCACATGCAGTATAGCAGCACGTACAGTCTGTAGTCAGGTCAGGTACATCCCCCTCCTGTTTGTTGCCCTCTTTCCACAGTGTATGTTATTAGAGGTAAATCCCCAATCCATCTGAGATGCTGTTTGCCAAACAACAAATCGAGTTCCTGCTCACAGTGACTGTAAAGGGCCAACACCACCATGTTGTTCCTAGGTATTGGAGTGTGTTTCCATGCAATTGGCTGTGGGCCTGTTACCACAGCCGTTCCACATGCAATCAGCTAGGGGAGGGCTGCAATTCATGCAGAGGCCATCAGCTGATCATGAGCATCACTTACATTACACATGCTGCTGCCTAAGCATAGCAGGTGTGGGTCTCCAAATCCACTGGAGAGGGAGTGGGGTAGGTAGACAGAGGCAAATACATGTCAGGGAGGTGTGGCAGAGTAAAACAGAAGTATGTTTGTGTCACACACCTACCAGCACAGGGTATCAAGCCCCTGACAACTATGTAGTGCTATCACACTTCGATGCAGTTATTGGTTGCGCCACATGGGTTTCTTGCTGTGGAGCACTCAGAGCATATTTGTGATGATGAGTGGCATCTGCAACAGGGATACAGTAGATATATGGTAGGTGATGTACACATGCCTGTCTGATTGAACAGCAGCCAGCGTCAACACAGGCACACTCATACAGGGACGCAAACACATTGACACACTTGGCAGGGCCAGGAGTGCAACTCATCACTAATGTGACGGCTACAACACATCGATGTGCAGGTATCACATGCACCACACAGGTCATATGGAGGTCATAAGGTCATAGGGTATGATGAGGTGTCAGACATCAAACAGCATGCTTCACTGTACCCTGTGGGATTGTAGTGAGTGTGGATGTGGTAAGATGCATCATACAACACACACACACACACACACACACACACACACACACACACACACACACACACACACAGGGTGCCAGTCCTGACATGCATGGGTGCATGTCTGCATAGGTGTGTGGTGGTCAACTGTGCCAACAGGCTGTACAAGGGTAGGAGATGGGTATACCTTGGCATCAAGCCATATGACGATGGTCTGCATTGTACCTCAGGCCTGTGGTTTCTGCATCTGCCCACACAGGTGGGTATTACATCCCCCATCTAGTCACCTGCATGACTATTGTGTGTGGCCAATGCTGTGCATCACTTGCTATGTATATGTTCCTTACTCCATGATATGGATGGTGTCTGGAATGTGCACACCTCCCACATGGATGTACAGTGACATGTGGCACTGTACCTGGGGTGTCTGGCTCATGTTGTGAACACAGATTATCATTGAATGTGCCAGTCTTACCCATCTGTGGCAGGAACTGGTAATGGGCAGGAGGTTTACCCTGCACCTACATTACTAGCATGTTAACAGCATTGTCTGATGTCAGTGTCATCTGTCCATACAGGGCATGTTATCAGGCATGGTATGTCTGTTGGGAGTTGCATGTGCAGGCACAACTGGTGGTGCAGGTGTCCATTTGGGAACATGGTGGAGGTGCACTGTCTGCATGTATGTGCATATTGGACAGATGGCCAGGGTGACATGCCCTCTGTAGCCCACTGCCATCCCTGCCAGAGTTACTATCAGTGGCCAATATGCCGTATACTACCAACATATTGGCTGTTGCCTAAGCATGTGTGTGTGCTCTGGGTAATAGTGGGGTTGCTAACAGTGACTGGCTGGCCTTGATGTCACATGTCTGGGTACGGCTTTGCACACCAGCCTCTCAACTAATTTACGTCTGGTATCCCTATATGGTTGACATGGTGATATGTAGTAGGGCCACCATAAAAGAACTGAGCAAAACCCCCTCCCATTTGCGACAGGTGTCACACACTCACAGCCACCTCTACACAGGATATGTATTACACACACACACTCACACCTGACATGTCTGGGAGGAGAACCCCTACCTAACTAGTTTATCACACTACAGCACTACGCAGTTATAGTACATGCCACGGACATTACTGGAATACCTCTTCCCCAAAGGTGTATTTCACAATGGATGACATCAGCAAGGTTATCAAAGTAGGGCATTTTGGCTGTACAGTGTGTGACTAGCCTAAAATGCATTGCTCCCTTCACAGACAGTGAGACACACACAAAACATCCACAACTGCCATGTGTGGGTATAGAACCCCTGAGAGAGGTTTTTATCACACTATAGCATGGGGCTGTTATAGGACGCACCACAGGGATTACAGCAGAACTGTCTCCCCAAAGTTGTATTCCACAGTGGATGACATCAGCGGGAGTGCCACAGTAGGGCATTTGAAATATACTGCGAGTGAGTAGACTATAGGTTTATAGGTTGGTACTAGGCTATCAGCCCTAGGGCCTATACAAGCCTAGCTATAACAATTCCCTGGCTATTTCTTCCCACTATAATGCATTGCACCATACACACATGTTGAAACACAAACAAAACATCCAGAACTGCCATGGGTGGGGATGGAACCCTACCACAGTTCTAAACCACACTACAGCAGCACAGGGTTACAGGATGGGCTACGGAGATTACTAGACTACACTCTTCCCAGAGTTGCATGTCTTGGTGAGTGACATCAGCAGCCTTGCCAAGGTTGGGTATATGAATTGTACAGAGTGAGTAGCCTAAAAAGCATTACTCTCTACTCAGTCAGACACAAACAGCTCTACACACAAACACACAGTTGCCAGGTCTGGAGACACCTACCTAACTAAGTTATCACACTACAGCAGTATGCAGTTACAGATGTGCCATGGAGATTACTTGGTTATAAGAGGTTTATTTCTAGGTAAGTGACTTCAGCAGCCCCTGTCAAAGTTGACTATATATATTGTGCAGAGTGTGAGTAGCCTAAAAAGCATCGCTCTCTACTCAGTCAGACACACTTGGATTCACATACTAACACACACAGTTGCCAGGTTTGGGGTTAGAACTCCTACCTAACTACTTTATCACAATACAGCAGTATGCAGTTTTAGGATGTGCTATGGAGATTACTGGGCCCTGACTTTCCCAGAGGTGTATTTCTAGGTGAGTGACATCAGCAGCCCTGCCAAAGTTGAGTACATGAACTGTACGGAGTGTGAGTAGCCTAAAAGCATTGCTCTTTACTCAGTCAGACACACACAGATCTACACACAAACACACAGTTGGCAGGTCTGGGGTTAGAACACCTACCTAACAACTTTAGCACACTACAGACGTACGCAGTTACATGACACGCTATGGAGATTACCAGACTATGTTTTTTCCAGAGGTGTATTCCTAGGTGAGTGACATCAGTGGCCTTGCCAAAGTTCAGTATATGCATTGTATGGAGCTTGAGTATCCTAAAAAGCATTGCTCTCTACACAGTCAGAGACAGACAGACACATACACAAACACACTGACACAGTTTCCAAGTCTGTGACTGGGGTTTGGACTACTACCTAACTGGTTTATCACTACAGCAGTACACAGTTATGGGATGTGCCATGGTGATTCCTAAGCTACAGCTCTCACAAAGGTGTATTTCACATTGGATGACCTCAGCAGGCTTGTCATGCTACTACTATGGGGTAGGCAGTGGGTGCATGGGCCATAACCCATTCACGTAGGGGTTGACATGCCACATGCGGGCACACACGGGGTCATATGTCACAGGTACATGTATACAGCTACTAGATGACTACTTCCTTATACAGTCATGTTGCACAGCTGGCATGAGCACCACATAGTCTGTCATGCTGACAGATGCTGATGGCTAGTATCTGCAGTGAGTGCATCTGCACCTCATATGGTTGTGGGCCTTTGGCTGTGTGCTGGGTGGGACAGTACCAGATGAGTCCTTGTCATGGTGACCCTCTTCCACACATCTATGTCCATCTACTATTGGCTTATTATAGTGTGGTGTCCTTACATATATGTCTGTATTTCTATCCACTGTGTGTGCAAGGCAGGAGTGGTGCATACTGACATGTGTGCACTAAGAACTGCAACTGCCGGATGTGTCTGGTCCACTGGTGTTTGCAGATATGGCCTTCATGTGTTTATGTGTGTGGGCATGCCCAGTATGACCTTTCATTATGTTGTTGACTGACGTTGCCTTCATTCCTCTAAGTGTGTGAGCATGCCCAGTATGGCCATCTGTAATGCATGTGTGGAGCATGTCCAAGTTGTTTGTACTGCGGTGCTGACCTTTGTGTTGTACACCGACAGGTAGCATGCTGTGTCTGCAAGATATCCATCGGTCATTTGGCATGTACTGTTGCTACATTTCTGCATAGCGGGGGGAGGGACACCTGACTGTTTCTACATTTCTACACAGGAGTGGGCGGGAAAAACCTGACTGTTACTATTAGTGTACGTAGGATGGGGGGGCACACCTGACACTTCTACACATTTGCTAGGACTGTACTGGTATATCAGGTACTCCATTTCAGTCTGTTGTCTTGCCTATCATGCTGGCTAGAGGCATACCAGTGTACTACAGACCCTAGATTTCACTGCCTACATATTAGTTTCAGACTGCCTAGCCTTCACATCTTCCATTCAACTGCCTGGCCTGCTGTAGTCTGTCTGTGTAGGCCTGGGGGGTTACACATAGCGCTCATTCGGAGGCCATAGTGCAGCATTTGTTTGTGTTTGTCTACACCTACCCTGCTGACTGTAACAGTTGTTGTGTATGTGATCCCCCCCCCACTGGCATGTGTGAGTTACTTACCTTGTGGGTGTCCCAGTACTGAGGGTGGTGCTGCAGGGCTGCCTATGTCAGATGCACAGAGTATACTCCATATACATGGTTGAGCACAGGTAGTGTCATGTTTGGCATCTCTTTTACTGTATGTGCGAGTTGGAGAGAGGTGACATTCCTTGGGTCCATACTGTGTCAGTGCATGTGCTATGCATTGCCTCTTTGCCAGGGCCAGGACATACTGGGCACACCTCCTTCTGCCTACTGGGGCAGGCTCAGGTTGTTCCTCCTCTGAGTCACTCTGTGCCTGTGCAGGCCTTGGCAATGGTGGGGGGCTGTGTGGCCCTGCCCCATGCTGTTCCTGCTGCAGCTGTTTCTGCAAGATCATATTGTGTAGCATGACACATACAAGGACAATTTGGGTATATGTAGTTGGTGAGTATTGCAAGGCTCAACCAGATGTGTCCAGACACCCGAACCATGATTTGAGCATCTCAAACACACGCTCTGTTATGATTTGTGTTTGTGCGGGTGCCTCATTATGGAGTTCTTGTTCGGGTGTGTGTGCATTTCTGATGGGTGTCATTAGCCATGGCTCCAGTGCATATCCAGCATCCCCCACTAGGTGACCGGGTGGGATGTCCCCATTGGCAAATCTGTGGTACAGCTGCGTCAGATGCCAGATGTGGGAATTGCAGTATCTTCCAGGGCAGCCAGCACACACATTCATTATTATGCCCTGGGCATCGCACATGACCTGGCAGTTGATGGAGGGGAAGCCCTTGCGGTTGATGTAGAACCTACCCTGCTCACCGGGTGGTGCTTTGATGCATATGTGCATGCAGTCTATTGCACAACTACCTTGGGGTATTCCGCTATTTGATGGAAAAGACGCATATTGCTGGCCAACGCCTCATGGGTGATGGGGAGTTATACATGCTCACCGACATGTGCTGACATGGCATCCAGGAACTGGTGGAGTACCCTGGATGCTGATGCCTGTGATATCCCCATCATATCCCCAGTTGACCTTTGTAAGGTACCTCTAGCTATTATTCATAAGCCTACACATACCTTGGTATCCACTGGATTGGGTTACCCTCTGTTAGCTCTGTGTGTGAGGTGTGGCCGGCACAGCTCAACCATCTGCTGTAGGAGGTCCCTGTCCACCCTATAGTGCTCCACTATCTCCGGCTCATGTAGCCCTTGGTAGGTTACCCTGGGTCTGTACACTCTTCTCCGTCTCCTCGCTGTGGATTGCTTGGCAGCATTCACATTCTCACCACCCTCAGCCTCTTGCACATGCTGGTTTATGATAGCAAAAGCAGCCCCTAGCATTATTTCTCTTGCTTTTGTTTTCTAACATTTACCCATTTGTATACACCGGTGGTGCAGAGTTATTGGGAATAACAAGGGGGAAAGGTGTTTGCATAGTTTATAGTGGTGTGCTGGGCTGGGCTGCTGCCTGTGTGATTGGCTGTGTTTGATACATTTCACCTGTCAGCTCAGCTAGTTCACCTTGATTACCTTTCTACTGCTGTTTTCCCTTCCCATTGCCATCCTGTTTCAGCGTGTGTGTGCGCCGCACAAACAGAGTGCTCAAATGTACACAGAGCTGCTATTTCCTGGTTTAACTTCCTTTTTCTTCCTGTGAAACCCGGTGCATGGTGTGCACACCTGCTTACACTTTGTAAGGAGTGCTAGGCAGCTAGGATACACCTCTAGCTTAGCTGTACTAAGCTAGAAGCAGTCCCGAGCCACAGGGCTCTAATCCACTTACAGTATTTCTGACACACACACCCATGATGTCACAGGGCTTCAATCCACTTACAGTATTTCTGACACACACACCCATGATGTCACCTATCTCCTAGTCTTGCACCCAGCTATTACTACTGTTACACTCTTGGGACCTGTCTCACACCCTGGGGAAATCTGGGATTCACTATCCTTCCCCTCATTTGCATAGGATTGCCTGCTAATGCATAGTTACATGTCCCACACTGAGCCTCCCTCCTTAGCAACCATTACTCACTGGCCATTGACTTGCATGGCTGAATACTGCTTTTAGTTAGAATGCTTATTTTAGGTCTGTTTTATTATTTTCCCCCCATCCCGTTTGCGTGTCATTGCTCTATGCTTAAACAGGCAAGATCGGCGACAAAAAAATAAAAGTAGTTGTTTTTATTCTTTACACATTTTGCAATACCAATGGCCTTCTACTTGACCATTGGCATGTTTCATCAATGATATGCAGCCTTTATTTGGTGCTGTCATAGCTCCGTTTTGTAGTTTGCAGAAATGTACTCGGTTACTAACAGAAGAAGCAGGTTTATGGAGTCCCAGTACTCAGAGGTTAACTTGCATGCACAGTAATTGTACCAGCTCTTACATAAACTGAATCCTAAATGCCAGTGAAATCAGCTCTCCAATCACAACTTCTTAACTAGTGAACTCATTAAAGAACACCAAAAATAATATTTTTTCACACAGGAAAAACCCTTCTTGGTCTCTCATATTCTCCACATGAAGAAATACCCTGTGGGCTTACAAAAATGTATGGAATTGACAGCAATGTCTGTCTCATAAAATGAATGAAATATATTGTTAGAAAACTGTAAAACTGAGGAGTTTTAACTTAATAATTTTGTGTTTATCAGTAGCCCAAAGTTGATGTTATACCTGCCCACTACATAACAACAAAAGATTCAAAAATATAATAGGCAGCCACAATGGAAGTCACAGAATAATAGCACTGTTCTGAGGGAAGCACACCATAGGATGCCAAGAAATCACCATTCTGGGAAGAAAAACTAAGGCAGAAATGCTCATACACATAGCACAGTGCCATACATGGGCATTCAAAATTGAGGTGACCTGGAGCACAATGTAAGACAGCTTGAATGAACACCACCTATTGGGCAGCAAAATAAAGGTGACACTAGCATAAACCAATACAGCTACAGATACAGCATGACATGACATGATAAAAGGATGCAAATGTAATACAAAAATAGTATGCAAAACCATTCAAAACCAGGAAAATCACTATGGGTACAGAATTCTCACAGACCTACTGAAACAAAACCAGAATCCTCAAGAAATAGAGAATAAATTTGCTTCATAATAACAAATAAGATACCATATTTCTGTGACATTGAAATATGTCCACTAATGTATTGAAGCTTATGGCACACCCTCATCCACAGGGCTCATCATGGCTGTACAACTTTGGAATGTTCTACTGTTGATTATATACAGCATTTTCTTCCATGGGGACAGCAGGAGTCAAAACAGTGGAGGTGGAGATATGTACTCTTCAAATGAGAAAGCAAGAAAACAGCATATTATTACAGTCATCTAGGGAATCTACAGCAAGCAGAAAACTTTTCAGGGGCTGTTGCCATTTCTGTTGGTATAGGAAGCTCATGCATAAAGAGAATGAAACTTATGATAATTCATTCTGGCATGGTTTCTAGGGTTGTCCTGAACAGCTGTGGGAAATTCACAGCTATTATATGCATGAACTGCACAATAAATAGAAGTTTATGCAGTGCTTAGCCTCCACTCTTCTGGGTAATAACTTGCTTGCATTGAGTTTGGCTGCACCTCCTTATAGAGTGATTTTCTTGTTTCACTGAACCCTTGTAAAAGCATGTATCCTCACATCTCCCATGTAGTCACAGGGCACACTATCAAGTTTTATAAGGCAATGAGCAGGGTGAGCATCAATAAGACATGTGGTGTGTGTTCAAGAACATGATAAATATGGCCTATGCTGCACATTGTACACATATGTATACATACAGCACACCGCAAGCTGAACATTATGCACAGTGTACATGTAACACAATATCAAGTGTTTATTAGCATGTCACACGGAAAACATGTCTATGTTTGATGGTACTTCATAGTCAGTTTGAAAAAAAAAGATGCCACTGCTGCACATGGACACATGCAGAGTCAAAATGAATATGTATAACTTGAAAGCAACAAGGATAGATACTTATGAGCCACATGCTTGCTTGTTGCAATTTAATATTTAAAATAATATCGTCAGCATATCATTCTTTGGTGGGATCATCACATGTGTGTTAAGTAACAAGACAGGACAACAGGCAAATGAAGCATATGCATTCGACTGAAACATGCATATCAGACTGGCAAAATATCCATAGCAAGTAGGCAAACAGCTGCTAACCATGTACAGTACACACAAGACAATGTAACAATGCATGACACAAAAGACACATAGCTGCCTATGGCACCAGCATATACATTAGGCAAACAAAATAAACGGGCTTAGGAGAAGACTGCACTGAGTGCAAGCAGTGTACTATGTAGCATATGGACATTAGGGACAGGTATGTTAGAGTCCAGCAGGAGATAGTGATAAGTATAGGGATACTTTGGGAGAGGTATCTTAACCTTACTATGGCTTCTGTTAAAATTTTGTTGTAAATACAGATGCCTAGAATGGTTGTGGATGATATTACTGTTTTTTCGGTATATTCCCACTCCTCTTTACTTGATGTATTGGAAAATATTAGGGTTCAACCAAACACCCTAATAATGAGCGACTTCAACTACCCCACCATTAACTGGGAAAACTGCTCGTTTACCAACTCCTTAGCTCAACGCTTTCTGGAATTCATAAACTCCAATGCCCTCAACCAACTTATCCACACCCCCACCAGGGGCAACAATATCCTAGACCTAGTCATTACCAGCATGAGTGACTGGTGCTCCACACCTGAAGTCAACTCCTCGTTGGGCCGATCCAACTATAAGCTAATCACCCTTGATATCCACATCCTGCCCCACCCCCCATTAAGGAAACCACAGTAAAAATTTTCTCCAAAGCCAACTTCATGCTTCTTGAGACAGAAGTGGTGAACTTCATGACACCCATGCAGATGGACAATACAGTTACAACTGCTGAATCCTACGCAAATGCACTCTATAAGCAATTACACGAGTGCATGGATTGTTCTATGCCAAACAAAACCAAGACGCTATCCTCCAAAAAAGGAAGCCAGTCTGGTGGTACCCTGCCATAAACAAACTGTACAACAGAAGGAAGAAACTGTTACAAAAGAGAGTAAAATCCCATGAGTGGAGGAGCTCCCTGGTCAGCCTCACTAAGAAGCTGAGATCCCTTATAAGATCCTCCAAAGTTAGCTACAAAAACAAAATCACCACTAATTCTAAGGACAACTACAAAGCATTCTAGAGCTTTGTCAAGAATCTTGATGGCAACACCCAGATCTGCTCTGAGTTACAGAACAACGGCATGAAAATTACAGAGCCAACTGATATTGCCAACATCCTGGCAGATAGGTTCAGTGCTAACATTACCCCCCCACCCCCTAAAGGGCCCATATCTATACATGTAGATTGCAGAGTCCCTGTAATCACAACTATGCAGGTAAAAGCTGCACTCTCTAAAGCCAAAAACACAGCATCCATGGGACCGGACAACATCCCAGGCTGCGTTTTACACGAACATCAGTACGAACTGGCTCCCCACTTAAACACCATGTTCAATAATAGGCTCACATCAGGCTTTGTGCTCACTGAATGGCGCACAGCAGCAGTTATCCCACTCCACAAAGGGGGGGGGGGCACCACTGATCTAGGGAACTATCGACCTATTAGCCTGACGAGCCTGGTCTGCAAGGCCATGGAATGTATCATCATGGAACTCATAAACAAAGACAATGCTAACCTCCAAACTCTGGATCCCACCCAGTTCAGGTTTGTGAAAGGCAGATCATGCCTCCTGAATCTGATTGACTTCTTTGAGGCAGTCAGCAAAGCCGTAGCTGAGGGTAAGGTGGTTCACACAGCCTGCCTTGACCTCGCCAAAGCTTTCAACACCATCCCCCAGTCTGGAATTATAGCTAAACTCACTAAACTAGGTATAAATCTCTACGTCACAAGATGGGTTGCCAACTGGCTCACTGACAGAACCCACACTGTAAAAGTTGCAGACTCCAAATCTGACCTCAAAGCAGTGACAAGTTGAGTACCACAGGGTTCTGTCCTGGGACCTCTCCTGTTTGGTATCTACTTCTCTGAAGTACAGGCTAATACAGAAGACCTCTGGCTAATGAAGTTCACAGATGACTGCAAACTACTAGCCATACTCAAGTCCCCAAATGATGTGGACATCCTACATAAGGGCCTCGCTGAGACAGATGCCTGGTGTCAGAGCCAAGGCCTCAAGCTCAATGCCAAAAAGTGCAGTGTCATCTCCTTTGTTAAAAACTATGTACCCATGAACTACCGCATAGGCAGCAATCTACTTAACACCGAATGTGTGATGAGAGACCTTGGGACTTAGGTGAACAGTAGTCTCTCCTTTGATAGTCACATTGCCACAGTAGTCAGGAAGTCCTTCTATGTGGCACACCTCATCATAAAAGGGTTCTCATCCAGGAAAAAAGAGGCCATTATTCTCCTCTACTCGACACTCATTAGACCCATTATAGAGTACAACGCCCCTTTCGGAATGTACCTCGCAAGACATCTGTAGCAGCTGGAAAGGCCGCAGAAGTACCTCACAAAGAGAATTACTGGCCTCAAACAAATGCTCTACACTGTTGTGTCTTTTGGCTTTTCCCGGTTAAGGGTCACCACAGCGGAACTCCAGTCCTCTAATGATTGGCAGTAGATTTTTACGTGCCTAATTGCCAGCCTTGATGCACAACCTTCAACGAAGGCACGGCCATTCATGCATGTCACCACACAGAAGACGCTCTAGCTGAGAATCGAACAGGACAGCGCCTTACTGTGAGGCGACAATGCTACCGCAGCACCACCACTGCATAAACAAAAATGCCCTACACTGACCATCTCAAAAAACTCCAGCTTTACTCTGTAGCATATTGCCTACTCTGAGGTGATCACTGCCTAACATATAAAGCTATGTCAAACCCAGAGCTATTGGAAAGGCTACACCCAAAGAAATCCCAATCCCTCCAAGCTACACGCTCTAGGGACCTAAACCTTGTCACCACAAGAAACAAGACATGCTGGAGGGATAGATTCCTGTCCCAGAGACTTCTCATATTCTGGAACAGGCTACCCATCTATGTCAAGCAAAGTTCTTCATTAGCACTCTTCAAGAAAAATCTTGATGAGTGGATGGGAAATAGGAAATACACCCTGGGGAACACTTCTGTGTCTCTGCTCGACAATGACACAGGAAAATAACTTTCTTGGTGGCGTAAGCCAGGGAATCTTGTTGGCTAACGTAGGCCCTTGGGCTGATAGCCTAGTACCTGCCTATGAACCTATGAACCTATAAAATAGGTCAAGCAGCTTAGGTCTTCATTGCCTCAAATGCCAAGTACAGGTGTCTATGCAGGAGTCTATAGGAAACGGAGAAAAATAAAGGGTTTTTCAGTTATTCAGAGTAGGCTATGGAATACATATACAGAATGTTGTTGTTAATGAATCAATTGGATTTTCAAGATGTGCTTGGATAGGTACATGCGAAAGGGGCCATTATTTTCTAGAATGGTCATGATTAGGGAGAAGGAGTACAGGGAGGCAATAAGTTCCTTGCATGTGAAGGATATACATTTAGTAATTAGTTGGGCTAGTTAGAAGGAAGATCTAATGATATCTAATACATGCTGAACAAAGGAGAGTTCATTATTTATGCTCATATCCAGGTCAGTGATAACAGTATGGACACTAAGGGGGTGGGCATTTTCAATATAGTAGGTGCAAAGATGTTCTTGTTTTCCAAAGTGAACTACACTGAATTAGTTTTCAAACAACTTTAGACAATGATCCTGACTACAGCAATTAATATGGTTTACATTTTCGTGCAGTTCTTTTTCTCATTACTGTCTGCGCCTTGAATGCATTTGCTTTGTAGTAGAAGTGATGCAGAAACTGCAGTGCTATTATAGGTTCATAGATTCATAGGTGGTTACTAGGCTATTCACCTAAAGGTCTTCATAAGTTTAGCCATGTGTACCCAATATAATAATAGA
This sequence comes from Protopterus annectens, assembly GCF_019279795.1. Classification (NCBI taxonomy): domain Eukaryota; kingdom Metazoa; phylum Chordata; order Ceratodontiformes; family Protopteridae; genus Protopterus; species Protopterus annectens. The sequence continues at coordinate 524,171,752 of NC_056744.1, read as the reverse complement.
GAAAACAAATATAAAGTATCTTGCCTAAACTCAAGATCTTAGTCAGCAATGCCTTCATATATCTAGTAGGGTCATAGGTGAAATCCTCAGCCAGAATTTATGGTTTCCCATCCAGTCATCCAGACATCCTTAAACAGGGTCATAGAGGGGCTCTGTTTGATGTGAATTGGTAGCCTATTTCAGAGGAGTGGCAATCTCTGAGAGACATATCTGTCTCCGCAACAGGTCCTATTTATGTCATAGGCCAGGTTAATATCCCTGGAGCGAGTGACCCTTAATCCATTTGACTTGTGGATGTGCAACATTTCCATTAGGTTTGGATCTGAGATTGCTCTGTTGGCCAGTTAAAGAATAACTGCTCTGTGCATGGCAGCTATTGTGTGTACTCAAGTGGCAGGAGGGTTGTTTATGCTGATATCTTCGAAGCTCAGAAGTCAGACAGTTTTGCTGCCTTGGACAAATGTCAAATTTCAGCAATTCTTTTGCTGTTTATTTATTTATTTTTTGTTATATAAGAGATTTAGCTTTGTTTCATGTCATGGATCTGTTTTTATTTTTTTTGCTTTTTGTCTATTTAAAACACATATCCAAATACTCTGTTTTCAGGTTTAGCATAAAATATACAACACATCATGATAATACAAAAAAAGAAAGATATATACATATACATATATATATATATATATATATATATATATATATATATATATATATAGTTCCCCTTTATAATCTCGAAATACTGAAATCTTGAATTTCAGTATCTCGAGACCATAAAGGCGAATTTTTAAAAATGTCGAAAGTGCATAATTGCGAATTCGAATATCTTGAATTCGCGGTTATGGCTTTACATTACGTGACATGCGGTGTTTGGTTTGGATGTTGTTCAGTGTAGTGTATGGATTTATGTGGAATCTAAGGTAAATGAGTGTTTTGTAAGCTTTTTGGGTGGAAGTCTGAGTTTATGTGAGATTGTAAGTTGTATGTGTGGGTTAGGGTTGGAAGGCGAAAATATGAATGTTAAGTATTGGGTGTGTTGGTGTTTGTCTATATGTGTGTGTGTGTGTGTGTGTGTGTGTGTGTGTGTGTGTGTGTGTGTGTGTGTGTGTGTGTGCGCACGGGTGTGAGGGACTGTGGAATGTCTGGGTGTGAGTGTACTGTCTTTTACTGTTTGTGTGATCTCGGCGTTAGTATATATATATATATATATATATATATATATATATATATATATATGTGTGTGTGTATGTGTGTGTGTGGGGGGTGCAGCACCCCATATGGGGGTGCAGAGGGGCTTGCTTATGTGTAGTGTAGGTATGTGGATGTGTGATGTTTTGTTTTTGTATGTTTATTTGTTTTGTAGTGTTGCTGTTGTGGTTTATGTGTGGTGTGGTGTATGTTGTGTGTTCAGGATTTGTAGTTTCTGGATTGTAAAGGTTCGGTATTTGAAGGTTCTACCTTTATGGTTTCAAGATATTGAAATTTGAGATTTCAGTATTTCGAGATTATAAAGGGGAAACCATGCTGCTATATTAGCTTGAAAGCAGAATATCAATAATTTCACTAAAGAAAGTTATATACCAAATGATAATAATATTACAAATGAGTCTGAGTGAAAGATTTATTTATTTTATTTTTTATCTGTTAAGCAGGGAAAACATTGATCCATGTCAACACTTTTCAGACTCGGCCTGGGGATCCTGCTTTGCTTTTCCTCTCTGTCTCTCTTGTAATGCTTCCAGTTTGACTGCTGAGAGATTTGTTGAGATTTGAGTCCTGTTTTCTTGTTTGTCTTCTCAGACACAAGACCTTATACACTTTTCTAAACAAATGATATGGATAAATGGCATTTTGGCTTCCTTTACAACAATGTTTTTCCATGATGTCATTTTTCAGTGCTGGGGAATTTCTATAGGAAGTGTTACAGAGTTTCTTTTCTTAACATTTGGAGATGTGAGGTTTTTTTACATGACATGCAGGATTATATAGCTGATAGAGAAGCAATTCATTTTGGCATTCCTCCTCCTTCCTGTCACTGACTGCCTTAATCATTCCAAATTCTCTTTATATAGCTTCCTTTTTGATGTATGTGCCTGAGACAAGTGAAAAATGCTTTCAATCGTTTTGTGGTTTTGTTACTTGGCTGCTAACATCTGACAGCTGTCAGTTTGACATTTGTGATAGTATTTCAATGGATTGTTTCTGGATTTCAGTTGCTTCCACGGTATGCTACCAGTATGAAATGCCAAAGAGAAATAGCATTTGTTTCCCCTTGTCTTTTTCAACAATCATTTTCTAGTGCTTTCCAGCACTTTTTCTTCTATAAGATTATATTTTCCTCTGGAATTTCAGAACTAGAGCTCAGACTTAGGAGTGAATGCCTCGCTTGGCAGTTTTTGTTTCATACCGATGCTGTCTGCCTAATGGCTGATTTGTGTTTAGTGACAAAAGTCATCTTCATTTAACTTTGTGTATGTAATGGTTTGGTAGACAGCCGGATCGTAGGCATTTTTTTTTTGTTTTTAAATTAGTTTTTCCATTTATCAACATATTATGCTTATGTTACTAATACCAGTTCTACTATTTTTAAGTCAATTTCTCAGCTATTTAACTGATAGCACAGGTGCTTTTTTTTGTTTTATTGTTATATTTATTATCCCTTTATGAACCCCAGTGTGTCTTGGGATAGACCACAGCTGCATTCTGTTTTTAAACTAATGTGTTTAACTTAGATTGTGAAATTGTTCTGTCAGATTCAGTAACCTTGGTCTTTTGCTAACCTCACCTCTTGTTTTTAATTACAATTGACATATATTGTTTTACTTTGCATTATCTTCTTATTTTAATTTATTTTATTATCTTTCTATCATGTTGTTTTTATTATATTTACAAGTACTTAATTTTACTTTCTTTTTCATTCCCATAAAGTATTATTTTGCTTTAATATTGACTAGACAGCAGGTAGATAAAAGATAGTAAACACTTTAATGAAGTTGTCTGTCTCTGGTCATAATACATTATGCTTATCTGCTATAGTGCACTGTGCCCCTGTATGTATAATGCTGTAATGCATGCTTATGGTTGTGCAGCCATAGCAGTTGATGTTATAGCCTGCATATTCCATCATACATGCTTATAGGCAGAATGCATTTTACATTTCATTATCGTCATGGTATGCTGTCATAATACTGACTTATTTACAGGTGGCATGCGCCTGTAAGAAAAGTTATTGCACTTAGGATTTTTGTACATAACTTTGCACAGATATACTCATTAATGGTGCATACAAGTACAAAACAGTCCCAGTCTTATTATTCTTATGAAATGATAAGCACTGTAGCTGACACCATGATATGGTATGTTTCACACGAGTCATGAGTGGATGCAGACAAAATGTTAACTTTAGAGAAGAGGGCAATGTGCTGCCCAGTGTTCTGTGTACTGATGGGGCTGGTCTTATGGGCAAGTGGCGGCGAGAAATAAAAGCAATGAAACTATAGTCTTCTAATACTGTGGAAGATATTAGTGATGTGAGTGGACCCAGATGACAAACTATGGGATTTACATACCAGATCATTGATACTAAGATCAAGGAGCAAGGCATCTACCTGTAAGAAGAGTCTAGGTATGGCTCATCCATGGTGTTGACCATGGCATCTTCAGGTAGCTGCTAATAACCTACATTCTGAAGATGATGACTGTAGATACTAAGGATGCTAATGACATCATGCCTCAAATGTAAACATGTTGATACAGCACAAGGGCTGCTGGTTTGATCACAATTGTTGAACCATCTGGGCAACATGTTTGTAAAAATTTCTTTCCAGTACTATGTCATTGTATACACATCCAATAATAAGCACAATACAAAAGCATGTTCAGAGTACTGACTTGGTAAAAACAAAAACAAAAAAGCAAGCTGGCTGCTTTTACTTCACACAAACTTATTTATTGTAAGCACTTTCGTCGAGGCATATACCCCAACTTCATCAGACAACTCAACAACACAGAAGACTTCATTTTATACTCACGTTCAAAATCAATTACACAATTTAAACAATTAGTTGGGACTGCTTCGTATTTTAAAGTCCCCATACTTTTTAACCTTTCAAAATACTGACAAACATTAAAATTGTTAAAAGCTATAAAAACAGTATCAGAAAAGTGTTTTACCCATTGTTGTAGACCATAATAAATCAAACAATATTACTCAGTCATAAAAACATAGACTCATAGGATCATAAAATCATAAACACTACAAAAATATAAACATTTTTGTAAAATTCTAGGAGTGTATAATACACTACTAGAAATATTTTTATATATAGTTATATTTATACCCAATCTCAAAACTCAAAACCTCATAAGCACCTCAAGCGGACTCTATCTAAAATGATACATTAGTTCATAAGTTAAATAAAATAAATAAATACACAAATATGTCAGTAAAACATCAATTTATGTATGTACATAGCCTATGCTAATATAAAACCTTTGATTAAAATTTATTAAATTAGTAACACTAAAAATATAAAACATGTATTTTATCTGGCAAGTGCTTTTAGCTTCAATATACATTTTATAGAAGTGCATTCATTCAAACCAGGGTGTTAGAAAAATATGTATTAAATGTATATGTTTAGTGCTTATTAGAAGCTAAAAGGGTTAACACATTTCATTCTATTTTATGTACAGCTTAGTTTTGTATGAAACTACAAGATGCTTTTCAAATTGCAATATGCTTTCTGAAACTGCAAGATGCCCTCTGACCTTTTGCTAGCACAGCAAAATTCATGTTTATGCCTTTTGGAAATTTACTGAGAAGCAGGTGATTATCTGCTAGGTCAGGAAAATAATGAATAGAACAATACTGTTTTCTATAATGTTACTGAACTTGAACAATCAGCTCTGTTCGTGTTATGAGAACATGCACAGCTGCAGAAAAGATAGATACAGTTGAACAAAGACTGCTTGAAGAAATGAACTATAATCTGTACTTGCTTTGTGCCCGAATTAGCCATAGTACCTTGAATGGTAACATTGAATAGTGAGAAGTTGTATCTGACCGGTGGTCATCAAGGCCACGTTGTTTTTCTTAGGAAGTTTTTTTGTAAACTTGATATGCCAGCAGAAAATCATGGACAAACAGCTGCTATGAAATAATATTGAAAGAACTTGTGATTTATTACATCAGCTTAGTAGGCAATGTCTTGTGAGAAATGTATAAGAATGGCTTCACTTCCTGATTCTAGTTAGACAAACTCTGTATTAGCACGTTTTTGTCTCCTTGCTGCAAGATTAAAGTGCCTTAACCTGAACCTGCCGTGTGTTGATCTTTTTGAAGTTGTTTTTCCTTTGACACAGGATCAGTATGTGCTGATGTGCGAATTTGACAAATCAGTTCTCATTCTTCTAATCTTAATTCCCATGGTCCCCCTCTTCGGTCAGGCTCAACTTTTTGTGTTATTGTGAATGCAAACTTGTGTGTTGGAATTTCAGCTGTATGCTTAGCCAGGGCATTTGTCAAAATTCTCCTTTGGATATTATATTGATGCTCGTATATCCTCTGCTTCAGCTTTCTTTCCGTTTTTCCTATGTAAAATGACAGGCAAAGTTTGCATAATGCCACATAAACCACTCCTTGGGAGTCACAAGTATGTTTACCTCTTATTGCATACTGCCTATTTCTAATAGTATACTGGTTTCCTAATTTTATGAACTTTCACTGCTGGCAATGTCCACATTTACCCATACTATTTCTAGATGTATGCTCCTGTTCTTGTCTTTCTAAAAGGCTTTTCAAATTTGGTCCTCTTCTATATGTAAAATGTGGTCCTGCCTCTAGTACTTTATTTATCGTAATATCCTCCAGGATTATGGTCCAGTTTTTCTGTATTTTGTGTGTGTGTGTGTGTGTGTGTGTGTGTGTGTGTGTGTGTGTGTGTGTGTGTGTGTGTGTGTGGGTGCAAGTGTATGTGTATGCACTGTAGTGATTTTGCTCTTGTTAGTGTATGTCTAATTAGTGTATGTATGCAGTCATGCATGTATGTGTGTTTCTGTGCTAGTGTGTCTGTGTGAATGCACGTGTATGTGTTTGTGTGTGTCTGTATGTGTGTGCTTGTGTATGTGCATGTGTGCACATGTCCGCGTGTGCGTGTGTGTGTGTGTGTGTGTGTGTGTGTGTATATGTGTATATGTGTGTGTGTGCGCGTGTGTGTTTGTGTGTCTGTATGAATGCATGTGTGAGTGTGAGTGTGTGTGTGTGTGTGTGTGTGTGTGTGTGTGTGTGTGTGTGTGTGTGTGTGTGTGTGAGAGAGTCTGTGTTGGTGCATGTCTGCCAATTTCATTGACTGACTGAATGGCATTTCAGGGAAACGATATCTCATTAAAAAAATATATTGAAAACATGTTTCACTGAAAATTAAATTCACTAAATCACAATCCATTGAAAACTAGATGATATGTGGTAGGCAGCTAGGACTATATAGAAATGTATGTGGATGTTTATCTGGCTAGTTGTCAAACAGAAGGTCAGTGTTACCTACTGAGTATCACTAGTGGTGCGGTTCATATTTGTGCACAGTGTCACTAGTGGTGTGGTTCATATTTGTGCACAGTGTCACTAGTGGTGCAGTTCATATTTCTGCACCAGCAATGATTCACTGCATGAGGTATTTTTTCCTTTTCTCTGAGGATATATAACCATAGTGTTAGTATGTACAAATATGTAAGTGGTGATAGGACAAAGTCCTCTACGTGGGATTCATGGGGCATTTTTGATCTATATGAATTTTTCTAAGAAATGAGATTCTGCCTTATAAGTTTTTATGAATTATTGCACTGAGTTGTGATGAAATAATATACTATTTACATTCCATGTGTGAGTGTGTGTGTTGTGTATGGGCATGCACATGTGTGCACAGGAAACACCATATACTTGCATGTGTGCATATGCATTTGCATGTGTTTGTGTGCATGGGCATGTACATGTATGCACATGCATGTGTATGTGTATGTATGCATGTGTGAGTGTGTGTGTTTGTAAGTTTTCTATGAATGTTTGCATTAAGCCCTGTGTGTGTGTGTGTGTGTGTGTGTGTGTGTGTGTGTGTGTGTGTGTGTGTGTGTGTGTGTGTGTGTGTGTGTGTGTGCATGTGTATGTGTGTGTATATGTATGTGTGTGTGTGTGTGTGTGTGTGTGTGTGTGTGTGTGTGTGTGTGTGTGTTTGTATGTGTCCTTTACACATTGACAGACCACTGGACAGTCGCTATACCTTTTACTGTTTTTTGCTATACATGGCTAAGGGTACCACTGACAGTTTTGTCCTGAGTGAGTATGTAGCAGACCCTGTGCACATTCTCATACTGCTGTACAGTACCTGCCTGTGAATAAATATCGTGACACTAATGATGCCAGGATAAGGTATCTATAAATGCAGGGAGCAGTCACTGGCTCCCACAGTTTCCCATTGGGCTAGCAAGTGCATATGCATGACCACTGTGGTGCTGATGATGTCACTCTAGGGGGATCAGCAAATGCTGTTAGTAGTCACTGGCCTTCGCAGTTTCCCATGCTGCTTTGGAATCTGTGTCTGTGCATAACCACTGTGGTTTTGATCATGTGTCACTATAGAGAATGAGTAAATGCTGGGACTAGACACTAACTCTCATGGCTTTCCATACGGCTGAGCTAGACATGGAAGTACATGGACACTATGGTACTGATGATGTAACTACAGAATATCACTATCTACTGTAAGAAGTTTTGGACTGGTAGGTGAAATAATTCAGAATTACACATCATGGTTATTCTGACCACACCTCAGAGGTGTTAGATGTAGGGCTGGGGGTAGAACAATAATTTATGACCCATTACTGGACGCATTCTGAATGGAAAAATTTGGATCTTTGCTTTGTTTAATGGCATTCTGCAGGTAGACCAGGAAGGGTATGTCGACAGCTCCAGCTGCATATAATGTATATTTTAGTCTCAAACCAGAAGGCCCATAGCACAAGGACCGGTGCAGGTACTGCAAACATGATCGCTAGTAATGCTCTGGAACAACACTCTGAAATTCTGAAGGGCAATGCAGCCTGTCAGTCTCTAATGGCATTGTCAGCAAATTGCAGTGATAGCTGCATGAGCAAAATCTTTAATTATATTCCTGAGTAGCCAGTGAAGCAACACTTGGGTCTTACATAACTTCACTTATATGTCATCCATCAGCTGAAGATGTATGAGACCCATGAATCAAGAGATAACAGCAGCACATGTTAGCCTAATTTGGGGATGGATCAAAATAGGCCATTTCATAGACATTGTGCACTGCCATTCCTGATGCTGACATTGTATCCATTATACAGCTACTGGAAGTCAATACATCCAACCTATATATGCAGCAGCACTGTCCAAGGCTAAGAATATAGCTTCTATGGAACCTGACAATATCCCTGGTTGTGTTCTACATGAACTACAGAGTGAACTGTACCTCACCTGTGTGCTCTGTTCAATCATAGCCTCACCTCAGGCTTTGTCCCTGCCAAATTGCGCACTGCTACAGTTATCCCTCTCCACAAAGGAGGAGTGACTACAGACCCTTGGAACTATTGCCCCATTGGCCTGATGAGTCTTATATGCAAAGCTATGGAACGCATCATCATGGACCTAATAAACAAGGATATAGGGAATCTCCAAACTCTGGATCCCACACAGTTTGGTTTTGTGAAGGGTAGATCATGCCTGCTCAACTTGATCAACTTATTTGAGTCAGTCACCAGAGCTGTGGATGAAGGCAAGGTGGTTCATACAGCCTACCTTGATCTGGCTGAGGCTTTTGATACCATTCCCCACTCAGGAATCATAGAAAAACTCACTAAGCTTGGCATCAACCCCTATATCACTAGTTAGGTTGCAAACTGGCTCACAGAATGAACCCGTAGTGTGAAAGTAGCTGACTCCAAGTCAGACTGCCGATTATTCATGAGTGGAGTTCCACAGGGTTTGGTCCTGGGTCTTCTCCTGTTTGGTATCTACTTCTCTGAAGTCCAGGCCAACACAAAGGGAGTCTGGCTGACAAAGTTCACAGACGATTGCAAGTTGGGAGCTATTATTAACTCCCCAAGTGATGTTGACATTCTACAGATTGGTCTCGTTGTGACCAACGACTGGTGTCAGAATCATGGCCTTAAGCTCAATGCCAAATAATGTGTTGTCATCCCCTTTGGGAAAAACCTGGTTCCCATGAATTACCACATTGATGGTAGTCCACTGAACACAGAAGACGTTATAAGAGATCTGGGAACACAGGTTGACAGCAACCTGTCTTTTGATCACCACATTGCCACAGTGGTCAGAAAGTCCTTCGATGTGGCACATCTCATTACTAAGGGTTTTGCATCCAGGAGGAAAAAGGTCATTGTCTCCCTCTACTCTTCCTTCATTAGGCCAATCATCGAGTACAATGCCCCATTTGGCATGTACCTCACTAGACACCTGGAACAACTGGAGAGGCTGCAAAAGTACCTCACAAAGAGGATCATAGGCTTTAAACACTTGTCCTATATGGACAGACTAAAAAACTACAACTATTCTCTGTCTCATATCGCCTACTTAGAGGAGATCTCTGCTTGACTTACAAAGCCATGTCTGACCCAGCTCTGTTTGAAATGCTACATCTAAAGAAATCCCAATTCCTCCACACACATGCTCCAGAGACCTGAACCTCATTACCACAATTAATAGAACATGCTGGAGGTACAGGTTCATAACCCAGAGACTGCCCATGCTATGGAACAGACTTCCCATACATGTCAAGCAGAGCACCTCGCTGACCCCCTTCAAGAGAAATCTTGATGAGTGGATGGGAAACAGAAAATTCACCCCGGGGATAACACCAGTGGCTCTACTCAACAGATGCACTGGGAACTAAGGTTGGGTGGCACTATGCCAGGGTAATTCTATGGCTAGGCTTGTAAAGGCATCAGGGTTATTAACCTAGTAGACACCTTTGAACCTATGAACCAGTTATGTCCTTTGTGTAATTCTGTTGTTATAGAAACAATGATATCTTTCCTGCACATAACCTATTTCATGGGTTTTACAGCTGCATTGTCTGCTGTAGTAGGAAGACATGTCAAGCCATTATCAGCATGACCTGCATTTGTCACATCACTGTTTCATCTTGGGTGTGTGCTCTGTGTTAGTGTGTTGTCATGGTTCATATTCTTCTTCAGCATGATGCCATGTGTTTTATTTTTGGGCACACTGGGGCATTGACTGGTCCATGCATTTAACACTACTTTCCATTACCTCCTTCAGTGCCATTTTCTTCCGTGCATTGATGTTCTGATTCTAATGTCTGTGACTCTGATGAATGAGCGTCAGAAACCTGGAGTGAGAGCCCATCTTCTCAGCTGTTATCCTATTGACCAGCAGGGTGCATAAGGTGACCATCAAAGAAGATTCTTTGGAATGCAATAAAGTATATTTAAGGATTTATTCAGGCAGCAGAACTAGAATTTTAGCCGGCCATACCTGATCATTGGTTGCTCTTGCCTGAAAGGGAACCATATTTATATTGCTTATTTGTAGTAGCATATGGGCTATGAAAGAGTATCATTTGCTTTTATCATAGAGGGTAACAGCTATGACCTGCAAATGCAAGATATGTTCAGTATGCTATTAGATGCTCTTATTTAAACAAGATCATGGCTGTTCTTGCAGTTATGGTCTTTACTTAGCAACAAGGTTAAGCACTAGGAAGCCATTTAAGGTATGCCCATGGAAAGAGTTGTGGTGCAGACTATACATTTCCATATGTGATAGTTGCATGGTGGCAGGATTATGGGCACATATATTTGTTATAAAGCTGGCAGCTATAAAGTCTACCTGGCAGTTCATTGATAGCTATTCTCTTTAGCTGCTAGAAATGTCACAGGGTAAATTTATCATTGTCTTTACAGCAGCAAGGGTGCTGTTCATAACATTAAGTGTTGTGAGTAATGGACAATACCACAGATAGCTTCCACAACCACATGGTATTTACATGCCTCACTGAGAACTATTAAGATTCCTATATGCGTGCATGTATCGCAGTGATCTGTTTATAAAACAGGAAGCTGAGGTCTTAGCAATGATTATTGTTTCATTCATATGGCAGCATAATGTCTTTGATGCCACTATATGCAGCAATAGGGATATCTCTGTTTTTTGTGTTGCACAGCTTTGGCAGATGGCCTTGAGCAGCTCTCAGCTGTTACTTAGTTACCTAACAATGGCTAGAGAGTTGAGTGAAGAGCAAATGGGCATGATGTTGGGATGTCAGCCTTTTTACCCAGGCTTCTGCATGTGGCTATTCCTCTTTTGCAAACAACTTGTCTGAATGTCTTCTTTTTGGAAAATTCTTTGCATTATGTTTTCTGTATTATGTTGCTTTCTGATGCTTTCTCACAATTTTTTTTTGCATTTGCCTAATATTGTTTTCTTATAAGATAATTGTTTCAAAACAGTGTATGGCTACACAGTGCATTTGACTGGATATGTAATACATATTTAATCATTTGCTTTGCATATTTATATAGCTGTAGCTTTTTTGTATTTACAAATGGCTAGTAATTGTTGTACACCTGGAATGATGCTTTGCTCTTTACACAAATCATTTTGGTAATTTGCTCCTTGCTTTCCCATAAAGAAGAGACTCATGAAAGAAGGAAAAAACATTTTATGGTTCTGTTTATAAAACCATTATATGACATTCTTCTCAAACTGCTTCAAGTCAAAAAATTCAAAGACAATGTTCAATTAGCATAAAAAAGAAAGTTTTTAACAGAAACAACCTTATTACTATTTTTTTCTATTTTATGGTAGTGAGTTTCAGTGCTCAGCTACTCTTTCTGTAACCACACAGCTCAACCTGTTGTTTTTGTACAGATTGTCTGAAATATGACATTCATATTTATAATTCCTTTTTAGCACAGCAAACTGAAATGCAAACTAATCTGCTGATCCATCCATCCATTCGTAACCCCTTTTTTCCATGTTTTGCTTATGGGTTCAGGGTGTCACTTCGCCAGTGACAAGCATCTAGAGCCAAGGTTTACACTGTCGAGTGGCTAGCCCTGTCACAATAATTCTTCCACACCTCACATGCACACTCATACCTATGTTCAGTTTAGAGTGTCCAGTCTACCTACTGCATGTCTTTGGAATCTGTGAGGAAATTGGAGCACCAGGAGGCAACTCACACAAACACAGAGAGGACATGCAGATTCCACACAGAAGGCACCCCTGCTGAGTATTGAACCGAGGAACCTCAGCTGTTAGGTGACAATGCTAATCTGTTGATATCCTGTATATATTAATAAGATCACTTTTCTTCTGTAACTTAGTAACAGCAAGTCTGGATTATCTACCTATATTCATAGATCATACTCTAACTCTATATTTTGTAGGCAAGGAGGAAATATGAAACCTCTGCTGCCCCACCTTAGGCCACAAAGAAATCATGGAAACCCATCCCAGTGAAATAAAGATATGTTTAGCATTACTTATACTAGTTGCTAGTACTTTAAAGAGACCCAGAGGTGATATATTATGGTGTCACATGCATCTGTCTGCAGAATATTTCATCAGTTTTCAAATACAATGCTACTGCATGAAAGGGAGCATATTTGTTTCCCATGAACACCACAGGAGAAAGACAACAAGAAACATGCAGGAATTCTATGCAATAGCACATTTTCCTGAAGTGCTGCAGACCATATATTGCACACACATAGAAATAAAAGCTCCACTTGGGGAACAGGGAAGGAGGTACATCAATCTAAAATGTTTCTATTCCAAATACTGTCAGGTTGTCTGTGCAGCCAGGTAACTCAGGTAGTTTTCACAACTCACACACATGGTACACATGTGAGGTGTACACCAGGTTTGCTAAGGGTGATATGTCTCAAGGCATGTAGTGGTAGAGACAGGTTATGCATTGGATTTCTGGTTCCTGACACCCATGAGAAACCCACACAATCTCATTGAACAAGGATACAACAAGGTCCATGCTCAAAAAATGAATACAATAGAACATGTGCTTGGTTTGCCAGAATCAAGTTTCCAGTGTTTAGACACATCATGAACTGCATTGTAGTACAACCCAGGCACCTGTACCAAAACTGTGTGGCATGTTACACAATATCATTCTCATGAAACAAGTCCATAAAATATAGCAAGGGAAAGACCATAGTTTCAAAGACCACAGACAGGACCAGCAGAAACTGCAGGTACAGATGAGAGGTCTGAAGGAGAACCACAGACTGCAAACGGTGCTGTCAGAGGGAGGCATGCACAGTATGCCTTTGTTCTGGCTAAGAAGTAAAGAACAGCACACACAATCACTACATAGGTTAAAGTCTAAGATTCCATGGACATAGAAATATGAAAGCTGATGTCTGTGAGACTCCACAACCTTTGCTTAAGCATGTAATGGCTGTAGTCAGATAGCATCAGACAGGGACAACCCCCCAAGGATACAATCCTTACCTGCAATAATGATAATGAAGTGTGGAAACTGTAAATAAAATAAAAAAATTATATAACTGATTAGTCTCATATCAACATATATATATATATATATATATATATATATATATATATATATATATATACACCCTATGATTACACACAACTTTGCCCCAGAACAATTCCCCTAACACACATCAAGCCCCCCCATCCACAAACTACACAAAAAGAACTATGTTTTGATCTCAAATATCAGCACATATTATATAATTCCTCTGTAACAGAGATAACACAGGTTTAAACTTTGCAATACATTTCAGCATTAATACTTTTTCAGTTTATCAATGTGGCATTAGAAAAGTGACATCAAACTGTTATAACATTGATATCCACAGCTATGGAGTCCAGTCCAGTAGAAATATACCAGAAGAACATGTTTTCAATTTCCTGAGGACATAGATAAGAACCCAGACCTTCCTACATATGTACAATATCATTATCTGCAAAAAGTGTGCAGACATAACATAACATAACATTCAATAATACTTTTGTCTTGTAGCATTTAGTATCATAATTCTATAAATGCATAAATGGTTATGCCAGAACTAAGGGATAGATGAAAATATATTGAAAATTATATGAATACTCTTTATCAGTCACTGCGTTTTACCAATGTAATGTCAAAGTGAAAGCATTATTTAAGAAATAGCAACAAACCGTGACAATACAGCACTGTAGAAAATAGTTAAATCACCCAAAGTCCTGCTATTCTACAAATTTTTAGCTCTGTGTTTCAAAATAGTCTTCCTAGTATGATACAAGGGCACTGTCAAAACCATTACCTTCATATACTACAGTATCAGCCCTGTGAGCAATGTGAGTGAATGTGTTGTGAAATCATTAGCATTCCTGAAAAAGATAATCTGCATTAAAGTGTAGAGAATATAAACATGGTGTAAGGACCTACATGGTTACATGGACACTCCCTCAGCAATGCAAGGGTGAACACTGAGAAGTGTTATCTATTAATGGCTGCAGGTGTTTCTGATAACCTTGACAGGATGCATAATCAACTTTCCCAGTCTCCCTTCTCTGATATACACCTCATAAGGTTCTGTAGAGGAGAAGGGACAACAAAAAGTCTGCAAGTACATTGACTGTTATATATGAGATCAACAGTCCTAATAATTCAATGTTGGCTTCTGTATATTTTGTCTTGTTTTGCATTATTTGTGTGCTGCTTTGTAGCAGAAAAATTACTTAAACAGCAAAAGGAAAAGATTAACAAGTTGCTTTAAGGTGCCACATGTCATATAAACCAGTCAGGCAGCATTGCACAGCTAGCAGTACTCTGGATAATAACCAAGGAAAAAAATACATCTGATGTCTCTTTTTTCTCTGTGGTACAAGTAGTAAGTACAGTGAGCTAATAGATGATATATATCTATATATATATAGGTTTGAGTTTGAATGACATGATACTTTACAGGGGATTGTCAAACTATATATTTAATCACATTTTGTGATACCATAGTGTTGTTTTAAAATCAATTGTTGTCACTATTGCTAGTCTGTGCATTGTAACATAATATGTCACTAACTACAGGTCTGATATTTTGTTCCACAAAGTACATATCTCATGTTGCAAGGATGTCCGAGAAGAAATAATTGTTTACTTGAATGCACTTCTTGCTCTGGTTATTGCTACATATCCCATGTGTTGCATTTCATTCACTATCATTAATTTCCATAACATATATTTTCATTAACATCAGTTCACTGTTTAAGGAAAAAAGTGAAAAATTTAGTTTAAGCTGCCTTAGGTAGCTCAAAACCCCCTGTTGGCTTTGCATGGCTAGCAGCACTCCAGATAGTAATCATTCCAGAAATGATTACTATCTGGAGTGTCTGGTAAAGTTCTCTGTGGCACATGATGTAGCAAAAGTCAATTGAGGGAAATAAGGTACATGAAGCACTGTTTGAATCTTGTTTGCAGAACACTTTGCATAATGGACAATAGTACATTCTTAGTCATAACCCATTTTAAGGATCATTTGCTCAGTACTTGGAATTGTACAAACACGGTTCACTTCCTAAGGAAATAAGTGAAATATTTAATTTTGACTGCCTTAGGTAGCTCAAACATGCATGGCATCATTGCATGGCCCCCTATAACAACGGTAATACTTACTTCACTAAATACAACTAATAGATGTGAAATGATTTGGTACAAGGTGTAACTGAAGTGAATAAAGAGGAATAAGGCACATGAAGCTTTGTTTGAATCCTGTGTAGAGATCATGCTGCAATTTATCACAATATGACTTTTTTTAAAGTACTTTATTTTTAAAGTACACTTGCTCTCCACTTGGCAGCATGCAAACAGAATAGTGAAAATGTAGTTTAGGCTGCCTTAGATGGCTCAAACATGCTTGGTGGCTTTTTATGGCTGTCAGCACTCTGGATAGTAATTGTTCAACTAAGTACACCTGTCAGGTAACTTTCTCTGGGGCACAAGGCACAACTGTGATAAATCAACAGAAATAAGTTAGATTGTTTGAATACTGTTTACAAAACTCTGCCATAATTCACAGTAACTTTTCTATTTTAATGTACATTTGTTCTTCCCTTGGCATTGCACAACCTAACAACAGTTCACTACCTAAAGAAAAATGAAAAATTTTGTTTAGGCTGCATTAGGTAGTTCAAACACAATTGGCAACAGTGCACTGTCTTCAGCACTCTGGACAGTACTTGGAGGAGAAATTCTACCTGTCATAGAATTATAGCCATGGCACTAGGTGTAAAAGCAATGACTTATATACATAATACACACTATTAAGGGTTGGAATCCCTCTAGAAGGTACTTTTTAAAAAGGGCGTGGGAAGTTCATTTTCAGAAAGTTTTGAATAGGACTGTTAACAGCAATAAAAAAATAATGTTAAACACAATACATGCAAGTAAGTTTTCATTAAGCCTTGCATAATATTATATTAGTGTACTACATATATACACAACCTAATGTATGTCCACCTTCTAGACATAACAATAATTATATGTCATATAAAAATCATAGTATATGTATGAAGGGCATAATACCTTTGTTGTAATCACCATGTCTCATCTCATATCCCAACTATGTGTTTAGGACCCTTATGTCTTCTGAAGTATGTTTGTAACATAAACCAACCTGCCCTGGTCATCACATTCAGCTGCATCCATGTGAACCATAATTACCCGTAGTAAGAATGACATTTACACAGGAATACATTTCAAGATAGGATTACAGCCCTGCACATACAGGACAATCTTAAGTGTATCTTCATTCATTCAGATATCAGTAAATGTCAAATGTGCATAGTGGAAAATTAGCTCTCCTTTAGCAATGTCAGTTAATACATTAAGCTGCAGTTTTGCCTCCTATATTCCATGGGTTCGACTCCCAGCTGTTACAAAATTGTTTTAACATTGGGTAAGCCCTGAACTGACAATATTCCCGACCTTAGCCATCTCTTACCTTCCAAGTGCAACCCTCAAAAGCCATGCTAGTAAGCAGAGCATTGTTGAATATTAGAAACTGTGACAATGGGTGGAGCACTATATATGGCACAGTTCAATGCCATGTTTTACACCTTTCCTGCTATCTGATGTAAGTAGTACCAATGTCTCTGCCTTGTGGTCCATCTGTTTACAGTTATGCAAATGCAGTTGGCAAGACTGTGCATGTATACACAATACCAGTAACATGTGAGATCTGAATTAGGCACCAATTCAGACATTGTTTGTCAGCTTGACTTTTGAAGGCTTTGCTGATAATGGAGAGAATGCTGCTGAATTTAGACCACAAAACTGGGGTCTTGAGGAGTCCAGGATATTTGTGACACTCCTCATGAATCAATACAGCCATAGGCTGCTGCAGGGGGATTATACTGAGTCTCAGTGTAAGGTTGAGGCTTGGAATAACTTAGCCAAGGCTGTCTCCAATGCACCAGGTATTCCAGTAAATGGGGAACAATGTTGTCACCTCTATAGTGACTATGAAAAGGGCAAGTAGGACCTCCTAAGCTGATGGCAGGCTGTAATTAGGACTGGGAACACCCCGCTCCAGTTTTGTAAGTACACTGACATATAACCTGTCTATGATTTGGCAGTGAAGATCTAGTCAGCTAATGCAATTACTCATTATGCTTTCATATATATTTGTCTTCTTTTTGTTCTCTATAGCTGAAGAGCAGATTGCTGCAAACCATGAGGTACACCAGGAGAGATTAACTCACCTCAAAGAGGTACAGGGTAAGTATGAATGAAGTAAAAATAAAAGCCATCATATTATTTTCATTTCCTCAAGCACTGACATTTTGGGCTGGCATACTTAATCATTCATCTAAGCATGTATGCCTTCCCCAATAAGTGCTGCTGTTTGCATTAGGCAATTAGAATGCCAGCTTTACTGTGTAGGTTCAGTACCCAGAAGCAACATTTTTTTTTTATAAATGGATAATTATTTATAAGATCTTAACAGCTGTCTGTCAAGAAGAATTACATGAATGGCAATTGCAATTATTAAGTTTGAATGCATAGGTCCAGTATGTCACAATGAAATACAGGCAGCTGTTTTCATATCAGATCAGTGATATTTGTTTATTTAATACCACATAAATATCTTCCATCATATATGGATGTTTCAAAGGTATGCAATAGTAAATTGTCATAGTTGTTTTATGTATTGCCATATAAAAGTTTATTTAAAGTATACAGTACTGTTACATGACTTGTGTTTAATTATCTCTTGTATTGTCACTCCCCAGCCTCTCTCTTTTTTTAGCAGGGGATGGTTATAATGTATTAACAATTTGCTGACTGCATAATCTGTTGTTGCAAATTAATCATTAACAGCATAGATTGGTCCACTGACCACTGTGGCTTGGCGTGTCATACCTCCACAGATGGTAGCACAGTCACCCAGCACTTCAGCGTCATAACTTGTCAGTGTTGCCTCCACAACTCCAGCCCTACATGCTCCAAGTACATGAGGTAGCTCTGCCCTGGCTGCTGGAGCAGTGGTATCCTCCAGGAACAGTAAAAGTGGAGGTGGTGATCTTGTCACCTGGCAGGAGCTCACAGGGCTGCTGGAAGATATCATAAAGAGGGGCCTTGGTGGATGTATCAGCACGGCTGAAAAGGTCCTGCATCACATTGCAAAGATGATACCACATCCAGCACTGAACCAGGGAGTTGCTGCAGGAGACACTGATGAGAGTTCTGAGGGTGAGGACTAGATTCTCACTGTTCTTATTGTTCTCATGCTAGACGTGGGTGGGCCATCAATGTCCTATACCTATCCCCAATCATGGTGCCCCCTCAATATTTTGTCTCCATCACCATCCATGTCTGTCTTGTATGTCCTGTATATCTGCAGATGCTTCCTAACCTACCTTACTTACCTGACCCTCTCATTCCTAAGCACCTTTCTGTGCATTCCTCTCTATCCGAGAAATAAAAAAAACGTGGGCACCCGCCCCACAAAAAAATTACACCTCATACATAGCTCACAATTTTGCCTATGTGTCAACCTGACAACAATTGATTTGGTCTGATTGGACATACATCATTGTTCCATTATTTTCACACATCACTGATGCGGTGACATAGCAAAGTCATGAAATTGTCTGCACAATTGTGCATTGATCTTGTAAAGAAGAGGACAGCTATGGTGCTCTCCCACAACCCTCTTTCAAATTCCTGTACTCTTTTCCTTGTGTGCTACCCTCTACTTGCCAGCCCTATTTTCACCACTATCCTTTCCACCCATTTTTCACATGATCAATCTGGTCAAATAAAGATTCAGACACAACACACACATTCCAGAAATTGCTCTTAAAAAAGCCTTCAGTGTATGTCCTCAGAATTTGTGCAGAGTTTGGTATAGTGCAGCAGTGCTGTGTGACAGTAAGAGCTGTTTAACTTCTTGCAAAAGCTGGTGATTTTAATGTAATTGAATGCAATCATGCAAATGCACTTAAATATGCTGCCCTATGGGAATACAGAGTAAAACTATACTAAAGGCAGTATTGTGGAACAGTTAATGTAACATTTATTAGGCTAATGGATGTATTCAACCAGACATTCTTATGTGGCATCTTGAGATAATTACCCTGGTTGCAGCCTGCTGTTTTGGCATAGTGCCATGGGTTCGATTAAAGCAGTATTTCATATATTACTTCATGATAGTTCATATTCTTATCATATATTTAACTGCAAATGTCTGACTTTCTCTACATATAACACATTTTCTTGACATTTAACATTGGAGTAGTGCAGCAAGACATCATTTTCCAAAGCACTGAACCTCTAACAGGGATACTTAGTAAACCAACCTTATCCTTGTTAGGAATTCATGTTTATTCCACTCTCCCAACTCTTATTTGTACCTATAGCAATCAGTTTATTGTACAGAGCAGGACAGATTATTCATGATTCCATAAAAAAGACTAACACACTATACAGATATTCCTACATGCCCTACAAAATATATCTGAAAGTTTTTTTTTTTTTATTTATTTATTAGTAATGACATGGGTTCTATTCCAGCCATTGGTTAATTATTAATGACTGTTTTGGTTTGGTGATGTAGGTGTACCTGTTGGCTACAAATTGTTGTGAGGCACCAGTATCCTTATTCATCAATAAATAATTTTGTCCTTGCCTCCATGTCGCCTTTGTGTTGTATCGTCCACCTTCTGTAACATTATTCTTCCTCCTATGCATTTGTGTAATCTTTGGCACCAGGCAACAAATGCAACTAATGCTAAATGGGAGTAAAATGTTTATAGCAATACGTTTGACACTGGTTTACTTCATCCGCATTACTCAGTCTCACTTTGCTCACTGTGCTAAGCTGTGTTTATTCAGTTTACTGTAAATTAAACAAGATAAATAGTTGGATTAATGGATTACAGTGCTCAGTACGAGCTGTAAAGATGATTACGTACAGTCATGTTTGCTGAAATACACTGTCAGCTATTAACTTTCACAATTCTGAGTTTCTACATGTTGTGCTAAGAAAAAACTCAGGTTTGAATTACTTAGTGGCTTGTCGAAAATGTTCAGAAGCATATGGATGACAACGTGTCATTATGTTTTGTCTGACTACTGTTTATGTACATATTGGTTAAATCCCTTTATGTAGCACATCATTATCTTGCTGCTACACTAATCTGCCTGCTACCTATTGTAAATGCTGTCTTGTAAAGATTTTTGTGTGGGGAATCAGCACAGAGCAACACAGAGTATGGCTAACTACTGTGCTAAGTCAAACACTTCAGTATATGATTACGCATGGGCTAGCAGTTTAGCATCTGCAACTCAAGTCAGCTCCTTGGTGCTGCACTTAAACAGTAGAAGAAAAAAAAGAGAGGAGCAAAGAATTATAGTTTTCTATTGCATAATGTTTGTATGTCCATATTACTGTTGCCCAAAGATGATCATACTCTTTAATGATGTTAACTTACCTGATTAATTTTGTGAAGAATTGTGTCTTCTCTTTGGTGTTTACATTTTGTTACCAGCTTGGTTAACCTATCATCACCACATCCATCACTGTCTTTCTGCAGTGCACTGCTCTATGTATAACTTCCATGTCTGTCTTACCAATGCACACAAGTATGCTATCACACTACATGGTGCCACAGAATTTTGCTTGATAATCCAGTGTTGTGCAACAGTCAATGTTTATATCATCCTGTTATGTGGAACATGTCAATGCCTCTCACAGTATCACAATGTACAGTAAGGACAGTCTGTTCAATGCCTTATCAAGGTATGTCATTACATGTGAAATCATAGTGATGTTACATTGGCCTGTACACACATATGCATTTGTTGCACAACCTGGAATGCAGAATACTATCTCTTCCAAGCATTGATCTTTGCCAATATTTCAATCTCTAATTTCACATACTTATTGTGCGTATTCTTCTGTGCACTTGTGGCTAGTACATTAGTCTCTAGATTGTGTAAGATAGTTAAGTAGGAGGTTCAGTACCTGGCATGAAAAACTTGCTTGTGTATGTGAGTGTGTCAGAGACAGTGTGTATCACTGAGTGGTGTAACCACTTTCCATGAGAATAATATGTTTAACTGTTCCCAAGGCTCCCTTATCCTCAATTTTGCATTAACAGCCCCTCTGAAACAGACTGACGAGGTCATCCTGACAAAAGTGCAATCCTTACCTTCAGAGTCAGACATCTCAAGTAGTACTTGCAACCAGTAGCTTGATATCTAGATTGTGTAACACAGAGAGTTAGGAGATGCAATGCCCTGCATGGAAGACTGGTGTGTTTTTATGCATCTGAATACACCACTTCCTTCTCACAAATTTCAGCCAGCCTTTACAACACAAGCATATTATTATCTACCAGGGTAAAAATCCACCCCCACCATCACCACAAAATAATATTTTCTCTCTAAATTATCCAATCAAAGTAAAACAGAAACTAAAATACAGTACTCTCCCGTATCCTGTAACAAACCTATTGCTATGAGGAGATATACTTCCCAACCCAGGTCCCATCTCCTCTCCTCTGTAACCCCCCAACTCCCATAAAGCAATAAACCACTACAATTAACCTACAAAGCATCAGAAATAATATACCTGACTTCCATGCATGGATAGCACACAACAAACCCAATATTACTGCCTCAACTGAAACATGGCTAAAACCGTATATGAAGGACACAGAATTCCTTCCCCCAGATTTCACCTGTCTTAGGGCTGAATGACCCTGAAAAAAGACGGAGGTATCTCGCTAATATACCCCATGTCCTTTACTGTTGTCCCATATACAAAACCCAGCCCACAGTTCTCCACAGCCGAACTTCTAGTTTCTTTCCTTAAACTGGATAATTCCAAAAACCTCTGTGTGGTAGTCATTTAAATTCCCCCAGGCAATAATATCTCAATTTTTGAAAAAATCCTAGCCTGGGAATCTACTAACAAAAAAAATGAGACTAGCATAGTGGGAGACGTAAATATCAACTGGCTAGACATATCCCCACACCACTCTAACCGCAATATCAATCTGTATAAGTTCACCCAGCTTGTTAACACCATAACCAGGCCTAATAAAATTAATACTAATGGCTCAATCCTAGACTGGATTTTAGTGTCCTACCCAAATAAGATCGCATCCACTGGTACACTCTCCAATAGTATAAGTGACCACTTACCGGCCTTCATACAACGTGTGTGTACTACAACAATTAATAAACATCAGTACAGGATTAAAAGAGATGAATCTCAGTTCTGGCATCTAGCTTTAACCAAAGGTTGCTTAGCATAAACTGGGATACACTAAAATCACTTCCCCTTGATGAGGCAGTTGAGTTCTTCAACTCAACCTTCCTCAGCATACTAAACAATCTCGGTCCCCTTAGACAAAAGAGAGTAATGACCAACCATGCTGGTTGGCTAACAAGATCCACGAAGGATATCATGAAATGCAGGGACAAATCATGGAAAATCTGGCAAAAAAACAAAAACCCATCTGACCTTGCCCAATACAAACAGCTTCGAAACCAGGTTAAGCACCTAGTACTACAAAAATTCACACCACCTTACATTACAAAATCAACACAAGCAAAACCCAAAGAAATTCTGGAGCTCTCTCAACTCTTTATTAAACCCAGGCTCTGGTAATAATTCTTGCCCAGACCCAAATAAAACACCCATTGAAATTGCTGCAATTTTCAGCTCCTATTTCCTAAATACTATTGCCAATCTGACCGTTACCTTTCCCAAGACCAAGTTGTCCACCACAGACCTCTTTACAGCTAACACCAGTACACCCCCTATTTTCAACTTTACTCTGTCACCTATACCCACCTCGACTATTAGAAAAATAGCTTCTAAAACTCAAACCATGCACAAATGCCCCTGGCAATATACCCACCAAATACCTGCAAATCTCAGCCATCTCAATCACTTACCCTATCAGCATACTTCTCAACAGATCTATCCAAGAATCCTATATGCCCACCATCTGAAAAAAGCTTATATCCTCCTTCTACACAAGGGAGGCCCAACATAGACACCACCAACTTCCTCCCCATTGCTGTACTATCACCCATCTCTAAGATTCTGGAAAAATGTATTCATTCTCAACTTCTTCACCATCTGACTCACAACCACATCCTTTCCCCTACCCAACACGGATTTAGGCCAGGGCATAGTACCACCAGTGCCCTCATATCCTTCATGGAAACTGTCAACCGAGCCTGTGATGCTGGTAAAATCGTATCTTCACTATTGCTTGATCTTTCTAAAGCTTTCAATAATATATCCCACTCGCTCCTTCTATTAAAACTCTCTAACATAGGTACCTCACCTCAAACTCTAAACTGATTCACTAATTACCTCACTAACAGGCAACAATCAACTAAATGGCAGAACTCTTACTCCCCTTTCCTGAACACCACTACTGGTGTTCCTCAAGGCTCCATTTTAGGCCCACTTCTGTTTAGCATATTTATCAATAACTTCCACATCACATTCTCTCAAGGCTCAGTCATCCAGTATGTATATGACTCCACTATCATCTGCACTGCAAACAACTTCTCAGAACTACACCAACTCAGCCAAAATGCTCTCGCCTCCACTGAAATTTGGATGTCTAATAATCATCTTGCCCTGAACCGCAACAAAACTAACTAGTAATCTTTGCCCTTAAAAGTTCACACCCCTACAAAAACAGAACTTCACCATTCAACCCTTAAATGGTACCACCATCAGCATTGTACCTAGCACAAAACTCCTAGGTGTCATCTTAGATGAAAACCTCACATTCGACCTGCACATACAGTCCAATGTCAAAAAGACACATCAAAGGCTTGGCACTCTCTACCAACACAAACATCTGCTCAGTGCATCAGCCCAACTTTTCCTGGACTCTTTTTTCTATTACCCTCTCTTTTTTATGGTGCCCCCCCTCCTCACCAACATTCAGTTTTCTCTAAAGTCCAAACTAGACATGCTACAACAAAATTGCTAAGTTTGTAACTAATGCCTCCTATTCATCCCACCACTGCTTATCATTATGCAACCTAAAATGGCTTGAACTCCCCAAATATCTCACCTTTATCAAACTAAATACAGCTCACAAAGTCATTCATAATCCATCCATGTGCCCTGCTCTACCTTCTATACTTAATTTATACCATTCTAACAGACCACTCTGATCCAACAACCAACTGCTCATAAATGTAGAAAAACCCAAACTTTCAGATGACCAGATGGTTTAATACTTTACCATCACAAAACTTTGGAACTCCTCCCCCCAGCACTTAGATCCACCCGTTCAGTAACCCTCTTCAAGACATCTCTGAAACAATCTCTCTCCTCAACTTGGCTGTGCACATGTGCTAACACTACATCCCATATAACCTAAGTTCAACCATCACAACTATTCTCACCCTCACTCTACTACTCTGGCATCCTACTTTCACATCCATCTGTCTTTTTACTTACTCTGCCTCTCCATTTTGTCTACTTCCCTCTTCCACTAACCCTCATTGTCCTACCATTGATCCCTTCTGTCTACTTCCTTCTCTTCCTAACCCGTATAGACCTACCATTGAACCAGGCAAGACATTCAGGTAATCTCACAGCCTACCTTAATATCATACCACCACTTATATCTGCAACAATATCCACCAACATCAATGATTCCTGCAACAGGACTGCTATAGCCTAACACTCAGCTATTACACCTCCTAAATGTGTGAAAAGTTAAAGTACCTAGTCTCTAACCCCTATATCTGCTTTGCATCCACTACATGAAGTGTCCTATTTACATTTTGCTAGCTGAAAACTGCTCCTATGCAATGTTCTCATGAATATACTTTGTATTGCGTGTATAGTATCTTTGATTTGAGAATGATTACTTATGTACTGTTTTTTTACCAATTGTATAAGCTGCCAATAATATGTGCTAAATGTATTTATTAATGTAAATTCTGTATTGTATGTGAAATGTATTATATGTGGAGCTTTTCTCCCTGGGACTCCACTGAAAATGGGCACTTCTGGCCCAGCTGGACCATCCTGGTAAACAAATGCAAAGAAAGAAAGAAAGAAAGGAATGTATATATATATATATATATATATATATATATATATATATATATATATATATATAAATGGGAAATAGGAAATTCACCCCGGCGATCACCTCTGTGGCTCTGCTCGACAGGGGCACAGGAAAATAATTTTCTTGGGTGGCAAAAGCCAGGGTACCTTTTTGGCTAGGCTTATATAGGCCCTAGAGCCAATAGCCTAATGCTTACCTATTAACCTATTGAACATATATATATAGATAGATATTTATATGTGTATGTGTGTGTGTGTGTGTGTGTGTGCGTGTTTGTGTGAGACTGTGTGTGTATATCCCTTGGTGGTGTATCCACTTCTCCTGAGAACAAGACATTAGACTCTCTTAGCCCCATTATCCACAATTTTACAGTAATATCCTCTCTGAAACAAACTGATGAGATTGTCCTGGCAAAAAGGCAATCTCTACCTTCAGAGGAAGACTTCTTCTGTGTTGCTTATGACTAGTAGAGTGATCTCTAGATTGTGTAAATTGGATAGGGAGAAGATTCAATACACACCATGAAAGACTTGAGGCTGTGTGTGTGTGTGTGTGTGTGTGTGTGTGTGTGTGTGTGTGTGTGTGTCTGGCACTGTATGTATCATTGGATTCTTTATCTATTTCCCCTGAGAAGAATACATCTAACTGTTCGAACAGCTCCATTATCTAAATATTTACAGTAACATGCTCTCTAAAACACACTGATGACATCATTGTGACAAAAATGCAATCTCTTACATAAAAGTTAGACTTCTGCTGTGGCACTTCTGAGTATTAGAGTGGTTTCTAGATTGTGTAAACTGGATAGGTAGGGAGTTTGGTATCCATCGTGAAAACCTGGTATGCATGTGTGTGTAATGCTTGTTGGTGTTACCACTTTCTCTTCAGAGGATGTATTTAAATGTGTACACAACTGCCTTATAACAACTTTTTTGAACATCCTGCATGAAACACATAGATGAGATTATCTTAACAAATGTGAAATCTCCCCCTCCTCAGTATCAGACTTCTGTGGCTTTTGCGAGAGTTGTAGCGCTCTGTAGATTGTAAAATCTATATACGTAGGAAGTTTGATACTCATCATGGAAACCTTGTATATGTGTGTGTAATGCTTGTTGCTGCCTCCATTATCTCTGCCAAGAATGTATTTAAACATGTTCACAACTCCCTTATAACATTTTTACAGGTATATCATGCATGAAACACAAAGATGAGGTCATCCCAACAAAAAATTCTATCTCTTCCATGAGATTCAGAATTGTCCTGTGGAGCTCACAGTTATTTCACTGCTCTCTAGATTGTGTAATTGTGTAATCTATATAGGTAGGATGTTCAATACTCAACATGGTGGAATTGTGTGTGTGTGTGTGTGTGTGTGTGTGTGTGTGTGTGTGTGTGCCTGTGTGCATGTGTGTGCATGTGCGTGTGTGTGTGTGTGTCTGTGTGTGTCTGTGTGTGTGTGTGTGTGTTTTTGTGTGTGTGTGTGTGTGTGTGTGTGTGTGTGTGTGTGTGTGTGTGTGTGGTTGTCTTGAGTTATGTGAGCATGTGCACATTTAACCTCTACTCTGACTATATTTTCTAAACCCAAAGATGACTACATCATCCCCTAAGGCCACCATTAATACTCACAACATCAATGCTACACAATGGTATTACTATGCATGCTGTTTGTAATGCAATGAGTACTATTTTTGATGCATTACATAAAATAAACTATGTTTATTTAGGCAATACTATGTACACAAATTTGTACTTTGATGCTTAAAATAGCAGTGTCATGTGTTGAAAGATAGCCATTTGATGTTTTTAGAGGAGAAGTGATGAAAAGATTTGTTTAGTGGGGATATGTTTCCATCCTTCACGTCAGGCTTTTTGTATGGCATCAGTAAGAGCACACGATTACCAATTATATTGCCTGCCTATATCAGTGGTTCAACACACTAATGAGGTTATTGTTTTGCAAGTGAACTGAAGTTATTTAAATATCAGACATCTCCTGTGGTGCCTGCACTTGTGGCAATATTATCAATAATGTGTTGATAGGTAGGTAGGATGTTCAACTTCAGCAGTGCTTAACTTCTACAAGTGTGACTACCAATGCAGTCATGGTCGTTTTATGCACATATGTAGTGGCAACTTTTACAAGCCCTAGTTGGCTGTATAAATAATTTTACCAGATAAATCTTCTTAGCAATAAACTATAAATGCCATCTTTTCATAGATGCTATCTGCCACAATTGTGCTCAATATTCTCCTGTGCCTCTGGCTGCTGATAATGTACTGTATAGATGCTCAAGTGGGTAAGTAAGTGTTTGATTCCATCACTGCTTCGATAGTCTGATAGTCATTGCTATCATATAACATTGGCCACCTCACAACCACCTTTATGTACCCATCTAATTATGGATTAGGATCACAGTTGTACTTCGTGGCTATAGAAAATCAGAGTATCAACAGGGAGAATAACATTCTGTCTGCATAATGATTGCATACCGCTAATATGCCTGTAGTGTGTCATATCTGAAATGCACATTCACCTGTGCTGCGTGATTTTGATGGTGTGCTTTGTACATGGTGTAACAACATATGCAGAATGTTGCAGTCCAGCTTTGAGTGTATCCTTCACCTTCGTTCTGTGTATACATTCCTGCAAAGATATATATGATGTTTAGCTGCACAGTGTCTTTGTGACTTCGGACACTTTTTAGCATAGACATCTAGCTTATAAACAGTGGTGATGGCTGTCATCCATTTAACTGTGCACTTTCTCAGTTGTAACTCAACATGGATGTGTGGCACTTGCAATTCAGGCACTGAGGTTTAGATTGTGATCTTGGGTTGTTACCTGAAATCCAACCATTACTGCTCAAAGCATGCTGTGTCAATGTTATTGCAACAGTATGCACATTGGCATTGTACACATATAGATGTTGGTCCCTCTTACTGGGAGTGATGATAATTTGTTACATAGCAATGATATTGTCTTCTATGTTCCTTAAATATCATGTGTAAGAAGTGTTATCCTCTGGCAATGGGAAATGAGACAGCATGCTGACTGCTGATGACATACTATGCCTTCATATAACCACATATGCCACACTTGTGGTGACATTTCTATCATAGTGCATTCATCCTGGGAAATATCCATGCATTGTCTGCTGTCAAATGTTTATGTGTTCAACATCCACATTCAGGGCTTGTTAGCATTGCTGGGCCTTATATTGTAATGTATGACTGACGGTTTACCTATAAATAGTCGCATGATGTATGTGTGAACAAGAAATTTCCAAAAACTAATAACTACACACTCAAAAAATTGACGTACTACCCCACGAACACACACTATAGAACTGACCTGCGTAACAAATCCAGCACCTAAATGCACTGGAATTCCCTACCACTCTGGACCCAGGAACAAATGCTACCATGGGTCCCATGGGGGGGGGGGGGGGGGCGCAGGTCCAGTATTTGGTTGGGTGGCATCGGAGTTTGACATGTCAACTGACATTCAGAATAGCCGACATTTATTCCCGCAACATTATTTTTTGCTATTCTGAACATTCAACATGTTCGTGTTCGGTTTTGTCAAGGTAAACCATGACTGACATATGCAATAGAAATAATGTGTCCATTGACATTGTGATGAATGTCTATAATCCCTTTCATTCCAGATATTGTTTACCACACATACACATGATGTAATAATTTAGCACAGGTGGATTGTCATACAAGTTGTAAAACTTCCACAGCAGTGCTTGTGGTTCATCCACATCATTAGACTGTAGAGTCACATTACTTGGTGTTCAGTTCCTGACAGGGGCAACATTTATTTATTATTTATTTATTTTATTTACATTTGTTGACCAGGCTAGTCTAACTGGATAGATGTCCATTTTCAGTAGAGGCCTGGGGAGAAAAGCTCCAAGCAGACAGGTAAAGACATTATTATACAATAATAATATAGAAAAGCTATCAACATATACAGATAATACCATTATTTGTGATATTTGCAAAAGAGGATGATCAAGAACAAATTTACAATAAATGAAAAAGTGTGATTTTTTTTTTTTGTAGGACAACATAGTACAGCAAAAAGGCCATAGAATAATTAGCAGTAAAGTACCGTGGAGAAGAGAAATAAAAGGGATAGCAGGAATGTGTAAAGGTGGAGAGATCAGTCAGGGTTAGTGCAGGGGCAGAGCCAGTGAGTTTTAAAATGTTCTTTGAGATGTTTTCTAAAAAGATGTGTGGAAGATAGAGTAGAAAGTTCACTTGGAAGCTGGTTCCAGGTCTTGCCAACTGCGTTAGCAAAAAGAGAGTCTCCAACTTTGTTTCTAGATTTAATAGTGGAAACTAGAAGCTTATCGGCTGTGCGAAGAGTACTAAGGTTTTTGTAAGGGGTAGTCAGATTATTGAGGATTGGGATATTATTAGGGTGGAAAAGTATCTTTTGGGTTATGGTAAATTGATGATAGAGTAGTTGGTGCTGCAATTCTAACCATCCCAATTGTTTGAGGTTGAGACAGTGGTGTGTTCTAAAAGGGTTGCCGGTAGCAAATCTGGCTATGTTATTATAGCTAGTGGCAAGTTTGTTAAGGTTGCTTTTGGAAAGGTTAGTATAAATGGCAGAAGCATAAAGCAGGGTAGAGATCAGATGAGTTTGGGCTATAGTGGTTCTGGCTGTAGGTGTAAGGAAGGGTTTGATTCTATACAGGGAACCCAGTTTTTTGTTGACAAATTTTATGGTAGTGTTGATATGATTGTCATAGCTAAGGTTGTTGTCAATGGTTATGCCTAGGAGACGGGTTGTGGTATCAGGAGATATGGTGGTTCCATTGTTAGAGGTTATAGTGAAGTGAAATTGTGGTGATTTTAGAGTGGGAGTAAAGAGTAATAATTTTGTTTTTTTTTTGCATTCAGGAGGAAACAGTGTTGCATGAACCAATTTTTAACAGTATGAAATGCAGACTGGGTGAGGGTCTGGAGTGTGGTTGGGGATCTAGCAGACACATTAAAGTAGAATCGTCGGCATACTGAATGCAGGTGGCTTGAGGAATTTTAGTATTTAGGTCATTAATAAACATTGAAAAGAGAAGAGGGCCTAGGATGGAACCTTGAGGTATTCCAAGGTTTATGGGGAGGGGAGTTGACAGCATATTATCCCAAAGGACTGCTTGATGACAGTTGTCTAAGTAGGATTTAAACCAGAGTAACACCTGTGCATCCAGTGAATGGGCTTTTAATACCTCTAAAAGCAGATTATGGTTGACCATATCGAAGGCTTTTGAAAGGTCGATAAACAAAGCGGAGGAAAGAGTGTTATTGTTACGATTTTTGTTTATACAGTCAGAAAAGGATAGCAGGGCAGTTGACGTACTATGGAATGGTCTGAAACCATGTTGGCAGTTGGCAAGCAAATTGTTGTGGAGAAGATGGTCAAGTAGTTGTTGGTGGATATTTTTTTCCATTATTTTAGCTATAGGAGAGAGTAAGGCGATAGGTCTAAGGTTGGAAATGTCAGTTGATATCCCACCTTTGTGTAAAGGAATGATGTGAGATACCTTCCATATAAGGGGGATTTTACTTTCTGAAATAGTTCTATTAATAAGGATAGAAATAGGGTAGGCTATAACTTTAGCTGCAGTTTGCAGGTATTCTGCTGGTATACAGTCAGCAGAGGGGGTGCACGGCTTGAGTTTTAGAAGGAGGTTACAAACGAAATAAATTATATACATTATATGAATGTACTGTCATTCCAAAACATGTATCTAGTTAATGCTATCCATTTTATGTCAGACAATTATATATTATCACAGGTTGTGATTGCATAGCATTGAAATGTTTATTCAGGGCATGTCATGATGTGAGTGGTCCTGTGGCATGTACATTGAGTATTGTCATTTATAACATATCTACCTAGATATACTGGTGCTCACTTCTCGGACAGTATGTGTCTACACGATGGAAACAACATCCTTTTCAAAGACAATCAGTCATATTGTAATGCTCAGTGTTGTGTGGACTGTAACATGTAGCTCATATCTAGCACTCTGAATAACTCTGACTGTTCATATGATATGCATACTTTCTCTTTTGACACACATACATTAATTTCATTTATTTGTTACAGCAGCTATTGCTATCTGATGTGGCACAGGCAGTCAATATAGGGTCTGGAAACCACCTTGAATAATAGGTAGGAGTTTGAATCTGGTAACATCTGTCTCCTAAGGCAGCTTTTTCACACATTGTCATACTATATGTAGGTTGTCAGGCAGCCATGGTGGTGCAGTGGTTAGCATTGTCATCTAACAGCAAGAGGTTTTCCGGTTCGATCCTCGGCTAGGGTGCCTTCTGTGTGGAGTCTGCATGTCCTCCCTGTGGTCGCGTGGGTTTTCTCCAGGTGCTCCGGTTTCCTCCAACATCCCAAAGACATGCTGTAGGTGGATTGGACACTCCAAATTGGCCCTAGGTGTGAGTGTGTGCATGTATGTGTGTTCAGTGGAAGGTTGGGCGTCGGACTGGCAACTCGACCCTGTAAAACTCCACTGCCAATCATGAGCGGACAGGTGATTCTCTGTGGTGACCCCTAACCGGGAAAAGCTGAAAGAAGAAGTCATACTATGTAGGTTGTCAGTACACCTTATATGGTGTATTTATTTTATTTTATTTTATTTTACATTTGTTTACCAAGAAAGTCCGACTGGACACAGGTCCATTTTCAGTGGAGGCCCATGGAGAAAAGCTCCAAAAGATGCATTCCATAAATTAAACACACAAAAGTATAAATTCAGAAACACAGAAGATAACAGTAATACATTCAGAACATTTGAATCAAAGTTAAAACACATACATATCTTTTAGGATAAAAACATGCATTGGTACTAGGTCCTTGATCTATACAGTGTATATATAGTATATATCTACAGTAGTGACATTCATTAGGCATTCTTTAGGCATAATCTGAATAACAGACTTATCAGGGAACTGGAATCACATAACAGGACATTTTTATGTATTAACCTGGGGAGTAGCAGGAACATATTCAGTTGTTAGAATAGTGTTTTTTCAGGAGCCTTTTGAATTGTGTAGTAGAGGTGTTAGAAGTTATGTGGCTAGGTAGAGTATTCCAGATTCTTGCAATAGTGCAACCAAATAGAGACTTACCAGCATCATTCTTATATTTGTTGACATTTATGAGGTTCTGGTTGGTAGATCTTAAGGGTTTAGCAGTAGTATAGGGTTGATTTAGATCCAGGAGTGCAGGGGTTTTGTCAGGAAGGTAGTATAACTTGTGTGCTACTGACAAATTGACTGAGCAGCAGTAGTTGTGGGAGCTCAAGCCAATTAAGCTGCTTAAGGGATAGACAGTGATATGATCTGTATGAGGCTTCAGTAGCAAACTTGACAATCTTGTTATAGCAAGATTCCATTTTGTTTAAATCAGCTGGTGGAGATTAGTCAGGATTGGGGAGGCATATAGGAGAATGGATAAGAGGTGAGTCCTTGATATTGTAGCTTTGGTGTGTCTAGTGATAAAGTGTTTGTTCCTGTAAAGGAGTCCACACTTTTTGTTTACTTTCTTGATGGTTTGAGCTATGTGGATGTTCATAGGTTCATAGGTTCATACTAGGCTATCTGCCCTAGGGCATTTATAAGCCTAGCCAGAGTGTGTTTGGCTTTTGCCACCCATTTTAAATTAATTTTGCTATGCCCTTTTTCGAGGTTAGTATACTCTGCCTCTGTCTAACAGTGACACAGAAGTGATACCTGGGGTAAACATATGATCTCCCATCCACTCATCAAGATTCCTCTTGAAGAGATTCAATGAGGAACTCTGCCTAACCTGGACTGGGATATTATTCCAGAGTGAAGGGAGCCTCTGGGTTATGAATCTGTCCCTCCAGCATATCCTATTTATTTCAGTGCTGAGGTTCAAGTCTCTCAAGCGCATAGCTCGATGGGATTTGGATTTTCTGAGGTGCAGCATGTCCATTAATTCCGGGTTGGACATGGCTTTATACGTCAGGCACAGATCGCCTCTGAGCAGGTGGTATGCCACTGAGTAGAGCTGAAGTTTCTTTAACCGGGCAGCATATGGCATCTGATTGAGCCCTTTGATCCTCTTGGTGAGGTACTTTTGGGGTCTTTCCAGTTGCTGCAGGTGTCTGGTAAGGTACGTCCCAAAAGGGGCATTGTACTCAATTATGAGCCTGATGAGGGATTAGTAAAGAGGCATGATGACCTCCCCAGATCTAGATGTGAATCCCTTCATGATTAGGTGGGCTATATAAAATGTTTTTCTAACCACTTTGGCCACGTGGTTGTCAAATGAGAGACTGCTATCAACTTGGGTCCCCAGGTCCCTAATTACTTCTTCTGTACTTAATGGATTACCACCTATGTGGTAATTTGTGCGCACTTTGCTTTTGCCAAAGTGGATGACAATACACTTTTTGGCATTTAGCTTAAGGCCATGGCTCTGGGACCAGTTGTCTGTTTCTATGAGGCCCTTTTGGAGGATGCTGGTGTCGACTGGAGAGTCGATTATGGCACCCAGTTTGCAGTCATCTGCGAACTTGGTCAGCCACAGTCCTTCCATATTGGCCTGTACCTCCGAGAAATATATACCGAACAAGAGAGGTCCCAGGACTGAGCCTTGTGGGATGCCACTTGTAACTGGTTTGGAGTCTGACATGGCTCCAGCAATTCTAACCATGTGGGTTCTGTCCTTGAGCCAGTTTGCAACCTATCTAGTGACATAGGGATTTATATTTAAGCTGGTGAGCTTATCTATAATGCCCGAGTGGGGTATTGTATCGAAGGCTTTTGCGAGGTCCAGGTAGGCTGTGTGGACCACCTTCCCCTCGTCAATGGCCTTGGTGACTGTTTCAAAGAAATTGACCAGGTTTAAGAGGCAGGATCTGCCCTTAACAAAGCCGAACTGGGTAGGATCCAGTGTCTGTAGGTCCCCAATATCTTTATTTATAAGGTCCATGATGATCCTTTCCATAGCTTTGCAGACCAAGCTAGTCAGGCTTATGGGGTGATAGTTTCCAGGATCCGTTGAGGCACCACCTTTGTGGAGAGGGACCACTATTGCTGCACGCCACTCTTTGGGTACATATCCTGTAGTAAGGCTGAGATTGAACAGTTGTTTTATGTTTGGATTTAGCTCTTCTTGGAGTTCATGCAGAATGCAGCCCGGGACACCGTCTGGTCCCATTGATGCTGTGTTTTTTGCTTTGGAGAGGGCGGCTCTTACCTGAGCATCTGAGATGTCAGGGTGCAGCACTCTGCTGGGATCGATATTTGCTCTTTTGGTGGGGGGGACAAGAAGTTTGCACTGAACCTGTCAGCTAGGATGTTGGCAATGTCTGTGGGTTCGGTGTATTTTTTTGTCATTTTGGACTAATTCTGAGAATATCTGGGAATTCCCACCCAGGTTCCTAACATAACTAAAGAAAGCCTTGCGATTATCCTTAGTGTCATGAGCAATTTTTCTCTTGAAGCTGGCCTTAGACAATTTTATGAGTGCCCGTAGTTTTTTCCTAATACTGATCAGAGATGCCTTCTCTTTTTGGGATTTTGCTCTATCATGTAGTAGCTTCCTCCTTCTATTGTATAGTTTGTTTATGGCTGGGGTCCACCAGACAGGACGTCTGCCTTTGGAGGATTGGGTCTTGGTTTTATTTGGGATTGCTTGATCCATGCATTCCTGAAGGTGTTCATAGAATGCGTTTATAAAGGATTCTGCGGTCTGGGCCGTATTTTCCACAGGCCCGGGGGCTTTGCAGGATTCCACCTCGGTTTTGAGGAGTGTGAAATTTGCTTTAGAGAAGTTTTTCACTGTGGTTTTCTGGGCAGGGGGTGGGGTCGGGATGTGAATATCCAGTGAGATTAGTTTATGGTCTGATCTTACCAGTGAGGGATACACTTCTTGTCTGGAGCATAGAGTCCCCATGTTGGTGATGATCAGGTCCAGTATGTTTTCCCCTCTTGTGGGAGTGGTAACAAGTTGTTCCATAGCATTTGAGGGAGGGTGGCCTAATGGTTAATGTGTTTGCCTTACAAACACAAGGAACAGGGTTTGAGTCTCACAAGGAATAATTGGTTAGGCTTAAAATGGCTCGCAAGGGCAGTTAGCCTAGTACTAATCTATGAACCTATAAATCTATGAATCTATAAATTCTAGGAACCTTTGGTCTAGGGTGTTGGAGCTAGAGTAATGCTCCCAGTCTATGTTTGGGTAGTTGATGTCGCCCAATATAATGGTGTTTGGCGAGACCTTCATATTTTCCAGTGTTCTCAGGAAGGCCGAGTGGGGTTCCTGGGTTTGGGAGGGTGGTCTGTAGCAGGCTATAAACTGGAAGGCAGTTTTACCCACTGTTAGTTGCACATGGATAGTCTCTGATGCTTCGTGCTGTGCCACCAACCTGGAGGTGTGGGTATCTTTGACGAATATTGATACTCCCCCTCCTTTTGTGGTTCGGTCTAAGTTTTGGGGCCGAAAAGCATGGTATGAGGTATAACCTGGTAGTGCTGGGGTGCTCTCGGGAGCCTTGAACCAGGTTTCTGTTACTGCACAGATATCGATGTTCTCCATGCTAAGGAGAGTTTTGAGTGTGTGCATCTTGAGGTTTAGACTTCTGGCATTGAGTAGTATTACTCTTAGATTCTTATCCCTTGTGATACCTATGGAGGTGGGTTTGTCTTTTGAGCCTTGCCTAAAAAAGGCACTATGGGGGTAGCAAGAGCCTTTGCCAATATCCGAAAGCCCAGGGGTGACAGGTGCAAGCCGTCCCTAGTGAAGCATCGTGGCTTGTCGAGCATGTCATCCCAGGCTGACAGGCATTGGATCCCCTTTGAATGACACCAATACTTAAGCCAATTGTTGAAATTGATCATCTTGTCTTCATATTGTGGCATCATTCTTGGTGAGGGTAAAATGCTACTCAAGGTCAGGGTCATACCGGCCTGGGCTACATGTTCAGAGAGCTCCTCTATGTCTCTTTTCATGTAGTCCAGGGAGGTACGTCTCAGGTCATTCACACTAGCATGGACAATTACTGAGTCATATTTGTACTTGCCTTGGAGTGACCTGAGTGCTTGTGTTATGTGGGGATCCTAGCACCCGACAGGCAGCTCACCGTGACCTTCTCCTTGTTCAGCCTGGTGAGAGGGACGTCAGTGTGCCTGACGATAGAGTCACCTATTACAAGTGTATCAGGTGTGTTGTTTAGCCTTAAGGGCTGTGACTGTTCAGCACACTGGCTTTGTGAGCTATGTGTTGCATGTGTTTTGTTTTGGGGTAGCGGTTGCTTGGGTGTCTGCTTTGGAGGTCTCTGCTGCTTAGGCAGATATTTATTTAGAGCCTCCGAGTATGTTTTTGTGTGTTTATGTGTTTGGTTTGCTGTCATGGTAGGTCAATGTGAGACTAGAATTGTAGTGAGTGTGGTTTCCTTTTCCTCCTGACTGGTTACGCCAGTACTGAGTTGGGAGAGCTTAGCCTCCAGTTTGGCTATATGGTTGCATCTCTCACATGTGTTGGAATTTGTTGGGAGGAGGAGAGGGCTGTCTGTGTACATGAGGCAGTTGTAACATTGCCTCAAGATTCCCAGATTCACCAGCTGGACCGGAGAGGAGATTGACAACTGACCTTTGCACATGCTAGAATAGTATTGCGAATTCCTTTATAATTGAAAAAAAGGGCCAATGGGGAACAAGGTACTCAAGGGGAGTTTGTGAGGGTGTAGTGCTTTTAATTTTTTAGTGCTGACTTAGTGAGCAAGTGCCAGGAAACTTAAATGCAATGTGTTACAGGTAACTTAAATGCAAAAATGACAAACAGTAATTTTCTTCAAGTGAAACAAGGAAATAAGTACAGCAAGCAATGCAGATATCACTAGGGATCCACAAAAGCGCTGAAAAGCCGCATTTTGGGTGGAATTAGCATTTCAAGGAAATAACAAGCAAACAAACAATAAGCATACAAACAAAGCTAGATTCAGCAGGCCTGGATCTAGTCTATGCTACAGCAAACAAGGTGTTCCAATTTCAGTAAGAAACAGTTCAAATATGCAGGCACTATAAGCCTTTAACCAGAAATTCCCAGCTCAGACGGGCAGAGTCCAGCCTCTCCTCCCACAAGAGTGCAGACCAGGAACCTTCTTAATGTAAAATAACTGGCCTGAAGCACGAGTGCTTAAACCAGAACTAATACACTTTTAGAATAACAGACACTGAGCCCTCAATCAGCAGTTCCCAACTTAGAAGGATGTAAGCTACCTGTCCTGCCACCACAGTGCAGGCCACAAACATTCCTAATGTAAAACAACTGGTCTGAAGCCCAAGTGCTCAATCCAAAAGACTTAGAATGATAGCTACATTTTAATCAAGTTACTACCAAGCAGTAATAAATACAATTGAATACTTTAAAGAATGCCTGGATTAGTGCTCAAGTTATACAAACAAAGCTAGATTCAGCAGGCCTGGATCTAGTCTATGCTACAGCAAACAAGGTGTACCAATTTCAGTAAGAAGCAGTTCAAATATGCAGGCACTATAATCTCAGGTTTGCTGTCAGTTTCTACACATAGCAGTTTAGTGCGTGTGGTTGGACTGATTTGGATATTATCTTTGGAAGTTATACAAAAACTGTTTCCAAGAGGGGGTGGAACTCCCTAGCCTAAAAAGAATATGTTTTGTTTTTTTAGGATTAAGAATGCATTTGGTGTTAGTGTTCCATGCCTCTATAAAGTTATTTTAGGTTAGGGTATGCAGTTCTTTTATAGTGGGAGCTCCACATATAAGGGTGGTGTCATCAGCATATTGTACTACTGAGGCAGTGAGTGTAGAGGAAGAGAACTGGTTTGTAAAAAGAGAGAAAAGCAGTGGGTCACTGATGGAGCCTTGAGGCACACCTAAGGATACTGATAACAGAGGGGACAATTGGTTTTGCCATAGGACTACTTGTTGTCGGCCTGATAAGTAGCTGTTGAACCATCAGATAGAGGAGGGGCTGATGTTTAGGGTGATAGGGTTTTGAGAAGCATATTGTGGTTAATCATGTCAAATGCTTTTGATAGGTCTAGGAATATGGAAGATATATAAAGTCCCGTTTTTTGTAGTGGTTTACTGTGTTAGTGAAAGACAGTAGTGCTGTGGTGGTGCTATGGGAGGATCTAAAGCCATCCTGTGCATTTGATAGCAGGTTGCTATTTTGGAGGTACTGCATTAGTTGAGTATGAACAATGCTTTCTAATATTTTAGATAAGGGTGATAGAATAGTGATTGGCCGGTAGTTAGTAAATTCTAAAGAGTTACCTCCTTCGTGTAGTGGTATAACATGTGATGTTTTCCATAAGGCTGGTGCCATACACTCTGATAGAGACCTATTGATGAGACTAGCAACAGGATAGGCTATAGCTTCAGCAGCTATCTGAAAGAAATCTGCTGGTAGGTTATCAGCAGCCGGAGTGGTTGGTTTAAGTTTGTGAAAGAGTTTAGCAATAACCTTGGTGGACAGAGGGTGCAAGGAAAAGTTGGAGGAATTGTTTTGTATGTTGGGGTGGGTTTGGGTAGTTGTTAGTGTGGGGCTACTAGCATTATTTTGGGCATTGGCCAGGGTTTGAACGGTTTCGGTAAAGTACTTATTGAATTGTGTGAGTTTGTTATCATGGTTGTCTACAATCACAGGAGCTGGTGTTGTGGATTTACCTGGCTGAAGTATAGTATTTATTGTGGCCCAGAATCTTTGAGGGTTGTGAACATATTTTTCTTGCATGTTTTTGTAGTAGTTAGCTTTGTCATGTTTAAAAATGTGTTTTTTGGTTTTGTTATAAAGTGCTAAGTAATTTTGTCTCATAGTAATGGTTTTGTTTTTGCGGAATTGTATCCAAGACTTATCTCTTTCTTTCATTGCAGTTCTAGTTCCTTTAGTTAGCCATGAGGCATACCTTGCTTTTATTCTAATGGCTCTGGAGGGCATGTGACAGCTTAAGATTTGTAAGAAGATTGAGTTAAAGTACAACACAGCTTCATCAATAGACAGTTCCTTCAGGGGAGTCCAATTATGACATTTTAGTGCAATGGTGAATTTTTTAGGTATAAAGGTCTTTTTATTTCTAACAACTCTGAAGATACTCTGGCTGATGTGTTGGGATCTGTTTCTAATTAGACAGGTTGGTTGATGGTCAGTTAGACTATCAGGTAGACAACCAGATCTGTATGCGAGAGAGGGCTCGGATATAAGAATCCAATCAAGAATGCGTTGGGATGATTTGTTGATTCGAGTGGGGGATGATATTAATTGGGTAAACCCATAGAGGTTAATATAGGTAGAGGGATTGTGACTGGAGCAGTTAAGCCAGTCAGTGTTAAAGTCACCTAGTAGTATAGTTTCTTGTGGAAGAGAGTTTATGATCCAGTCTAGTAGGTTTTCCGTTATAGGAATGTTATTACCTCGTGGGATATAACCACCTAAAATATTAATATGCTTGTTGGGGTTTAGTTTTAATTTAGCAAGGATTATTTCTCATTATTGACTTCAGGGGGCTTACCATCAAATAGTTCGATGCTGAGATGATTTTGGAATAA
This sequence comes from Protopterus annectens, assembly GCF_019279795.1. NCBI lineage: Eukaryota > Metazoa > Chordata > Ceratodontiformes > Protopteridae > Protopterus > Protopterus annectens. Next base: position 524,131,500 of record NC_056744.1, on the reverse strand, counting down.
TACTGCTACCCCCTCCCTTTTTTCCCATTCTATCTCTACATATAATACTGTAGCCAGGAGCTGTAATCTCATTATTGCGGTGTTCCAGTTTTAGCTATGTTTCAGTTAGCAAAATGATGTCTGATTTATATAGGGCTAGTAGGGGATGAAAGGTCATAAACTGTATTTAATATACTTCTTATATTCAGGTTTAGGAAGAGGAGAGAGGAGGTTGGTCTGTGGTATAGAGGATTTAGCTGATCTAAATTTAGGTTGGTTGCTTTACTGGGTCATTTATTTATTTATTTATTTATTTCCAGTTTGATAACCGGGGAAGTCCACTGGGCTCGGAAGCCTGTTTTCAGTGGAGGCCCGGGGAGAAAAGGTCCGTGAGAATATATTGTAGTAATACATTGAACACAAAAACACAAGCATACATTGAAGATAATACATTGCACACAAAAACACAGCAAAGAGACTGAAAATTAATACATTATATACAAAAACACTCAGAGTTCTAATAGCAAAGTATTTTAACAGTTTTTAAACAATGAAGTACAGTAGGCAATATGAGAAATTTGTTTTTATGCTACTGAAATGTTACGTGAAGTAGGAAATAAAAGGAAAATATAGAATGAGTTTGAATGCATGGATTAGGTCATGGATTAGGATGTATATTTCCACTGCATGAAAGTGTTTTAAGCAGGTGTAAGTAGAGTTTGGTAAGCTTGTAAATTATTTTAGCATGTCTTTGAGAGGAATGGGAGTTTTGTTTAGCTAACCTCTGATTATGTAGGAAAGATATAGTATGGGAGGAGATTAGGTCACATGGTGATATGGGGAAATGTATGAATTTTACAGGGCAGCCTATTGCTTCTGTTTGCCTTGGGGGTGGGGTGCTGTCATAAAACTGATTATAGTAGGTGTAAGGATAGAAAGAATTAGTAGAGCAGAAATTATGAAGGGATAAATTCGTTTGTTTAGTAAGTGGGTGTGTACTGTATAGAACACTGTAGATTGAGAAAGATTAGGATGTATATAAGGTGTATCTTATTTGACAGTAAGAGATGAATGTAGTACTGAGGGGGTGTGGTAGAGTGTGTAGCTATGGGGGGTAGCAAGGTGTACTGTGATAGGATAATTGGTTTGTGGAGGAAGATAAGTGTTGATTGGGAGTGTGGTCTTTATAAGTGTAATTGTTGTGGGGGTGCATGGGAATGAGGGTAGGGTAGGGTAGCAGAGTTAGCCAGAGTGTAGTGAGGGCAAATGGTGTGGGTTGAGCCAGGTATGGAAGAACTAGAAGAAAGGAATTCAAGAATTAAAACAACACTAGAAACTGAGAACATGATTAATATTAATAATATTTTTAGTTATCAGTTTGTCTTATAATATGGAACATGAAGTATTTGTTGTTTATTTATACGTTATACTCTGTATTCACTTGCATTTTAATATTCCTTTATACATATGTTACACATAGGCATTAAATATAATATTCGTCACTATTATGCATTACATATATCTATTTTTTAACATATATATATAATATATATATATATTTATTTATTTAACATACTTAACATATTTAACATATCAACATATTTATTTATATATGTATATATTTATGTAGATAGTGTATTAAGAGACATTACTACTACTGTACTACCATACACAAGAATTAGTTAGAATTTATGAATTTATAGAGAGAGACTTGTACAGTTTTATACATATAGATGTGTATTTTTATGTCTTACAATGGTATCAATTTTACATATTTTTATATGCATACCTATATTTATTTCACATTTTATGATACATACATTGTTTTTTAAAATTTTAACATCTTGTACTGTATCTTTAATACAAACCACAGTGATTATTGATCCAAGGATATAATTGAAATGAACTGAAGCTAATTAGTATAAATAAGTCCGCACACTAGTATTCTTTATTCTGATGAAGTTTCCAGAGTGGAAATGAAAGCGCTTAATCAACCAGTTTTGTTTTAAGATTTAATAAATTATTTACTATTATCCGGTCATTGACTGATCAGTTTTTTGGTGCCTTTTGGTGCTTACTGCCATTACAAACTGTTTTTGTGGGACTGCCTTCATTGGGATCCTGTTTAAGTGGAGGAACTTTTTGTTACTAGTTTTTCTTTTCTCCGTTATCCATTTGTGTGGCGGTAGTGTAAACAATTCCCATTAATGTTTTGAGCAGCCATCTCCTACAAAGCTGCCTGCCTCTCCAGCTGACTTGCACATTTGGGTTGTCATTCACAGTAATTATCATGACGTGAAGCTTTCAGGCTTTATGTTTGTACTGCTTCTTATACACTTTCATCACATTTGCCTGTGAGATATGAGTACACTTTAAACAGTTTCCCTTTTCAACATTGCTAAGTTAATATAGCACACTTTTGTGTACCAGCTCCCCCATTCACTTCTGCTCATTCTGTATTATGTACACCCTGTACTTGCCCTTAATATATGTGGGCTACAGTTGCTGCTCATATCTGAATATTGCCTGTATGCGATGTGTTTTGCTTACATTGTGTGCTTCTACATGCAAGACCCTTTCCATGGCCACAAACACTATTGCTGGCCATGGAAAGGTGCTTGCATTCATGTAGGTGTCATGAGCTATATGCATATTTGACTAGCGCTGCTGAGTAGTTCATGTAGGTGCTGATGTTAATGAAGCCCAGGGAAATTTTTCAAAGATTGTGACATATCTTTCTAATTTTCCATTAATTGCAAATGCATATCTTATGTTTAGTTTTAAAACAATGTTTGGCACTGCCTCAGGGAAAAAAAAAACAGTCACTGGTCTTAGAAATTCTTTTGCTAAAGATATTTAATAATGAGAAAGCACTATAACCCAATGAATCAGTTCAATTACATGTCACTAAAAAACCCATTACAAAGATAAACAATTTAGAGATAAATGAATTATTATAAGTATTTTCTTGAAATCCATTTGGGTTTTCACTTATCTAAATCATTAGCATCATTAATATAATTGATTTACCTAATAGTTAAGGTTTTCATATAAGAAGAGAATTAATTTGTCTCACACTAAAAGAACTTCAGCCATGCTGACCTTTTGCCAGTTCTGTCATTTTTCAGATAGTGTAATATAAACATGTACTGTAGAAAATAATGAAATTATCTGTGCAGTCTTTAAAATGTATAATCACATTCTACGATCAATCCACAATATAACTGTAGCTGTAACTGAAAATTTCATCATGCTAAACTGGGTGACATGAAAGAATTGTTTACTGTGTAATATTTAAAAAATAAAATATTCAGATGCAGGTTTCTTATATAACCATTAGGAAAACCTATTTTTGTTATGGAAGAGATAAATACAAATACAAAATCATAAACCCAAGCTGTACTGGAAGCTGTTGTTTATTACTACTTCACATGCAAAAAAAAAAAAACATATAATGTAAATAAAATTGGATGAATACCATCTGTAGTGATCATGTTTTATATAGAGCAGATTACTTATAAAGAGCTATTTTTAAAATGTTTCATTTTACAAGACTAAACAACACCTGTTTTCTTAGTTTTGTTTTATTTTATATTTTGCTTTACCATCATACTAGGTGACTTCAATTACCCTAATATAGACTGGGAACACTACTCAAGCCCAAACACCCTAGCCCAAAAGTTCCTGGAATTCATAAACTCAAATGCCATGGAACAACTAGTCACCATCCCCACAAGAGGAGAAAACATACTTGATCTCATCATCACGAACATGGGAGCACAATGTTCAACACCGGAAGTATACCCCTCACTGGTGAGATCAGATCACAAACTAATCTCGCTGGAGGTCCTCATCCCACCCCCACCTGAAATAAAAAAGACCACAGTAAAGAACTTCTCGAAGCCGACTTCACACTTCTAAAGACTAGTGTGGTCTCCTTTAAGGCCCCGAGCCGACGGAAAACAGTACTCAAGCCGCTGAATCACTTACAAATGCCTTCTACCAGCACCTGCAGGACTGCATGGATAAGGCAATCCCAAGCAAAACAAAGACTCTTTGTACCAAAGGCAAGCGTCCACTCTGGTGGACCCCAGCCATAAACAAACTCTACAACAAAAGGAGGAAGCTACTACAAGATAGAGCAAAATCCTTAAAAGGTAAGACACCCTTGATCACTATAAGTAAAAACTAAGAGCTCTCATAAAATCATCCAAAGCAAATTTTGAGAGAAAAATAGCTAAAGACTCAAAAGACAATCATAAGGCCTTCTTTAGCTATGTTAGAAACCTGGGAGGAAACTCCCAGATATGCTCAGAACTAGTTCAAAATGATGTGAAGATTACTGATCCTACAGACATTGCCAACATACTGGCTGACAGGTTCAGTGCAAACTTCTCCCCCCCCCCAAAAGGAGAGATATCTATACCAAGCGATTGCAGCCCCCAAACATCTCCAACGCCCAAGTGAGAACTGCTCTCTCCAAAGCAAAAACACAGCATCCATGGGACCTGATGGTGTCCCCGGCTGTGTGCTCCACGAACTCAACGAGGAATTAAACCCACAGCTAGGACAGCTGTTTAATCATAGTCTTACCTCTGGATACGTACCCAGGGGTTGGCGCACTGCAACTGTGGTCCCACTTCACAAAGGCGGTGCCTCCACCGACCCTGGAAATTACCGGCCCATTAGCTTGACAAGCCTTATCTGCAAAGCCATGGAGAGGATCATAATGGACCTCATAAATAAAGACATAGGAATTTGCAGACTTTGGATCCATCCCAGTTTGGCTTTGTCAAAGGCAGATCATGCCTTCTAAACTTGGTTGACTTTTTGAAACAGTCACCAAAGCCATTGATGAGGAAAGGCAGTCCATACAGCCTACCTCGATCTGGCGAAGGCCTTTGATACAATACCCCACTCGGGTATCATTGAAAAACTCATCAGCTTAAATGTTAACCCATACATCACAAGATGGGTTGCAAACTGGCTGAGTGACAGAACCCACAGGGTCAGAGTTGCTGGCGCCATGTCAGACTCAAAGCCTGTCACAAGTGGTGTACCACAGGGCTCAGTCCTGGGCCCACTCTTGTTTGGCATCTACTTTTCCGAAGTACAAGCAAACACAGGAGGGTTATGGCTGACAAAGTTTGCAGATGACTGCAAACTGGGTGCCATAGTAGAAAACACATCTGACACAGATATCCTTCAGAAGGGTCTCACAGAAACGGATAACTGGTGCCAGAGCCATGGCCTAAAGTTAAATGCCAAAAAATGCATAGTCATACACTTCGGGAAAAACAAGGTTACCCCTAGCTACCAAATAGGTGGCAATCCACTGAGTACAGAAGAAGTTATCAGGGACCTGGGGACCCAGGTTGATAGTAGTCTGTCATTCGACACCCATGTAGCTAAAGTAGTTAGGAAGACCTTCTACATTGCCCACCTTATCATGAAGGGATTCTCATCTAGATCAAGGGAGGTCATAGTCTCCCTATACTCATCACTCATCAGACCAATGATTGAGTACAATGCCCCATTCGGAATGTATCTGACCCGACACTTGCAGCAGCTGGAGAGGCCACAAAGTTCCTCACCAAAAGGATAAAGGGTCTCAAACATCTGTCCTATGCTGCCCGACTGAAAGAACTCCAGCTCTATTCAGTAAACACCGCTTGCTCAGAGGTGACCTTTGCCTAACATACAAGGCCATGTCAAACCCAGATTTGATGAATATGCTTCACCTCAAAAATCTAGATCCGTCAGAGCCACAAGGGCGGGAGACTTAAACCTCGACACGGCTATTAATAGGACATGCTGGAGGGATAGATTCATCACCCAAAGACTCCCTATGCTGTGGAATAAAATCCCGGTATATGTGAGGCAGAGCACCTCGCTGGCCTTGTTCAAGAGAAATCTTGACCAATGGATGGGAGATCGCAGATATACCCCAGGGATTACCTCAGTGTCACTGCTCAACAGAGGCACAGCAAAATAATGGGTATAGTTCCCCATACTAAAGGGGTGGCGTAAGCCACAAAACTATGGGCTAGGCTTGTAAATGCCCTCGGGCAGATAGCCTAGTATGAACCTATGAACCTATGAACCTATGAAATAATTCACTTTGAAGAAAATTTGTCCTCGGTTATCTGGAAATGCAAACACAGATGTAGGCTGTACTTAAAACTATTAATAATGGCAGTGGTTCAACATGTAGCACACTCACTTTTGGTAAAAGAAGATCATAAGATTGTAGGTTCTGTTACCACGTCAGGTGTTGATTCATTACTGATAGTGTAATGTAGCCTAAGAAAGATTCTACACTCTTTGTGTATACCATTGTATAAATGAGACATAAAACTAACATCCCATCCTTCTCAATTGGTTGTGCCTTAGTGGACATAACAGATCCAACAGAACTTATCAAAAAGAATCCGGGTATTTTATTTACAATACGCATACAATTTATATTTTACCACTTTTAAAATTATGTATAATTGTAGACCTGCACATATCCGACTGCCTCTATACTCATATACACTTTTAAATGTTGTTGCGTCTTTCGGCTTTTCCAGGTTAGGGGTCGCCACAGCAGAACTCCAGTCCGCTAATGATTGGTAGTTGATTTCTATGTGCCGAGTTATCAGCCCTGACACATAACCTTCAACAAAGTTACACCCATTCACGCATGTCACCACGCAGAAGACACTCAAGCTGAGAATCAAACCGGACAGCGTCTTACTGTGAGGCAACAACGCTACCGCAGCACCACCACCGCGGGTACTCATATGCACTTTTAAATCACAGTCTATATTTCTGCATACCGTAGCTTTTGCCATAGTCAGAATTTAATTTTCTTCAAAGCTTTTTTAATTTTCCATTTATTATTAAACTAAGATTTCTGTGTTCATCCCCTGTGTATAAACCATGTGCATGCCATGCAAATTTTGTAAATTTTTGTCTTTAATTTTATTATTTCCATATATTATATACAAAATCATATTTATATTTATTTCTTATATCAACTCATGTTTACTTATTTATCTTTATCTTTTAACTCCCAGCTCCTTCACTTGTTTACATTCAGAAAACATAATTTGACTTCCTCATTCCATATACAATGCATTTTCTTTCTAACACTTCTCTTTCTTACCTCTTTGAAGCTTTCTCAAGTAATTTATTTAGCAATAGCATCTACAACAAGGCTGTACACTCCCACATGTCCTCCAAACTGTTACATCTTCCTGAATTCTATTTCTTTCTTTCACTTTTAATTCCTTCCATAGTTCCATTGTTTAGTATGTCTCTGCTATTTTCCTATAGCATACTCATCCTCATTAATAGTTTAAGTATATCTGTGTATATCACTTTCTTCTAGTATTTCCATAAAATTAACTTACTCAATATTTTTCTTCCTTATGTTTCCCAAACTTTAACATCTAAAAGATATACAAATAAGCCAAATGCATCATAAGTTTTCTCAGTTGCAAAATGTCTTGTTCTTATTTCATATATATAAATCCCATTTTATTAGGTTTACTTTGACCACCAAAATAACAAAAAAAAAAAAAAAAAAAAAACTCAACAGTTCTGTATCCTTGCTAAGTTGTACTGTAGATGCACTCCCCAAATTCATTATAGAATTATTTAAATATACCTTTATCATAAAACTTAACTTTTGCCAAATCCTATTCCCAATATATCTACTTCTGCTTGTGTAAAATATATTCCTCATATACTGGCTACATCTCCTATACCTTTACTCTTTAACTTAATCTTATGTATTTAAAATGCTCTCTCCCTCTAATATTACCTCCACTATCCATATCTTATTCTTTGGTCTCAGTAGTAAATCATCTGCACATATGCTTAAAGTTGACTTTCTCACATCTTTAGCTTAATGCATTTTGCTTCTAATAATCTGTTTTGGCATTCAACATGTCTACATTCACAAAAAAAAAACAAAAACAAAACATTTTTGTTAATGAAACAGCCACGTTTACCTTTATTATCTTTTTCAGTCACCCAATCACCAGTACCCTTACTTTTGCTTTCTTGTATATGGCTATCACTAGTATTATTCATTTATCACTTATTCCTTATGTTCTTAATATATTCACACATGTCTACCTGTCATCACCAAAACCCCACATCATTCAAAGATAAGATCGCTGAGACCAGAATATTGAAATTCAATTTCAGTGAACCAGAGGAACAATAAAGATCTTCCCAGGGTAAGTAACCTGTCGTGCAGGACATTGAACTTTGCCCTTTTCCCAACTGTAGTGCAAACTTGGAGTTGGTATATTTAGTTAGGGTGTGTGTGGGGCATGCAGCCCCTCACATTGTGGGATGTGGGTGTGTAGCCCCCTACCTGGTTGGGTTAGGGATCATGCAGTTTAGGTTTTATTTCTTTTTGGATGAGTGGTTACTTACCCTGGGAAGATCTTCATTGTTCCGCTGGTTTGCTGAGATGGGATTTTGATATTCTTGTCTCAATTATCTCATTTTCGATGATGTGGGATTTCAACGATTTGAAGTACACCCATTCACATGTGCTTATGCATTATTTTATCAAGCACCTTCTCTACATCACATGTTGCTATTTTTCTGTAGGGAAATATTCACAGTATGTGCCATACTACACAGCATCATCCTGAGAAAACAGCTTCAGCAAGATCAACAAGTGGAAGGGGCACACATCCCACTACTGATGGCAAGGTCACCACAGCCACATGCAAGTGAGAAGTCAGAGGAGGAAGCAGCAGCTGCTGTAGTTGTAGGCAGATGTAGGTATGCTCAATATGCCCTTGCACTGGCTAAGTCCTAAAACCTTCCTCCTACGCACATGCATATAGTAACACTGATGTCAGGTAACTTTGACAACCTTTACCTCCCCATGTATTGGTTGTGTACTGCTTGCGTCAGACAGTCAGCTCTGAACCAAAACTGTGGCAACTGCTGAATTTACAAGAAAAGTGTTGAACCTAGAGTGCATTTGTAATAATATGAATGACTGCCATATCCTTGCATGTTGTTTCTTGGTAGTGTAATAAAGTAAACAGGTTTGAGATTTGTAGTGAAATGACCTTAACATGACAGCAGAGTCTTATATGACTAATATATGTCCATTATTAAGTAGTAGGCCTCAGGCATCAAAGATTCACACAATCATACCTCTCAAAGTACTCCATGGCCTCAGTTTAGCACCATACATTTGTACTGGAAAATCATTGATGAGAGAAATTAGAAAGTGGTGATGCACACTGTAGTTTCAGACTTCACAACCCTCACAAGATCATTAACAATAAGGATGGAAAAATGTTGATGCTATCAACTGTCTAACTTTATAAGACTAATTTAAGTCAAAGATACAATTACCAATTCAACATCATAAATGCAGATATACTAAGCACTAAGTCAACTATGCACCCTGAGCATCAGACACAAAGGTTATGTATCCCTAAATCCCAAAGATATAAAACAGGGATATGGCGCAGTTAACTTCACTTGTAGAGGGTGTTATGTGTGGGGAGGAAGGAAACATAGGCTTACACAAAAGGTCGGTAAGTACATGTGAGTAAGAAAAAGAAGCCAGTAGGCATTTGAATAAAGCAAAAAATGGCAAGTGAGACAAAATGAGCTTTAAGCTTCACAGCTGAACCATGTAACTGCTGTGTGTGTGTGTGTGTGTGTGTGTGTGTGTGTGTGTGTGTGTGTGTGTGTGTGTGTGTGTGTGTGTGTCTGTATGGGTCCTCCAGGTGAAATTGGTGTGTGAGTGTCTACATGAACACAGCCAAGCTATCTGCTAGCTCTACATTTTGGTATGTCGGACAGGTGTCAGCCATGCATGGTAGAGGTGGCAGTTCATTGCTGTCACACCTAATCATGAGAGCTGACTCTGCCAGGAGTTGCACTGGCACATCTACACCTACAGTCAGATGCACTGCTACTATCTGAATGAGACTGATGTCTGCTAGAAGAGATCCCTTCATGAGGATGCACAGGAACTGTCTGAGTGTGGACAGTTCAACCATTGATTGCACAGTGGATGTACTGCCACTATGGGAGCATGATCATGCATGGCCATGTTGGCAAACAACAGATGATGTGGCTGGCTTATGTCAAATGAGGATACCATTCCCCCTCCCAGCAAACATTCCATCATAGACACCACTCATTCCAATGTGTCATTCTTCCAATCCATTGAGTTGGCAACATGGTCGAGGCATTCATGCATGTCAGCCTGTGCCACATCTAGAATCCTAGGCATTTCTCTGGAGGATCTATGGGAATGTGCCTGTGCTTCCATGACAGCCCTAAACATACACTGAGTGGCACAGGAAGAGACACCTGGATCAACTGGAAGATGGACAGCAGGCATCCTCTTTGTAGCACCCCTAACAATGCTCCTGCATGGCACCTTGCCCACACTTTGGCTATGGCCAGAGTCAACAGGCACTGAAGCCTCAGTGACCACAGTTCTCTGATCAGTTGTCTCACTCTCCACCTGTCCAATATCTGAGGACTCACTGGAATGGGTAGACACAGGCCTACTGGATATGTCCGATGGAATTTCAGGGGATGGCTGTATGTCAACCTCAGTGTCAGATTCAACCTCTGCACCCATCCCAACTGTACCTCTGTTTGACCACCATCATCAGAGTCTGCTGATACTCTGACATCAGGTGGTAAAAGCCCAACACTTCCACTGTCAGGATCACCTGTGATAATAATCAACAAACACAGGAACAATTAATAATTTCAATACTATAGTCCAATATATGCTATCAAAATAACTGGTTCCACTATTAGACACTACAGCAATACACACAATAGTCCTGGCATCAACATCACACACTAAGATATTTCTTTGAATTTCTCATCAGTAGTGACATAAAATGTTTGGCTTACCATGTGCAGATGATAGTATGCTCCCTATGCTGGGTGGCCCTGGAAGAAGTTAAGCAAAAGGTAAGGACAACATCATCACAATTAACAGTAACACAGGGGGTAATACTTTCCCCCCTTTATATGTCCATTAACTATACTTTAAACAAATAACTTGGATGACAAGACCAACCTAAGCCCTTGTGTAATCAATCAGAATGTGTTGTTAAGTGTAGCAATCTTCAACCCCCCCCCCCCCAAACAAAGAAAAAAATATTGTGAAACAGAACTAATGTATCAATTTAAATTGTTTTACTATACAATAATATTTAACAATTGAGGTACAAAAGCTTTCCTGGAAGCTCCTCCTGGGACATGCTTACTATCCCTGAAATAGTAGCAACAATGTCAAGGGCATGCTGTTCTGCACTTTCCTGGGAGCTATCTGGATCCCTGACAGGGGACAGGAACTATTTTTTGGATATAGTGGTGGCTCTGTAGCTGTCCCTCCCTGCTCCCATCTAATTACGGGCCACTGCAGCTGCTGTCCTGCATGCAGATGAGATCATGTTAGTGGCCCTATAGTGCATCTGATCATATGTCCTGCTGTGGCCACCTACTGCATTAACGTCTGCAGCTATCTGCTGCCAATTTGCATTTGACCTGACATATCCTCATGTCCCTTCTCAATCAGGAAGGCACCATATTGCTTAAAAGCTTCAACAATAATCAGATTCTCAGGGTCAGTGAAGCATGGTTTTCAGTGATTAAGATGTCTGGGTGCCAAAGTCCTTGGTGTACTAAGAGACAACAGAAGGATAATACACACAGCCATCACATAACTACAAAATAACTGTTCTCGATATAACAGAAAATATAGCATTTTAGTATTACTCACTGAAGAAACATAAAATAGTCTAGAGATTTGAAATATGAACAAAAGGTTGGATGGAAAAAAGAAGAGTAACAATGGCAACATATTCTTGTTTGTGCCATAACAGAAATACAGCTTTGCTCTCCTGCCCCCAACGAAACAGGCAAATGACACATTTGGCTAACAAACCATCTTTGAAGTGCAAAATGTGCTATCAATTGAACTGTCCCTGAAACATGTCTGCAGATTTAACACAGAACATGCAATTTTAAGGTATTGCTAATCATGTATACCTGACAAACATGCCCATGTCATCAGTACACTTCTAACTAATCCATACTCATAAAAGCGTAGCCTTTGCTAATCAATATGTATATAATGATATATTAATGATATATTTATATGTGTCATACCTCTCAACTGTACATATTTTTGCAGAATGTTCAGATTTTGCCTCATATTTTTAGCTTGTTTTTCATAAAAATTGGGGTTTTCTGGAAAATTTGCTGCAAATCATTAAGGATTGAAGTTAGAAAATAGTGACAGGAATTTCAGTTTCAGACTTCATACCCTTCTGAAAATTCATGCTAATGCAAGACCTGTTATTCTATCAACTTTCTAAAATTTTAAGACCAATAATTCTCCACACCTTCAGTTTCCCTAGCTACATGGTTGCCTTTTTATTGTGTAGATTCAGGGGTGTCAGCATGGTGAAGATGCAAATGAGGTATGAACTCATTAGAATTGCTGAATCCCAAATACTTTTTGGCTGTGTGTATCTGATGTAAACATAGTGCAGGCACTCCCTTAGTGTTAGTGTTTGTTTTTAATGGACTACAGCTGTGAATGATTAGTGGTAGGGAGAAGGAAAACATAACAGCTATGCAATCTGCCCTACATCCAGTGGGTGTGTCAGGTTAGACTTACAAATGGTTAGATGCCATTTTGTCAAGGATGGAAATGTAAGCAAGCAGTACACAATTCACAGGTTCTGTTCATTAATATTCAACCCCCCCCTTCATTTGTTGGTAACTGCATATTATATTATTGCCATTTAATATCCTCACACATTTTAAAGATAATGATATAGAATGGCTTGCAGATTGCATGACTCAGATTGTTTGTCAAATAAGAGAAAAATGCGCAACAAACAGAGAGGTAAGGCACAGCTACACAGTTGCAAGCAATACTCATAACTGGTTGTGTGATCACTCAATGCATTACAAATTAATAAACGTACAAGTAAATGTTATAAGGTTTCATATTACTGTAGATGATGTTGCTGATGGTTCTATGCAGAATGATTTTAGTTCCTTGGTGCAAAGGTGCTTGTCTGACAAAAAGGGACAAGGCACCCATCCTGTGTTCTGAAGTTTTATTGGAGTGAGAGGACAAATCTAGACCTATGTAGAAATATTTCATGTGCACTAACATTTTGTAGTGTATATGTCATAGATTGTTTTTTCTCATTTCAACTACTTTTCTCTTTTTTCTCTTTTTGTGGGGGGGGGGGCAGTGTTTGTGCAAAGCGCAGCTTAGAGCAAACACTGAGAATGGAGAAAAATGAATGTCACGTTTGGCTGTGCTTATCTCATTTGCACGGAGTGCAGCAGTGTGCAAACTAGACTAGTGGCACATCCAGGAAGCAAACAGAACACCTGCATAATACCTGAAAACTGGGCATCAGTAAAACGACAAAGGTCAAAAACAATACATTGTTGCAATTTTTTCCCAGCGCATAACTGTGCTTAGTGGCATTGCTCTGCAGTTAGCAAGGATCCTCAAAAGATGCAGCCATCGAACACTTGCAGACAGAACTCAGGGAGCCAGTAACTGAAACTGGATACATTCATTTAATTCTGTTGGTTACCACACAAACACGCTAAGTGGTGTTGCAAGAGGGTTAACACAGAGACCTTAACAATGATTAGGAAATTAGGAAATATCATGTAGATAGTTCTGGGGCAGCAGGTGTAAGTGTGCATTGGAGTAGAGATGGTCCTGGGTTCTAGTACAGGGTATGCAACCTACTTTTACTGTTGAGACAATGCAGTTTATAGAAATGAAATGAAAAATAGATGTGTTATTTCAACATTCTTGTGGCAACTGTGGAAGTGTAGGACTGCCATATACATTGTCCTGGGTTCTAATACAGGATATTCCATATGCTTTTACTGTTGTTCCACTTCCCATTATATTCACTCTCACTTATAACACTTTAGATAGTGGAGATGATATGCATTATATGTATGAGGAATGAGACACCCTTACTGTGTTTTCAGATGTATGACCGAGGGTATACTGTGTACTATATTTCTGTAAGTATAATTCTGCTGTAAGTATAATTCTGCTATCTGAACTTGCATGGCCTTCACAGTTGAGATACATACACAACTGGATCTATATCTAATAACTTTGCCAGGTCACACACATACATGTGTAACAGTCCAATCTGTCACCTGTATTTATATATGATTCCTGATGATGACTGAGCAGCACTTTTTCTGTGGCAAAGATGGAAAATCAACACTGTGGAAGAAATGTGTCTGTTATGCCTAGGGTTGAATCCATAATGTATAAATCAATTTTCCTCAGTGTATAAAGGCAAAAACAAATGTGACAGATAATTACATTTATGACCCCAATGCATGTCTGCAAACTTAACTCACTTAAAAGTTACCTTCCAATTTCCAATTATCATAATGTTTCCAGGCTACATCAGTAGCAATCCCTCAAACTAAGGCCAAGTGTGAGACTAACCTTCTAATTTCAATTATTTAATTCCTCCCTGCTTGGCACTGCTACTCTCAGCTTAACATTGCCAAATGTGGATGATATTGTTGCTCTGATTTGCACACTACCAGTAAACGAGATAACTGGAATTGACAGGAAAGCATAAATTTCCATTGCTGTAGTTCAGCTGGTACACATGGCTGGTGGTAGTGGGGAAGATGCCAGGTTCAGGGCACAGATGTGGGGTGTCCATGAGTCTAGGATTTACTGGACTCTATGTAAAGTGCCACAGACAGAGGCTTCTGCAGGGGGACTATTCTGGCTCACAGTACAAGTCTGAGGTGAGGAATAGCATGGTCCAGGCTATATCCAGTGTCACTGGCATCCCACACACTGGAGAGCAGTGCAGGCATCATTTTAATGACCTACACAGGCAAAAAAAGGGCCACCATCAACAGTTGGAGAATGAGTTTGAGACAGCGGATATCCCACAGCTGTGTTAAGTATGACAATAAGAGAGTACCTGTAAGACTTAGAAAGCTAAACATAGGCCAGACTGGCATGCATAATGCTCTTCTGTTGTTTTCTGTTCTTTCCCCAGCTATCATGAAATGTGAGTTCAATAGGCAGCCTTATGTCGCTCGAATGGAGAAACTAAAGGAAGTAAGCGGTATATATGCAGCAGAAGTGTTATTGTAGCTTTAAAAGTTAAAGATAGCTTTTTGGGTCTTTTATATAGTTGTATCAAACTGAGCATGCATATCCCTTTTTTCACACACATATCAAATACACTACATAAATTAATATGTTGTGTGATATGCAATGCACATCAATCTGGGAACATGCAGAACTACAACTATTGACACATAAGCCTAAACAGCCTTATCTGCAAGTCTATGGACCTTATCAACAAGGACATAGGTGACCTTCAACACTTGATCCAACCCATTTTGGTTTTGTCAAGGGTATGTGGACTTCTTTGATAATGACTCCAAAGACCTGGATGAGGGATAACAGGTCATACTGCCTATATCAATTTATCCAAGGCATTTGACACTATCTCCCATTCAGGTATCATAGAGAAATGCTACCATCTGGGGAATAACCCTTACATTACAAGATGGAAAGCCAACTGGCTCACTGACAGAATGAACACTGTCAAAGTTGGGACTGCACCTCCACCACTAGACCACCTATCAGTGAAATACAACAAGGACCTGTGCTGGGCCCACAACTGTTGGGAAACTATTTCTCTGAAGTCCAGGCACAGGTAGATGGCCCGATAGCTTATGAAGTTTGCAGATGACTATCAACTGGGTGCACTCATATAAAGTCCCCCACAATGTTAATGTATTATAGAAAAGGCTAACACAGACAAATAATTGGTGCCAACCTCATGGACTGAACCTGAAAGCAAAAAATGCCTCATTGTCCACTTTGGCAATGAACTATCCCTGCTAATTATGATATACAAAGCACTCCTGTAAGTTCAGACATAGTGTTGCAAGACTTGGGAACACATGTTGAAAGCAATCTACACTTCAATCACTATGTGTACATAGTAGTGACACACACATTCTACATTGCACACCTCATAAATAAGGGCATTACATCCAACACCAGTAAGGTCATAACTCTGCTGTACTCGACCTTTTTCAGACCACTAATTGAGTATAATGCTGCCTTCTGTCTATACCTCACCAAACACTTGTTGCAACTGGAGAAAACACAGAGGTTTGCGACCAAGAGAATCCAGGGACTCCAAAACATGGCATACATGGAAAGACTGACAGACCTGTTACTGCACTTAGTATCATGCAGGCTGCAGACCTACAGAGCAGTCTCACACCCTACCATACTGGAAATGCTGGACATCTGCAAATCAAATGGGAAAAGAATAACTTGCTCAAGGGGTCTCAACCTAGCCTGTGACATAAACAAAACATGCTGGGAAGACAGATATATATTCCAGTGATTGCCACTCCACTGTAATGGGCTCCAACTGTATGTAAAGCAGTGCTCCTCAATGATCCTATACAAGTGTAACCTTGACAACTGGATAGGTGATAGTAAATTCACCCCTGTGGTGGCACATGTGTCCCTCATGGACAGGGACAGTCAGTGCTGATCACAAATTTGCTCTGCTAACGATGACCATCTAACTATGCTCGATAAGGGTCCTTGTGTTTTTATACGGCTAGGCTTGTAAATACCCTAGGGATGGCCATTAGCCTAGTAACCTCCTATGAACCTATGAACCTATGCAGGCCTCCGAACATCTTCTCTCCAACATGCCCTGCTGATGTTATGCACTATAAGCTGTCCTGCAGCATTGTAAAAAACAGACTTGTGCTGTGACACTAGAGTAACATACTGAGTTCAGTAGTCTGTGTACCTAGATAGGTATGGGTTCTCTTCCCACTGCAGTCTATTGTGTGTGTCTAGCCAAAAGAGCAGACCTGTGTATCCTATAGTTATCACTCCAGTCCCATCAATTGACAGTATTTTGAGACTTGCACATGCTTACACATCCATTTCATGCAGACCTCCCGACATCTTCTCTCCAACACGCCCTGCTAATGTCATCCATTATAAGTTGTCTTACAGCCTTGTAAAAGGCAGACTTGTGCCATGGCACTAGTGCAGTGATGGCAAACTTATGACACACGTGTCAAAGGTTACACACCACAACATTTTGGGTGACACGCCAGCGTTCACCAACACCCACATTACCAAAGAAAATGAATGAACAAAAATACAAAATTACAAGAAATATGTGACCCTGCAATTATTTATTAAAACTCAGCAAAAAAAAAAAAAATCATTAATTGATGTTAATGAAATCAAATGCAATATGTTCCATATTTTTTAAGTACAATTCAAAATTACTATTAAAAGTAGGGTAATTTTTTTTGGTGTGCTATTTTAAGCCCAATTATCACTATATATATTGTTTTCTCTATTGTAAGTAACTGATTTTTCTTTTACTTTTATAATACATAGCAGCACTCATGATTGGACTGTATTTTTTTAAATAAATAAATATGTAAAGAATTGTTTCTCTTTGTTGGCGGGGTGACAATCCAGTAGAGTTAAGATAGGCAGTTTCCGAATTTTTGACATGTCGAGCCCAAAAGGATTACCAGCACAGTACTAGCATAAAGTACTGAGTAGTTCTGTAGTTTGTGTACTTAAATAGGTTGGGGTTCTGTTCTCACTACAGTTAACTAGGGTTATGTTTTTTTGTGCATGCGTGCATGTGTGTGTGTGTGTGTGTGTGTGTGTGTGTGTGTGTGTGTGTGCTGGCACGCACTTGCTTAACATTACAGAGAGCCTTTGAACCATCATGTGGGACACTGTTATTAGCATATTCTCCACACCAGACACTGCTGATGTCATCAGATATATATCATTTGTGGGCGTGAACTATTTCCACTAGGGCAGGGTCAGAGACTGGCCTGGAGGCCAGGCAGAATTCACCTTATCCTATACAATACAAATTACAGTGACATGGATTTCAGTCAGTCCACGTACATCATGGAGTGGTTTGTAGGCATTGTGTTTTCTAGATGAGTAACGCCTGTGGTCTCTCCAGCTGCTGCATGTGTCTGGTGAAGTACGTGCAAAAGAGAACATTATACGTTTTTAATTTCTCCAAGTCTTTTGGGTTTCTAATACCATGACGGGAATGGACCCCATTCCTAAGTCAAAGTACAATTAAAGTTCATGAAATTTGTATTGTTTCAATCTTTCATGTCAGCCAGTAGTACTCTTCGCAGAACCTGCAATGTGCCTAGTAATGACTCCCCCTGCAGTTCATATGGAGTTACATGTATTGATAATATATCTAAATATGATTGTAAATTCTTCTTTATAAGATCCATTGCTCTTACTACTATTGGAACTGTCTGGGTATCTTTCTTCCACATTGCTCTCATTTCTGCCTGCAGATCCTGCTATTTTATGACTTTATGTCCCTCTGTACGCAAGACACTGTAGTCACTGGATGTGGCAATTTCAATGATCAATGCTACTCTTGTCTTCTTTTCTTGGACCACTATATCCGGTTTTCTAGCATCTATCTTTTGAACTGTTGGTAATGGATGATTCCATGTGATGTAGACTTCTTCATTTTCTGTGACGCTTTGTGGCTCATGTTGCCAGTGTTTTTCAGCCACTTGAATACCATAATATTTGCGCAATCCCCAGTGTAACAGTCTCGCCACATTATTATGCCTTTTAGTATACAGTCCTTCTGCTATCAGTATGTCGCAGCCAGCAACAAGATTTGCAACTGTTTCCAATTTGGTTTTACAAAACCTACATTTGTCTGTTTCTCCCATATGTTCAATAGACTTTATAAACCAACGTGTACGCAGCCCATTGTCTTGGGCTGCCAATATTATCCTTTCATCTCTTGATTTGAATGTGCTTCTCCTTAACCATTCCAGTGTTTGTTCCTGATCAACATGAGGTTCTTCCAGAAATTTTCCATACTTGCAACTAAATTTATTTTTTCCACATTTCTTGCCTTCTCATCCGATCCTTTACCTTATATTCCTTCTGATTTATTTCTACTTCTGGTTTGATTTCCATTCCTGCTTGATGCTGATAAAATTCTGCTTGATTAAGCAGAGAAGTCATCTTAGATTTATTCTCCTCACTGTTTCAAAACTTTCACTACATTTGGGTCTTGTGAGGTAAGCAGATATGTGTGGAGTCCCATGACTGCAGATCTATACATATAATAAATTTCAAGTAGGCCCATCCCTTCTTCAGAATGGGGAATATATAATCTTGGAATGCACTGATTTTTTTAAATCATTTGATGAGCATGAAGCATCTTTGTTTTCCTATCTAATCTCTCCAACACATTTTGTGGCTTGTCAATCACTCCAAAACTGTAAGTTAGGAGAGGAAGAGAAAATTGGTTTAGAGCTTGGATTTTGTTCCTAGATATCAGTGCTGTTTTCAGGATTAATTTAAGTCTTCTGAAGTATTCCTTACTAAGTTTTATTTGCATTTGTTCATGTTGTATTGTTGATCCATCATCACTTCCCAAATATTTATACACTCCTTCTTGCACAAATTCTTTTATATCACATTCTTGTCCCAAACTGATGTTTTCTTTGTGTTGCAGTTTTCCTTCATTAAAGGTTGGATCAACACTAAACAAACTGAAACTAAACTCAAATTAAAAGCAGAAACGAACCAGCAAAAGCAAATGATGCACGGACTATTTATTTCACATAAGCGCCTTCGGTCGAGGTGATACCCCAACCTTCTTCAGACATACACAATTTTCACAAGAAAGATGCTTTCATTAAATATGTGTCTCAATTAAATAATGTTACTCAATTTAACCAATAATTAGATCATTAGTTCTAATTTCATTAGCAAGACCTAATAGCAATACCAATTCAAATTTAAGAAAGCAGCAACATTTCCCAAGAAAAACCAACCACACACATATTACAAATATAAAAATAAAAAGTTAATATATTGGTTAATTAGATATTTGCAATATATACTTTAAGTATAAAAATTTATAAAAATGTATGCAATAATCAAATGTTATTAGCCCACATTTTAAAACAAATATAAAACATTATATAAAACATTTTCAATATAAACAGATTTTTTTGAGGGTTACTTTACCACAACCATATCTAGTTAAATGCTTTACATGCATACTAGTGCTGAGGAATTAAATTGATTAAAATCTAACCATATAAAGCCAGGCCAACTAGCACAAGAACTGTCATTAGAATTGACATATACACTAGTTTTTCTTCACTAATTTTTGGATTTATTGCGAATGGAATGTTAAGTTATACCTCATTTTTTGGAAAATGCAAACTAGTAAACCATCCTACAAAAAATGTCTATAGTTTTTTCAATTTATTTTTATTTTTATTTTTATTTTTATTTTTATTTACAAGTACTCTATATAAAGATGACCCAAATATGACTATTGTCATCTTTTTAATGCTTTAATTTTCAATATGCTTTTTATTGATGCATATTCATTTAATCCTGGAGGGATATAAGCTGCAGTTCTAATTTGCCATAATAACTCTTGCTCCTCCAACCAAAGTTGCCATGGACCACCTCTGGTACTTATATTAATTTGTTGGATGACAGAAAAAAGAAAGAAAAAAAAGAAAAAAGTGCTCAGGTTCATCACGTAAATGTCTAGTAAGAGCATTATTTAAATCATTTCTACTAATAGCATAACAATGCTCGTATATTCTTTTCTTCAATGACCTTTCTGTCTTGCCTATGTAGAATGTGTTACATTTCACGCACTGTGCTACATAAATTACTCTCTTGCTATCACAATTAAACTCGTTTGTTTTAAAATGTGGGCTAATAACATTTGATTATTGCATACATTTTTATAAATTTTTATGCTTAAAGTATATATTGCAAATATCTAATTAACCAATATATTAACTTTTTATTTTTATATTTGTAATATGTGGGTGGTTGGCTTTTCTTGGGAAATGTTGCTGCTTTCTTAAATTTGAATTGGTATTGCTATTAGGTCTTGCTAATGAAATTAGAACTAATGATCTAATTATTGGTTAAATTGAGTAACATTATTTAATTGAGACACATATTTAATGAAAGCATCTTTCTTGTGAAAATTGTGTATGTCTGAAGAAGGTTGGGGTATCACCTCGACCGAAAGCGCTTATGTGAAATAAATAGTCCGTGCATCATTTGCTTTTGCTGGTTCGTTTCTACTTTTAATTTGACTTCATTAAAGGTTGCTTTTGCACATTTATCAAGACCAAATGACATTCTTATATCATTTTAAAAAGTTTTGACAACTTGCAATTGTGCTTTCATTCCTCATCTGATGAGCTATACAGTTTTAAATCATCAACAAAGAGAAGGTGAGAAGTCTTTACACTTTGTTGTTTTCTAGGAGCCAGATTATAGCCATGGTCTAAGCTGTTGAGTAAACAGCTTAATGGATTAAGGGCAAGGCAGGATAGTAACGGTGACAGAGACTCACCCTGGTATATCCCCCTTTAAATATTTATCCCAGGGATAACAATTTGTCCTTTATCATGTCTTAATTGAAAAGTGGTCTGCCACTGTTTCATGGTCACTGTAATGTAGTCAATCAGTGTGGGGTGTATCTTATACATTTTTAAACACTCTTTATCAATGAATGTGGGATACTATCAAATGTTTTTTTTGTAGTCCATCCATGCCATACTTAGATTCTTCCCCTTTTTACAGTTCTCCACTATGACTTTATTTAACAACAAATGATTCTTTATTCCATATGACTTTTTTTTATTGCCCTTTTGGCTACTGCCATAATTGAGTTTTCTTCTAAATGATTATAAGCTTTGTCATCATCAATTTCCATGTATAGTTTATACATCGTCGGAGGGCAAGTTATTGGTCTATAATTTTCAGGGCAGCTTGCAGGTTCACCGTTAAGTAGGAGCATTGTTTTTCCTGTTGTTAGCCAGGTTGGTGTCTGTTCTGGCTGCGCATATAAATAATTCTTACTCATGGCTAAATCTTCATGCAAAGATGTTAATACTTTTAACCAGAAGTTGGATACTGCATCTGGGCCTGGGGCTTTCCAGTTAAAGGCTTTTCTTTACTTTGTTTCAATCTTTCTAGCTGTTACTTCATCCCATTTCATATCCTGTACCTTTAAAGTTCTTATTCTTTCTTTAACGTCTTCTATCCATTTAGCATCTTTGTTATGTTCTACAGGATCTTCATAGATACTTCTCTAAAATGTATCTGTTTCTTCTTTTTTTTTTTCATAGGTTCATAGTTAAGTACTAGGCTATCTGGCCATGGGCATTTATAAGCATAGCCACAGAGGGATGGCTTTCGCCTCCCCATTAGATTAGTAACCTGGGCCTCTGTCAACAGGGCTCCTGAAGTGATCCCAGGGTAGAACTTACGATTACCGATCCCAGGGTAGAACTTACGATTACCCATCCACTAATCAAGATTTCTCTTGAAGAGGGTCAGAAAGGAGCTCTGTCGAATATGGATTTGGATTCTATTCCAGAGTGAGAGGAGTCGCTGGGACAGGAATCTATCCCTCCAGCATGTCCTGTTTATTGTTGTACATAGGTTCAAGTCACTAGAATGAGTGGTTCTGAGGGATCTCATTTTTTTGAGGTGAAGCACGTCCATTAGTTCAGGGTTTGACATGGCCCTATAGGTCAGGCATAGGTCACCTCTGAGCAGACGGTAAGCGACTGAGAAGAGCTGGAGCTTTTTTAGTCGTGCTTCATAGGGTAATTGTTTAAGGTACTTAATCCTCTTAGTGAGGTACTTCTGTGGTCTTTCTAGTTGTTGCAGGTGTCTAGTGAGCTACATCCCAAATGGGGCATTGTACTCTATTATGGGCCTAATGAGTGAGGAGTAAAGGGGCACAATCACCTCCTTGGATCTGGATGAGAAACCCTTTGTGATCAGGTGTGCCACATAGAAGGATTTCCAGACCATTTTGGCTATGTGGTTATCAAAGGAGAGCATGCTATCTACTTGGGTACCCAGGTCTCTAATTACTTCTTCTGTACTTAGTGGATTCCCATCTATGCGGTAGTTTGTAGGTACTTTGTTTTTCCCAAATGGGATTATTATGCATTTTTTGGCATTTAGCTTGAGGCCGTGACTTTGATACCAGATGTTTGTCTCTGTGAGACCCTTTTTCAGGATGTCTGTGTCAGCTGGAGAGTCAATTATTGCACCCAGTTTACAGTCATCTGCGAACTTGGTTAGCCACAGTCCCTCCGCCTTTGTCTGTACTTCGGAGAAATATATACCGAACAGGAGGGGTCCCAGGACTGAGCCCTGTGGGACTCCACTTGTGACTGGTTTAGAGTCAGACATGGCGCCTGCCACTCTTACCTTAGTGGGTCTGTCTGAGAGCCAATTGGCAATCCATCTTGTGACATAGGGGTTGATATTTAAGCTGGTAAGTTTGTCTATGATTCCTGAGTGTGGGATGGTGTTGAACGCCTTAGCGAGGTCCAGATATGCTGTGTGGACCACCTTCCCTTCATCTATGGCCTTGGTGACTGTTTCGAAGAAGTCGACCAAGTTCAGGAGGCAAGATCTGCCTTTAACAAAGCCGAACTGGGTGGGGTCCAGTGTCTGGAGGTTCCCAATGTCCCTGTTAATGAGCTCCATGATAATACATTCCATGGCTTTGCAGACCAAGCTAGTCAAGCTTATAGGGCGATAGTTCCAAGGGTCAGTTGTGGCACCACCTTTGTGGAGTGGTACGACTGTTGCTGTACGCCATTTTTTGGGTACATAGCCTGTAGAGAGGCTGAGTTTGAATAGTGATTTGAGATGGGGGGGGGGTTAGTTCATTTTGATGCTTGTGTAAGACACAACCCGGGATAGTATCTGGTTCCATTGATGCTGTGTTTCTGGCCTTTGCAAGGGCTGTCTTTACTTGTGTGTCTGAGATATCTAGAGCGCCACATTCTTCTGGGATGGGTGGTCATTCAATTCATTTTACCTTATTTTCCGGTTCTCTATAAAACCTTTTGTGGTCATAAATAAATAGCTTATATTGCACTTTTCCTTTATATTTATCATTATATCTTCTAAGTTTTTCCGCCTGTGCTGAAATTTTTATTTTGTTATTTGCAATAGTACATGAGAGATCCTGGTCTGTTCTAATATTGCATATTGCTTTTATCATATCTATCTTTCTTACTATTTTTGTTGATCTATTCCCTCTTCTATAGTCTTCTAACAGTGACACGTCTTGTCTTAATTGCTTTATAATTTTCTCTATTCGATATTTCCATGATGGTATTCGATTTCTCCCCTTCCTTTCCCTCACTACCCTGTGTTCTTGTGGTAGTACTTTATCAGTTATTAATTTAGCTGCACAGTAATATATCCTGTTTTCTTCTGTTATATTGCTATGAACAGTCCTAATTACTGTCAGCAAAAACAGAGTCCAAAAAGCAGCAATATAACAGAAACAAATGTAAAGTCCCTTGAAATCAAAGGGCAAAAAATCCAGGATGAGAACGATTCCAAAATAACAGCAAAGAATCCACAGATATATGTGCAGGTACCAGTTAATTGACAGAAGACACAAGCGCTTTCACAATAGCTTCTTCAGGTGTAACTTCTCCATGAAAATACACACCTTATTTACTCTTCCTAATTAGTCCAAACAATCAATTAACATACTAAAACATTTTTAAAAAGATATTACACTTAAAAACATAAATAAATAAATGTTACCTAACTGAATTGCATACATTTATAATACAAGTACAATAAATAGTGGACAGTGAATTATCCATGTATATATACGTATATAATTATAAAAATATAAAAATATATATATATAAAAATATGTACATTTGTTTGTGTAAAATATACATATATACATAAATAACAAAATTATAGAATCATAAATATATTTACATTTATATTTAAAAATTGTAAACATATTTAAAAATATATCAAAATTCATCTATTCAATGGTCTACTACGAAGTACAGGCTTAATAGGAATGCATTCATTAAGGCCATGCCCAAAAGTAGATCTGAGCCTCACAATCCATTTCGCTTCAGTATCCTCAGTTCTAACTCTCATATCACCACCTCTGCCATTCTCATATATAAGAGATAAGACTCTAAACTTGAATACATGGTCATCTCCCATGGCACTAATATGCTTAGCTAGAGCATTGGTCTTTGACTTCTTCCTAACATGATAAAGATGCTCCCTGATCCTTTCTCTAAGGGTTCTGTCAGTTTTGCCTATATAAAAACAATGGCATGACTGACATTCTGCTAAATAGACCACATGTGAGCAATCACATGTAGCACCTACCCTAAACTCAGTGGTTCTTCTAGTGTCAGGGTGGTGGAACAATAAACTTATATCTATAGATGAACATTGTGAACAATGACCACAGGGTCGTGTTCCTTTGAACATCACAGGTGGTTTAAGTAACAGTAACAGCACAAGTACATAGAGGTGATGACACTACGAAATCTATGAATTCCAATGAACTTGGCAATGATCGTTTACAGTGTAATGAGTATGCACTAAATTTTCCGTTACCAGTACGGGACAATTCTGTCGGAAGAGTAGATGGCCAGAGGAAACAAAATCAGATACGTGGAAGGAGCAATACAAGGAACAAGAGGAAGCACGAAGAAGAAACCAACAATGTTTACACTATAAAGAAGGCTTTTCAGAAAGTAAAACTTTAGTTATTAATTTATCCAAGCGTTTGCTTACTGACACTGAACTGAATGTTTTAACTAAAGGTTTGTCATTTATACCTACCTCAGACATGACTATAACGGATGCCATATTTGATTTGAAGTTTTTTATCAGGAATTTGAACCTGAAGTTAATGTTTTTAAATACACATGACAAGTATGATTTTGTTTTTAAGAGACCGAGCCCTTTCATACCTAAAATGAACTCAATAGTTAGTGCCTTTGAACAACTATGCATTAATGATTTTTATGATGTTTTTGATAATAATATTAATTATAATAAGAATTATAATTTTAATAAAAATGAAATGCACACTTTAAATGAATTAGAGAATGACTCCAGCCTGGTAATTAGACCGGCTGACAAAGGTGGGCAGATTGTTGTTTTAGATAAAGTGGACTATGATTTATTAATGTATGATATGCTTAATGACATTAGTTTTTATCAACCCATTACTAAAGCAATTGCAGATCAGATGATTCAACATATAATTACTGAAATCAAGAGAATGCAGTTTGAGTGCCTAATCACTGATGAATTGTTTCACTACTTCTTAGTTTGTAAACCTGTAATACCTATTATACAAGGCCTTCCTAAACTACATAAGGATAGCATTAGACCACCCATGAGGCCTATAGTATCAGGCAGGGGATGGTCTACTGAAGCTATTTCCATTTATGTTGAGAAGAAACTGAGACCAGTTATAGATTCCATGTGTCATGTTCTAAAAGATACTGAACACTTTTTACATGATTTATATGAATTTACTAACCATGGGTATGTAGAAGGTGAGGTTATTTTGGTTACTTTAGATGTTGTTTCTCTTTTTACCGTTATACCTAATGACACTGGTATAGATTATGTGAAGAAACTATTGTTGAAAGTAGGTATGCTTAATGCTAGTGAGATTGTAGTTATATAGAAGCTGATAGCATTAGTGCTTTATAATAATATATTTATTTTTAATTACCAGATTTTTTGGCAAAAGAATGGGGTTGCCATGGGCAGCTCCTGCTCAAATAGTTATGCCAATGCTGTCATGGCAACCTGGGAGATAGACAATATATTTAATAGCACATATGCACCTTGTATACCTTTTTTCAGAAGATTTGTTGATGATTGTTTTCTCTTGTGGAAAGGTACCCTTGATGGGTTGAAACTCTTTGTTGAGTATTTAAATAGCAGTACAGATTTTCTGAAATTTACTTTCGACTATTCTTATACAGGAATCAGTTTTTTAGATGTATATATAGATTTAGATGCAACAGGAAAAGTAAGTACTAGGATGTACAGGAAGGAATGTAGGGTAAATAACTTGCTTGATCGACAAAGTATGCATCTGGATTTTGTTTTTGATAACGTAGCTCGCTATCAATTTTATAGGGCATCTAGGCTAAGTGTAGATCCAGTTGAGTATGACCGCATGATGCTTAATACCAGTAATGAGTTGAAACAACGTGGTTATCATACCAATTGCATTAATAAGAATGAAAAGATGGTGAGACAAATGAGATCTAGCAAAGCAAAACCATACTTTTCAAGTAATGGATCTAGACATACTACGAATAATGAACCAAAACTAAATGTCTGTATTACTTATGCTAGGAATGTCAAACAATATACTGATGTTATTAATAAATATTGGCCAATTTTAACCACTGAGCCCACAATATCCTCTCTTATCAGTACCACACCACAGTATACTTTTAAAAACAAGAAGAATTTGTATAGGAGGTTATGTGGTGTGAAAAATGAAAAACCACCTGTGATGTTCAAAGGAACATGACCCTGTGGTCATTGTTCACAATGTTCATCTATAGATATAAGTTTATTGTTCCACCACCCTGACACTAGAAGAACCACTGAGTTTAGGGTAGGTGCTACATGTGATAGCTCACATGTGGTCTATTTAGCAGAGTGTCAGTCATGCCATTGTTTTTATATAGGCAAAACTGACAGAACCCTTAGAGAAAGGATCAGGGAGCATCTTTATCATGTTAGGAAGAAGTCGAAAATCAATGCTCTAGCTAAGCATATTAGTGCCATGGGAGATGACCATGTATTCAAGTTAAGAGTCTTATCTCTTATATATGAGAATGGCAGAGGTGGTGATATAAGAGTTAGAACTGAGGATACTGAAGCGAAATGGATTGTGAGGCTCAGATCTACTTTGGGGCATGGCCTTAATGAATGCATTCCTATTAAGCCTGTACTTCGTAGTAGACCATTGAATAGATGAATTTTGATATATTTTTAAATATGTTTACAATTTTTAAATATAAATGTAAATATATTTATGATTCTATAATTTTGTTATTTATGTATATATGTATATTTTACACAAACAAATGTACATATTTTAATTATAATTATATATATATATATATTTTTATATTTTTATAATTATATACGTATGTATACATGGATAATTCACTGACCTATTGTACTTGTATTATAAATGTATGTATTTCAGATATACATAGATAATTCACTGTCCACTATTTATTGTACTTGTATTATAAATGTATGCATTTAAGTTAGGTAACATTTATTTATTTATGTTTTTAAGTGTAATATCTTTTTAAAAATGTTTTAGTATGTTAATTGATTGTTTGGACTAATTAGGAAGAGTATATAAGATGTATATTTTCATGGAGAAGTTACACCTGAAGAAGCTATTGTGAAAGCGCTTGTGTCTTCTGTCAATTAACTGGTACCTGCACGTATATCTGTGGATTCTTTGCTGTTATTTTGGAATCGTTCTCATCCTGGATTTTTTGCCCTTTGATTTCAAGGGACTTTACATTTGTTTCTGTTAGTCCTAATTACTGTGTTCATTTGTTTTATCAGACTTCTGACTTTTTTGGGGTTTTATCAATTTTCTGCAGTCTATTTCTTTCATTGATCTTGATATATCTGTCCATGTCTATTAAATCAAGTAACTCTTTTCTTAGCTCATGTTCTTCCAAACTGAGGGCGCATCCCTTGTTTTCCAGTTCCTGCAGGCATTCTATATAAGATTCTATAGCATATTCCCATGGCACATTCTCAGCAATTTCATCCTGTGCCATCCATTGGTCTATCATATGGGAACTCACAGGCCTATCACCCCTCAACATTGACTGCATCAGAGTTTCCATTTTCCTGTTCCATCCCTTGCTGTCTAGCTTCAAGTGAATGCTTATACTGGTTTCCTATGGAGGGCTCCAAATTATCTTCATATGGTACCTGACTAATTGCTTCCTGTTCCACTGGTTTCCCCTTAATTTAGATATCCATTACTCTATCCTGTGGTGGTGCTGTCTGAATAAGATTTTCTACACTAAATCCCTCACTTTACAGGTACTCCATAACATCAGCTTCTAGTTCTTTAAATTCTCCATTACTAATCTCCTTTTCTACTTTTCCTCTTTGTCTTATAGGTTCATAGGTAGGTACTAGGCTATCAGCCCTGGGGCCTATACAAGCCCAACCAAAAAGGTACCCTGGCTTTCGCCACCCAAGAAAATTATTTTCCTGTGCCACTGTCGAGCAGAGCCACAGAGGTAATCCCCGGGGTGAATTTCCTATTTCCCATCCAATCATCAAGATTTTTCTTGAAGAGTGCTAATGAGGAGCTTTGTTTGATATAGATAGGTAGTTTATTCCAGAGTATGGGAAGTCTCTGGGACAGGAATCTATCCCTCTGGCATGTTCTGTTTATTGTGGTGACAAAGTTTAGGTCCCTAGAGCATGTAGCTTGAAGTGATTGGGATTTCTTTAAGTGGAGCATGTCCAAAAGCTCTGGGTTTGACATAGCTTTGTATGTTAGGCAGAGATCACCTCTGAGTAGGCGATATGCGACGTAGTAAAGCTGGAGTTTTTTGAGGCGGTCAGCGTAGGGCATCTGTTTGAGGCTGGTAATCCTCTTTGTGAGGAATTTCTGCGGCCTTTCCAGTTGTTGGAGATGTCTTGTGAGATACATACCAAAAGGGGCATTGTACTCTATAATGGGTCTAATGAGTGATGAGTAGAGGGTAACGATGACCTCTTTTTTTCTGGATAAGAAACCTTTTGTGATGAGGTGTGCCACGTAGAAGGATTTCCTGACTACTGTGGTGATGTGATTATCAAAGGAGAGACTACTGTCCACCTGTGTTCCAAGGTCTCTTATCACACTTTCGGTGTTAAGTATACTACCGCCTATGTTGTAGTTCATGGGTACAGAGTTTTTACCAAAGGGGATGACTATGCACTGTTTGGCATTGAGTTTGAGGCCATGGCTTTGACACCAAGCATCTGTCTCAGTGAGGCCCTTTTGTAGGATGTCCACATTGTTAGGAGTTTCGATTAAGGCTCCAAGTTTGCAGACATCTGCGAAATTCATTAGTCAAAGACCTTCTGTGTTAGCCTGTACTTCAGAGAAGTAGATACCAAACAGAAGAGGACCCAGGACTGAACCCTGTGGTACTCCACTTGTCACTGGTCTGAAGTTGGATTTGGAGTCTGCTACTTTCACAGTGTGGGTTCTGTCAGTGAGCCAGTTGGCAACCCATCTTGTGACATAGGGATTTATATCTAGTTTAGTGAGTTTATCTATAATTCCAGAGTGGGGGAATGGCATCAAAAGCCTTGGCAAGATCTAGATAGGCTGTGTGAAGCACCTTTCCCTTGTCTACAGCTTTGGTGACTGCTTCAAAGAAGTCTATCAGGTTTAGGTTACATAATCTGCCTTTTACAAACCCAAACTAGGTGGGATCCAGAGTTTGGAGATTACCAATGTCTTTATTAATAAGTTCCATGATGATACATTCTATGGCCTTGCAGACCGGGCTCATCAGGTTAATGGGGCGGAAGTTCCTGGGGTCCATGGTGGCTCCCCCCTTGTGGAGTGGGATAACCGTTGCTGTGCGCCATTCAGCAGGCACAAAGCCTGAGGTGAGGCTATTATTGAACATAGTACTTAGGTGGGGTGCCAGTTCGTTCTGTAGTTCATGCAGAACGCAGCCTGGGATGTTGTCTGGTCCCATGGA
Source organism: Protopterus annectens (assembly GCF_019279795.1). Taxonomy (NCBI): domain Eukaryota; kingdom Metazoa; phylum Chordata; order Ceratodontiformes; family Protopteridae; genus Protopterus; species Protopterus annectens. The sequence continues at coordinate 524,100,756 of NC_056744.1, read as the reverse complement.
TGCTGTGTTCTTGGCTTTGGAGAGTGTGGTTTTTACCTGTGCAGCCGTGATTACAGGAACTTTGCATTCTTCCGGTATAGAGATGGGCTCTTTAGGGAGGGAGAGGGGGGTAAAGTTAGCACTGAACCTATCTGCCAGGATGTTGGCAATATCAGCTGGGTCTGTATATTTAGTGCCATTGTGCTGTAACTCAGAGTAGATCTGAGTGTTGCCATTCAGATTCTTGACATAGCTATAGAATGCTTTGTGGTTGTATCCAAAATATTGCACTGACATGTCTTTAGAATCAATGGTGATTTTGTTTTCGTAACTAGCTTTGGAGGATTTTATCAGGGATCGCAGCTTCTTACTGAGGCTGACCAAGGAGCTCCTCCACTTGTGGGATTTTACTCTCTTTTGCAAGAGTTTCTTCCTTCTGTTGTACAGTTTGTTTATGGCAGGGGACCACCAGATTGGCTTCATTTTTTTGGAGGATAACGTCTTGGTTCTGTTTGGGATAGCACGATCCATGCACTCATGTAAGTGCTTATAAAGTGCAATTGTGTAGGATTCAGTAGTCGTAACTGTATTGTCCATCTGCATGGGTGTCATGAAGTTCACCACTTCTGTCTTAAGAAGCATGAAGTTGGCTTTGGAGAAATTTTGGTTTCCTTAATGGGGGGGTGGAGGCAGGATGTGGATATCTAGAGTAATTAGCTTATGGTCGGATCGGACCAATGAGGCATTGACTTGAGGTGTGGAACACCGGTCACTTATATTGGTAATGACTAGATCTAGGATATTGTTGCCCCTGGTGGGGGTGTGGATAAGTTTATCCAGGGCATTGGAGTTTATGAATTCCAGAAAGCGTTGAGTGAAGGAGTTGGTACATGAGTAGTTTTCCCAGTTAATGGTGGAGTAGTTGAAATCGCCCATTATTAGGGTGTTTGGTTGAACCCTAATATTTTCCAGTGCATCAAGAAAAGAGGAGTGGGAATCCTGGGGCATGGTAGGAGATCTGTAGCAAGCTACAATTTGGATTGCAGTTTTGCCCAGAGTTAGTTGCACTTGGATAACCTCGGCTGCATTATGCTGAGCAGTTAGCCTGGAGGTGTGGATATCCTTAATAAATATGGATACACCTACACCTTTGGTGTTCTGGTCCAGGTTACATGGCCGAAAAGTGTGGTATGAGTTATAGCTTGATAGTGAAGGGGTGCTCTCTGGAGCCTAGAACCAGGTCTTAGTCACTGCACAGATATCAATGTTCTCAATTTTAAGGAGTGCCTCGAGTGAGTGCATTTTGAGATTTAGACTTCTGGCATTGAGTAGCATCACCCTCAGTTTTTGCTTGCCTGTTCCTGTTATGGTGGTGAATTTGTCACTTGAACCTTGCCTAAAAACGGCACTATAGGGGTGGCAAGAAGCTTAGCCAGTATCCTGAATCCCAGGGGTGACAGATGCAGGCCATCTCTGGGAAAGCATCTTGGTCTGTCGAGCATGTCATCCCAGGCAGACAGATACTGGATCCCTTTAGAATGGCACCAGAAGCTTAGCCTTGAAGTCAATCATTTTGTCCTTGTACTGCGGCATCATTCTGGGTGATGGCAGAATGCTACTCAGGGCTACGGTCATACCTGCCTGGGCTACAAGATCGGAGAGCTCTTCTATGTCTCTTTTCATGTAGTCCAGGGAGGTACATCTCAGGTCATTCACAACAACATGGACAATGGCAGAGTCATATTTGTACTTGTTGTGGAGTGACCTGAGTGTATGGGTTATGTGGCGGATCCTGGCACCCGACAGGCAGTTGGCAGTAACCTTCTCCTTGTTTAGCCTGGTGAGTGGGACATCAGTGTGCCTGACTATAGAGTCGCCTGTGACTAGTGTGTTGGGTACGTTGTTTTGCCTTATTGGCTGTGGTTGAGTGGCACACTGAGTCTGCGTGCTATGTGTCATTTGGGTTGTGTTGGGGGGTGGAGGTTGCTTGCATTTCTGCTTTGGAGGTCTCTGTTGCTTGAGCAGATTATTATTGAGAGCCTCCGTGAATGTTTTTGCATTTCTATGTGTGGATTTTGGTGGTGTAGATTTAGTGAGACTATGTGGTGAGTGTGGTGTGGTGCAAGTGTTTACCTTCTCCTCTTGACTGTCAAGTTCAGTCTTGATTGGAGAGAGCTTTACCTCCAGTTTGGCTAGATAAGTGCATCTCTCACAGGATGTAGTGTTGGGTGGTAGGAGGAGAGGGTTGTCTGTTTACATGAGGCAATTTCTACATTGTCCCAAGATGCCCAGATTCATCAGATACACAGGAGAGAACTCTGGGAGCTGACCCTTGGACATGCCTGAATAAAAAAACTATTTTCCTCTAGATAAGTGAGGAAAGTGAGTACAAGAGCTGTTTTTCTCTAAGCAAGTGAGGAAAGTAAGTACCAAAACTGTTTTCCTCTAGGTAATGAGGAAGGTTGAGTGCTGTAGTAATTAGTAGGTTATTTAGTGCTTACAAGTTCTGAAGAAGTGCTGATCACGAATAAGCAAATTCAAGTGCTAAAAGTAAGAATCTGTATCTGGACTAAACTAGTTACAGGAAAGAGGGGAAACAAGTGCAAATGTGGGCTTATAAATCAGAAAGTTGAGAGAGATGCAAAAACTGCCCAAACAGCCAATAACTACAATTTCTGGGCCAGAACCACTCCTTATGTGGTAGATAGGTTACCTAGTGCTTACCACTCCCACTGATAAACTAGAAGGCTTCCCTCCAACACTGAAAGGTTGGGGGGGCTCAGAAGCTTACATACAGTCCTGGATACAGCAAATCTGAATCTGGACTACACTACTTACAGGAAAGGTATTTTTTTTTATACAGAAAAATAGCTAAAACAGCAGTCAAAACAATTCAAATACAGTACAAGCTAGCACACTCGAGTATGTAGCAATGTTAGACCAAACAGTTTAAAAAATGCAATTAAATTAAAAATCACTAAAAACAATGCAGAAGGAGTCTATTAGGTAGAATGAGGTAAAGAGATGGGACTGGGGGAGTGTCCCAGATCAAATCTACAGTGGGGGCGGGCAACTGCAAAAACCTCCAAATTTAAACAACAACACAGGAATAGGGAGGGTGAGTATGGAAAAACCAACGCCTTCAGCAGAGATCTGAAAAACTATACAGTGAAGCAAAAATAACAGTGCCTAAGTCTGAAGTCAGCCAGCAATGATATAAACTTAGTCAAGCAACAATTACCAGTACACAACTCTGAAGTGCCATAAAAATATACTCAGCTCTGTATATCTCCAGATAGTTTGAAGAGCACTCTTTCAGGACACAGGAAGGCTCCAACAATGATATGCATTCTTACTTTTTGTATTGTAAAGTTTTCCATGTCCGGATTCCTTTGCCTGTTTTTCTCTCCAAATATCTTTGGTGCTGCTCTTTTTGTATTGGTTAGTTTGCTTTCTCCTTTGCTTAAATATTGCTCCATATTAAACCTCTTTTTCTTTCCCCTGTCCATATTTCTTCTTCAGATGTTTCCTGATCTTCCTGTTTCTCCCTGCTTTGGGGACTCACTCCATCATGCGGTGATGTAACCTGTGTTAGACCTTCTACATCATATCCTTCACTTTGCAGGCAGTCCATAACTTCATCTTCTATTTTTTTTAACTTCTGCATTACTGATCTTCTTGTCTACATTACATCATTGTGATATTATCTTTTCTCATTGTAAAATTTTCCATATCCGGATGCCTTTGCCTGTATTCTCTTCAAATATATTTGGGACTAACTTCTTTACATTGATTAATGTGGCTTTCTCCTTTGCATAAATATTGCACCATATCAAATCTCTCTTTCTTTCCAATGTCCATATTTCTTTTTTATACTTTTTAAATATCTCCTAGTTTTGTTGTTTATATTTTTGCACTTCTTTAGATGCTTCTTTTTCCAAGCAGATCAAGTTTTTTTTGTATTAATGAACACAAATCTTCATTTATTTATTTATTTATTTTACATTTGTTGACCGAGCTAGTCTAGTTGGATATATGTCCATTTTCAGTAGAGGCCCAGGGAGAAAAGCTCCACACAATGCAAATCAAATTCACATTTACAGAAGTACATATTTAGAATGCAAATACATTTTATTGTAAAGATAACAGAAATAAATAAGAGGTTGCAAATTTATAAAGTACATAAAGAAGGTTACATATATTTGAAAAAACTTAGTATAGTTAATAAGAAGTTATATTTAATTGTTGCTAAAGAATACTAGTTAAGAAAAGAGAAGAAAAACAATAGTGTAGATGTAGATAGGAAAGGAAGACAAAGGAAAATGAAATGGAGAAGCAGTTAGGCAATAAATCTAGAAATAATATGTGTTACTTTTTAATGAATCCAGTAATAGCTAGGACTGTGATGGAGAGGAAGCATAGTATTATTTAATATGAAATAGTTTAAGAGAAAAGAAGCATAATAAGTTGTAAAGATGAAATATTTTCAGAGATGAGAAGGTAGGTTGATTAAGGTAATAATGGATAAGTTGTTCAGTCGGGTTTAGAACAGGGGCACATCCAATGTGTTTTCAGGAAGAGCTTAAGTTTATTTTTAAACAGAGTAGTAGAGGGAAGTGCGGTAAGTTCAGAGGGAAGTAGGTTCCAGGTTTTTCCAATAGATTTAGAAAACAGAGAGTCTCCAGCTCTATTATTTGATTTATTGATGTATACAAGAAATGTTTGTGATGATCTTAGGGACTTAAGATTATCATAGGGGTGAATAAGGTTAGGTAGGATGGGTGTTTTGGTGGGCTGATAAAGTATTTTGTGGACGATGGCCAGTTGATTATATTTTAGCTGCTGCTGAAATTCAAGCCACCCAAGATGCTTTAAATAATACAGTGATGTGTTCTATATGGGTTACCTGTGGCAAATCTGGCTATGCTATTATAGGAGTTTTCTATTTTCTTAAGGTTATTTTTTGACAGATTGGTAAATATGGGTAAGGCATAAAGAAGGGTGGAGATTAAATGGGTGTGGGCAATGGTTATTTTTGTTGCAAGAGTGAGGAAGGATTTAATCCTATAAAGAGAGCCTATTTTTTATTTGTAGTTTTTAGAATGTTGTTGATATGGGCATCAAAGTTTAGGTTATTATCAATGGTGATACCTAGTAGTTTGGTTGTTAGATCTTGGGATATAAGTGTACCATCATAGGATGATACAGTGAAGTCTACTGGGGGAGATTTACTGGTAGGTGTAAAAAGGAGAAGTTTAGTTTTTTAGGGTTTAATAGGAGACAGCGTTTTGTAAACCATAGTTCTATGGAGTTGAATATGTTTTGAGATATGGAATGATGTTCTGATGCAGTTGTGGCTGAGCATATAAGTGTGGAGTCATCTGCATATTGGATACATGTAGCTTGGGGAACTACTAGGTGAAGGTCATTGATGAATATTGAGAACAGGAGAGGGCCCAGTATGGAGCCTTGAGGAACACCAATATTAACAGGTAGCTGGGTAGAAAGAGCATTGTTCCAAAGTACAGCTTGATGTCTATTATTTAAGTAGGAATGGAACCATTTTATAGCTAGTGGGTCAAGAGACAGAGATTTGAGAATGCTTCTTGCTTTATTTATTGCTTTATTTAAAGCTTCTGACAGTTTTTCTTGCAAAAGCATTTTTCTTTCCTCTAATTTCTCTGTTAATCATTTTGTATATCTTGTGTCTGGAAATTCTGGGATTTTTGCATAATAGTAACAATACATGATTTCTGTCTTATCCTCAATAGTCCACTTTATTGTCTTTCATGGCTCTTCTTTGGCCTATCAGTTTTTGTGATTTTTGTGGACTGCTACTTCCTTCTACAACAGGGGGGGGGGGCATCCTCCCCCTAGGTCTGGCCTGGCCTCATTGTAGGAATGTTTCTGTATTTTGAGGATTCTACACTGTCATATTTTCCAGTCCTGGCACCAGTGCACCTGCCAGGATTGGGGACTTTTTTATCCTGGGTCTTGTGCACCCAGCTATCTTTTTTAGTTTTTGACGTACTTATGTCCATGATATATGCTATATAAATACAGTCTATATATCAGTGTCACCTTGGTGAGATTTTGTGAAAACAGAGCCCACCCCGTGAAGGTACTCACCAAGACATGAGAATGAATTCAATTCTCCTTTGCTTGCTGACTTTTCATCTCTCCATTCAGACCCCCATATATACTTATACTATATATTAGTGTTCTGATGAGGGTTGAGTACAGTGCTATAATATAATCCTGAGATCAGAATACGATGGCATGACTTATAATGTGGCCAACATCGGCTTTCATTACCAGTGTGGACACTTGGCAGTCACAGTTCAGATTGCTATGTATGTGTGTTCTCAGTGTTTGCATCACTGGGTTCCAGCCTAGCACGACTGCTGTCAATGCTGTAATTAGCAGGGAATTCCACTTTGCAGAAGGCTAAATTAAAGACACATTTTTGCATTTAATTGTAGACCGTGTGGCTTTGTCACCAATCATTTGTCTTTGTTAGCCCTTCCTGTAGCATGCTTTCATCATAGATGAATGCAATGATTTCACTCAGTATGCAAGAATCAGCAAATTCAGTAAGCCAAAGGCTGTAAACTATAGCCTAAACTGTCAAGAAATAAACTCCAAACAGTAAATGGTCAAGCACAGATCCCTGGGGTAAACCAATGGTGACAGCTCTGCTGTACAGTTGATTCACCAATTTTCAGAGTATGTGTTCTGTCATTGAGGCAACTGGCTACCTATCTAGTGACATCTAGTGACGTGAGGTTTACTCCCCAGCTGGGAGAGTTTCTCAATGATACCTGCATGGGTGATTGTGTTCAAACCTTAGGCCAGTTGAGAATAGCTAGTATGCACTACCTCACTTTCATCCAGACCTATCACACAGAATCAATTGGCTGTGACATCACAGATTGCCTATCACATGTCTCATCACATACACCTTCCTAACAAGGTTGAATACACACTTCAACGCACCATCCACACTATGTTCCTAAAGAAGAGTATACATCAACATGCATCCATCTGAGTTGGGGGGGGGGCAGCACCCAATGCATGCATGTATAGACACATCCTGACTCTCCTCATCTGTGAGGTAGACCAACATGTTATCATGGACCTTTTCTGAATGGACACTAGTGATATCCCGACTGTGTGCAACAGGCCTGTATGAGTTCTTAGTGCAACATCATGTCTGTTACATCTGTTAGATGTCCTCAAAGAGATCATCAAGGGCATGAATAATGACAACACTATTATCCTTTTGAACTTGACAAACCCAAGGCATTTGACACAAATCCACATTGAGGTATAACTCAACACTGTCACATATGGCCATCTACACCTGTATCACCAAGTGGGGAGACCACTGTATCACATACATAGCATGGAAACATGCTGACCTGTGTGAAGTGATCTATATCTCAGGTCCAGTGATCAGGTATGTACATCAGGGCTGTCCGCTAGGCCCTTTCCTGTCCATTATTTAAGTGACAGACATCACCGATGACAGAGACATTGTGTCCAAACAGCTGTCTGAAAGACTGCACATTGTGGGCAATCGTTGCCTCCAACTGTGTAATACAGACAGTATCAACACACACCAAAGATTCTTGCTACAGCCATGACACCTCCAATGATATGAAAACATGGGGCGATCTGTTACATCAGGAAAACAAGCACACAACTCAAGTATAATCTGGACATTGCACCTTGTAATCAGACCAATAAGTATGTGACCTGTGTCCTGGGGTAGACGGTGAGTGGAATATCCAACAGCATGTGGTCACAGTGCTGTCTACTCCCTTGTATATAACACAACTACTGAGTATGTGAAGGACATCCACATCAGAGGCTATAATACATCCATAGTTCACAGCCTTAATCATACTAATAACTGAGTACAATGCACCCTTTTTCATGTACCTACCTACACATCTTACAGTGATGTGCAAGTGAAGTGTACCACCTTTGCCACAGTAGCTGTCACACATCTTACTGACCATACCTAATTATTCTTTTTGTGGCATAAACATTACTGTCTGATGGTGCAGAAGCCCTATCAAGTTTTTACACCAGATGATTGTGTGCTACCTCTTCTGATGATGCGCACAGTACATACGTAACTTTTTGACAACATTAATGACATGGGTAATATTTATGACAGTGTGGATTGTGCCACATATATATGCCATGCACACCAGTAAACTGTGTAATATTACCCTCATAGTGTGTGGACATGCCATAATAGTTGTACAAGTGTTTTTGTGCAGAATAATCTCTGATCACTCTAAATCACCTATATTATGTCAGGGACATGGGATTACTGGTATTATTATTCTGATATCATCCATGAGTGTGCTTGCCTCTTTTAATGTTATACATGAGCCTTTACCTGTGTCCCATTTGCTGGTGACCTCTGCTGATATTGCACAAATATTCAGGCAAATCAGTTTGCACAGCTTCACAATATGCATCCTACCCCAATTGTATGTAACATCCCTGACAGATGTCCTGTGCATTGTTCATGTAGGGATGCTTCTCCGACACAGACATCTTCACCATTGTTATGTCACCTTGTGGACAGTCACGTAACACATATTTTCACTGTGCAGTTCCTACTGTACCAAACTGATATGTGATTGGTGTTGCTGCTCCAACTCTCTTCCATTGACATGCCTCTTTCCTTGCATTCATTCCTACAATACATCTGTACACCCCTATTCAATACACACACTTCCTCTGAGTGTTTATTTTACATGGCAGTCCATGTACCTTACAGATCTTTTATACAACTTCGCTTCAGAATGCTGGGAATGAGATTTCACAATACTGTGCACTGTATGCACTGTCTTGTACTGTGTTTGGACCTTATGCTTAACTATCATACCTCTCAACTATCCAGATTTTCACAGAATGTATAGACTTTTGCCTTACATATCTTTTCTTGTGTTGCTTATCAAATTTGTGGTTTTCTGCCATGTCAATGGGATGATTTCAGACTTTATATCCTTCAGAAAATGTATCTTAACACAAACCCCTTGTTATTCTAGCAGATTTCTAAAGAGCAAATATGACAAATCTGTCCCTGTTTCTTGGTCATTGTCCCCCCATTATGTTCTTCTTTGTCCAGATGTCTTGCACTAAGAGCTTGAGAGCTAAGAAAGCTATTATCTGTTCAGCCATGGTGATCATTGTGGCATTCCATGCAAAACCACAGACCTTCAGTGCTCTGACAAATTGGATTGCTATACATGTTCACTTACAAGGTTTCCTGGTTGGCAACACTGTTACCAGCCATGAATCCTTGCTTATTTATGCTTAAACGCAGTGCATGGCATGAATATGCAATGAGCGCTGCTGCTGCTCACTGCGCATCAACACATACCAATGTGATCCCCATGTAGGCTTCGCGTGAAGCCTATATATACAGAGTTTACTGAATCTCTGCCAAGGTGTTTATTATCTTTCTTTTCAAATAATAACAGCCTCTAATAACTCTTTTATCTTTATTCAAACCATAAGTTTCTTGTTTATTCATTACAAACTTATTTTACCTAAATAACTTCCCAAATTTGTACACCATGGTCTGGATTCCATAAAGCTCATGAAAGCTATTTGTGGACAGTACACCACAGTGAATGAAGACATTAGCATACCTACTGCAGATGAGATTTCAGAAAACATGCTGAAAGTACTCAGCATAGGGTAATTACAGATTCCCCACAAGCCCATCTGATTCTAAAGCACATTAAGCATGAACAAATGCCACTTAAATGCATCAAACTACAATGCCAACTCTGTTTCCAAGATCTTCATTGTGTATGCTATACAGGCCACAAGGGACACTAGCTACAGCTATGGACTTTTGCCATAGTCCATAAAAATACCGAAAAATGTAACCTGCAGTTAATAAACTGCAACAGGCTTCAGTGATACAAGCCATAAATGAGGCTTTTGCTGTTCGCCCTAGAAGGCAGCCAGCTAGAGTCAGAGCAAGGCTACAACTAAACCAGTTGTCAAACTGGCAAATAATCAACAGGTAGCTGCTAGAGGGACAGCTGGTGCAGGCTGTTTCCAACATGTGTGCCACACACATGTCTGTGCAGACCCTGCGAGGAAATCCATCCCCCTTCAAACCAAAGTGTGTCTCAGCCTGGGTTTACTTGTATCTGAGACATTTCAGAGACATATGAAGAATGCTATTAGAGTTTCTGTATCCTAGAAAAAGTCCAGGCAGCAATGTGCATCAATGTGGATGAGTAAATCTACTTTTTATCCACCCCCATGAAGTGGAGAATTGTAATGCACCAGTTTTACGGCATTGCAAACTTCCCCCGTGTACTCTGTGCAAAGGATTGCACATACATACATATCAAGACACCAATACATCTGAAAGCAGACTGATACATAAACAGAAGATGCTGGTCATCCCTGCGGTGCCAGGTTTTGTGTGTGTGTGTGTGTGTGTGTGTGTGTGTGTGTGTGTGTGTGTGTGTGTGTGTGTGTGTGTGTGTGTGTGTGTGTGTGTGTGTGTGTGTGTGTGTGTGTGTGTGTGTGTGTGTATGTGTGTGTGCGCGCACGTGTGCGGATGTGCATGTGTGTGTGTGTGTGTATGTGTGTGTGTGTGTGTGTGTGTGTGTATGTGTGTGTAGCAGATGACATTGAAGCAAACATCATGGCAACTCACATGGAAGTGCCCATGATGTTGCCATTTGGAGGGAAAGTAAACTGAGGGATGCATTCCATCAAAGTGAAATACCTGAAGGGCTTCTACTAGGAATGTACAGGAATGCAGCTAGGATGTAAGCTAGCTATACCCCTTCCAGCAATATCCATACTGACCAAGTGTGTGTTTACTCCGCACAACAGGTCTGCATTTATCCATGTCACCCTTGGCTAATGACTCTGTGCCATGAACCATCCAACCCTGCACAGGAGGCCTACAATAGAGTTCATGCAACAACCAGAAGCACCATAGATTGTGCGTTTGGTATACTGAAGGCTAGGTTCAGATGTTTGGACCTGGGAGTGCACTGCAATAGACACATGAGAAGGCAGCACAGATGCTAATGGTACGTCCCATGCTCCACAGCATACTAACTAGAGTACATGGTGGTCTCTAAGCTGCAGGTGTGGGTGAACTACCCCAAGAACTCCAGATGTCTGAAGTTGACACCCCATAGGTATCAGAGGAGGAGCAAGAGAACATAGGGTACAGAAGACAAAGGCATATGCAACTTAGGGTGTGACCACAAGTGCAGGCCCAGTCAACATGGCATTGTCTGGCCTACAACTTTGAATCATTACAAGCCACACATGCGTGAATACACAGATTAAACATTGATGTTCAGGTGTTGCCCCACCACAGCAGCATGGACTACATCTAATGGCAATTACCCAGTAGATGTACACACTGAGCATCAGGCATAACAACATAATAATAACATATAACAGTATGAACATATACAAATTTGTCACAACAGGGATCATCAACTCAGAGCACAAGTGGCACAGGTATACATACAGACTCAGATCATTGTACCAGTGTATACCACACGATAAGTGATACACATCAGAGCAATACATTCTAATCTTCCTACTGTAATAAGCTGCAAACAAGTAAACAAAACAGGACATAATGCAGAACTTTTAACATCACAAGCAAATAATATAATAAATGGAACCACCTATGTTTATTAAAACTGTTGGACTTATATGGCATAAGATTTCACGATGAACATAGATAACATTGTCAGTGTTCTGCACAGCTGTTATCATTGCCACGGGTTGAGAATGACAATACCAGACAGAGTGGATCAACTGTCTCTTTTCATTTAACACAGTCTGTGGTGTCCACACTGATGGCTCATACCACGGTCTGCTCTGCCCTATCATATATAGAAACACTTGGCCCATGTTGCTTCTCACAGGACACTAAGGGAGTGACACCACCATGTGGAGGTAAAGAAGCATGTCTGTGACTTGATTGTCTGGTCATAACTGCCGGGCTCACAGCAGACTGACAGCTAGTGGAAGTCTGTGCGTGTTGTAACATAGACCCTGATGCCTGATGGTCAAAGTTGGTTCTGCTGAGATGGGGGCCTGCCTCAACTATGTGGTAATCAGCTAAGCACAGACAGAGCATACACCCTGCTTGCACTACAGCACTGCTGTAATTTTGTAGAGGCCAAGGATTCTACTGGCTATGCCACAGATAACATACTTTCTTTCTGAGCAGCCAGTGATGCCATAACCTCATTGTGTCTGTGCTCCTGCCCCTCATGTAGCACACCCAGCTGCTGTGCAACATGATCTATGACATGGATGTCAGCTCCATGATGTTGCTGGGAACACTAATTTGCCTGTAGGAGTAGACAGACACCCTATGATACCTGTCCATGCACACCATCTGCATGCCTACATCTACTGCAATGGCCAGTATGAATGTGTTGTGGGGAACTGTCAACATCAGCAGCAGTCACTGGCATTACCCTATCCAGCATTCAATGCCCCCTCATAGTCAGAATGGCTGGACAAGTTTCCCTCCACATCTGAGGCTACAGCTGCATCCACATGACTGTTATCATCTTGTCTGGACTGTATTAACATGTCACTGTCCAGAGTGCCAGGGGCTATGCTACCATACTGAAACACATCAGATCTTACATCATGATCACTGGACAGGCTAATGGAGAATACAGATAGTTTATGTGCTAAAAGAAGAGACAGTTGACACCGATTAGGACAATATACTTATATCACAAATTGCATATTATTAAAGGCAACTGAGACATATAACTCACTGAGATGTTACAGGTAATACTGAATCACCATCTTTCCTGTAACTAGTCTACTCCAGATACAGATTTGCTGTATCTAGGACTGTTTGTAAGCTTCTGAGCCCACAAGCCTTTCTGTGTTGGAGGGAAACCTTCTAGATTATCAGTGGGAGTGGTAAGCACGAGGTAGCTTATCTACCACAAGATTGGTTTCTGGCCCAGAAATTGTAATTTATTGGCCGTTTGGGCAGTTTTTCCATCTCTTTCAACCTTCTGGTTTAAAAGCCCATGTTTGTGCTTATTTCCCACCTTTTCTGCAACTAGTTAAATCCAGATACAGATTTGCTGTATCCAGGACTGTTTGTAAGCTTATAAGCCCCCCAAGCCTTTCTGTGTTGGAGGGAAGCATTCTAGCTTATCGGTGGGAGTGGTAAGAAATAGGTAGCCTATCTGCTACAAGATCCAGGTACAGTATCTTAGTTTTAGCACTTGAATTTGCTTATTCGTGCTCAGCACTTGTTCAGAACTTGTTTTTAGCACTAAATAAGCTACAAATTACCACAGCACTCAACATTTCTCTTTACCTAGAGGAAAACAGTTGTTGTACATACTTTCCTTACGTGCTTAGAGAAAAACAGCTCTTATACTCACTTTCCTCACTTGTCTAGAGGAAATAATTTTTTTGTTCAGGCATGTCCAAGGGTCAGCTCCCAGTGTTCCCTCCTGTCTATCTGATGAATCTGGGCATCTTGGGGCAATGTAGCACTTGCCTCATGTACACAGACAACCCTCTCCTCCTAACACCCAACACCACAACCTGTGAGAGATGCACTTATCTAGCCAAACTGGAGGTAAAGCTCTCTCCAACCAAGACTGAACTTGACAGTTAAGAAGAGAAGGTAAACACTTGCACCACACCACACTCATCACATAGTCCCACCAAACCTACACCACCAAAATCCACACATAGAAACACAAAAACATTAACGGAGGCTCTCAGTAATAATCTGCTCAAGTAACAGAGACCTACAAAGCAGAAACGCAAGCAACCTCCACCCCCCCCAACACAACCCAAATGACACATATCCCACAGACTCAGTGTGCCAATAAACCACAGCCCATAACGCAAAACAACGTAACCAACACACTAGTCATAGGTCACTCTATAGTCAGGCATGCTGATGTCTCACTCACCAGGCTAAACAAGGAGAAGGTTACTGTCAGCTGCCTGTCAGGTGCCAAGATCTGCCACATAACCCACGCATTCAGGTCACTCCACAGCAAGTACAAATATTACTCTGTCATTGTCCATGTTGGTGTGAATGACCTGAGATGTACCTTCCTGGATTACATGAAAAGAGACATGGAAGAGCTCTCCAATCTTGTAGCCCAGGAAGGTATGATCCTAGCCCTGAGTAGCATCCTGCCATTGCCCAGAATGATACCGCAGTACAAAGACAAAATGATTGACTTCAACAATCGGCTAAGCTTCTGGTGTCATTCTAAGGCAACCCAGTATCTGTCTGCCTGGGACGACATGTTTTTTTTTCTTTGCCAGAGATGGCCTGCACCTGTAACCCCTGGAATTCCGTATACTGGCTAAGGGTCTTGCCGCCCCTATAGTGGCTTTTTTTACACAAGGTTCAAATGGCAAATTCACCACCATAACAGGAACAGGCAGGCAAAAACTGAGGGTAATGCTACTCAATGGTAGAAGTCTAAATCTCAAAATGCACTCACTTGAGGCACTCCTTAAAATGGAGAACATCGATATCTGTGCAGTGACAGAGACCTGGCTCAAGGCTCTAGAGAGCACCCCTGGATTACCAGGCTATAACTCATACCACACTTTTCGGCCATCTAACCTGGACCAGAGCACCAAAGGCGGAGGTGTGTCCATATTCATTAAAGATATTCACACCTCCAGGCTAGTTGTGCAGCATAATGCATCCGAGATTATCCAAATGCAACTAACTCTGGGCAAAACTGCAATCCAAATTGTAGCTTGTTACAGATCTCCCACCATGCTCCAGGATTTCCACTCCTCTTTTCTTGATATACTGGAAAATATTAGGGTTCAATCAAACACCCTAATAATGGGCGATTTCAACTACCCCACCATTAACTGGGAAAACTACTCATGTACCAACTCCTTCGCTCAATGATTTCTGAAATTCATAAATTCCAATGCCCTTTATCAACTTATCCAGCCCCCCACCAGGGGCAACAATATCCTAGACCTAGTCATTACAAACATGAGTGACTAGTGTTCCACACCTGAAGTCAACTCCTTATTGGTCAGATGCAACCATAAGCTAATCACCCTAGATATCCGCATCCCGCCCCCTCCCACCATTAAGGAAACCATGGTAAAAAATTTATCCAAAGCCAACTTCATGCTTCTTAAGACAGAAGTGGCGAACTTCATGACACCCATGCAGATGAAGAATACAGTTACGACTGCTGAACCCTACACAAATGCACTCTATAAGCACTTACACGACTGCATGGGGCGTGCTACCCAAAGATAACCAAGAAACTATCCTCCAAAAAAAGGAAGCTGATCTGGTGCCCCCCTATCATTACAAACTCTACAACAAGAGAGTAAAATCCCATGAGTGGAGGAGCTCCCTGGTCAGCCTCAGTAAGAAGCTGGGATCCCTTATAAGATCCTCCAAAGCTAGCTAAGAAAACAAAATCACCACTGATTCTAAGGGCAACCACAAAGCATTCTATAGCTATGTCAAGAATCTCAATGGCAACAACCCAGATCTGCTGTGAGTTACAGCACAAAGGCATGAAAATTATAGAACCAACTGATATTGCCAACATTCTGGCAGATAGGTTCAGTGCTAACTTTACCCCCCTCTCACCCCCTAAAGAGCCCATATATATATATATATATATATATATATATATATACAGGAAGAATGTAGAGTCCCTGTAATCACATCTATACAGGTAAAAGCTGCACTCTCTAAAACCAAAAACACAGCATCCATGGGACCAGACAACATTCCAGGCTGCGTTTTACATGAACTTTAGAATGAACAGGCTCCCCACCTAAGCACCATGTTCAATCATAGTCTCACGTCAGGCTTTGTGCCCACTGAATGGCACACAGCAACAGTTATCCCACTCCACAAAGGGGGAGCCACCACTGATCCTGGGAACTATCGCCTATTAGCCTGATGAGCCTGGTCTGCAAGGCCATGGAATGTATCATAATGGAACTCATAAACAAAGACATTGGTAAACCTCCAAACCTGTAGACCACTTAGATTGCGGATAAGTGAACATATGAGTGATATCAGGAACTGTAAACAAGCTAGTGCATTGTATAAACATATATGCAAACGCAAGACTGGGTCATTTATATTTACAGTTATTGACTGTATCTTACACAAAACACAGGATAAGGCAGGAATGCATGAGATACTAAATGTAAAAGAAAAGAAATGGATAGTCAAGCTCGGTGGATTATTTCCACCTGGCCTGAATGATTATTTTTAAAACCCTGTTCAATTTAACAATTGTTTAATTGATAATTGATTTTCATATGTATATATAGCTTTGTCGGAGGGAATTTTTGTCATTTGTTTTTTTGCTCACTGAGGAAGGCAGCATTGCCGAAACTGGTCTGATGTATTTGTTGGTTAGGTGTATTTTTTAACACACCATGTATTATTTATAATATATTTTTCCACACCAAATTATGCTGGCTCTGTTTATTTGACCTGTGTTATTCAGGATTTGGGGCCATTGCACTAGCCGTACTTGCGGGTTCCTTACCGCATCCCTTGGGCAGATAGCCTAGTACCTACCTATGAACCATTAGGTCTTGTATGTGTATGGGTCATGGAATCTACATAACAAGAATTTTACAATTAGGTTACACAGCCAGTATACATAACATATATGATGAATACAAACATAATGAACACATGACAAGTCTTTCTGGGAAGACAGTGCAGTAGAAGACTGATGATCTTCAACTCATGTAGGGGAAAAAGTCATCCTTGTTAATCACAACATTGCCAGTGTAAACCTTTCCAACTGCGCTAAAACATACAGTAGTTTTACATACACATGCTGCTTCTTTGTGCACTTGATAATGATGCAGTCTGATCAATGAATGGTTAGAAAGACACAGTTTAATGGAGGACAACAACAGGAGTAACAACAACAGCATGTATGAAAGATAGATAATAGCATACCACTGACAGACTCCTGCTATTGCGAGCGTGTGTGTTGTACTGTGGATCCTGCAGTGGGAAGGTAAAGAGAAAGACAACACAGTCATGTATGCAGGCAACAGAAAAATTAACTGTATGACATATACAACATAGTATATACTCATGTGATGGGATGTTGCATCTGTTGGCCAGATGTCTTTATGTCAAAAAACAGTGACATTAATGTCATGTATCACACATCTGCTACTTGTTGCTGCAAACTATGAACTTGCAGTCTACAATGTTAGCAAATATTAATATGATGGTAAACAGGAGTCCCAAAACAAATAGTGGTAACACTAACACTGTATGGAGACACTCATCTCCCTTCCCTGGTGTTGTCCAGAAATAGATGGGCCTGTGAATATTAATGCAGGCAGCTTCTGTTTGTATTGCTTTTGCATGAGTACATGTCATTACACTTACGTTCATCATCATCACCTTTGTGGATCGATGTGAATGGTTCAAGTCTTTTGCTGTGAATCCAAAATGACAATGCATGAACATGCATGTGTGCAAAAGCAATATGCAATGATTTACTCTATAGGTGTGCATGTCATGCAAAGTAAGACATACATGCTCAGCCTGGAACTCCTGCTTCTGTCCCACACCAAGGGATGCATTGTTCCCCACTTACCGCATGCAGAGATGGAAGAAATATTGTGATCTTATCAAGGGGGATCAGTGGTGGTCCACCACCAGTGGCATCCCTTGATCTCTTATACCATCATAACCTGTTGGCTGCACAGAGAATCATATCAGAACAGCATTGTTGACGTCATTCATGGCGTCTATTATGACCTCCAACCACATTAATCATATTGCTGATGTCGGTCCACACCTCATTCCTCTATACTGTATTCTGTGCTCATCCAATGAGTCTTTGTCCATGTTGCATCAGGTACGATTTCATTTTCCTGTGGGGAGAAATTGTTCACTCCAGGTCTGTTTGGCATCTGAAAAATAGTGATATGCACACAAACATATTCCTGCAGTGGCCCAGTTATGCAGATGATTATTTGGACAGTTCATGTCATCATAAGCAGTATGGATTCCTGTGCAATGCAAATATCTATGAAACACTGACTGTGACAAATACTAATGTGACATATAAAAAGTAACACCAATATCTGCATAAATAACAGTTGTAAAATCAACATAACTTGTGATATCTACAGAGGCTGTCTGTGGGATTCAAACCCATTACATAACATATTTGTTGAATGGAAGCTGAAAGACAACAGCAACAAGCCAGTGGAATCTACATGCATTAAATACTTTAAAATTAAGATACTACACAAATTGTCATTTAAGCAACTTAAAGACAGTGTCAGAAAACTTTGGTATCCGTAAGCAGGCCACTGATAATACGGATCCTTTTTGTATTCACCCAGTAGTTATAAGACTTGTGTTAAGAACCATCAGTGAAGAAATATTCATAACAGGAAAAGGACATTGTACATACAGATGTTTTCATAATCAGTAGGTTTACATACGTACACCACAATGTTTCTGGAGTCACCCCTAAGGCATACAAAAGACCTGTAAATTTGTCTTTATGTACTGTTCACTTTTGATATGTAAATCTGGCTGTACAACTGCATATGGGAACTTAATACATATCCTTAATGCAGATGACAGCACCTGTTTACATCAAGGTAAATCAGAGTAAGTTACAAACGTTTGAATTAAAGCATACATTTTCAATAAGAATAATTATAAACAGGTACACTTGTAGTAGGTGGCAATTTACCTTATCAGCTACCTATAACTCCAGTATCACTGAAAGTAAAAGCATCTAATGTGTATCCATCTTTAAGTACCATTTGTGCCATACATTATAAATGAAATTCATTAAAATCCTAGGTTTTGGAATTCCATTTGCACACTTCCGCATAACTTCACGAATCTGGATGCATTAGTTCATATGACTCTTTTTTTCCTACTCTGCCAACTTTTTCCATCCTTAAATTATCTCTCTAATATTTATTAAGACCATCTGTCTTCCTAATTCCTGTAAAATGCTCACACATTAAAATGATCTTACCTCAACCATAATGCCACCATCTTCCTTAATTTAATTGCACTGTAATGCCACACGGCTGTTTTAAAATTGTTTCTTCTTTCTGTTATATTACCATTTTCTCCATAATTTGTGATATGGCAAAATGATCAGTGAACCCTGTCACATTTTTACCCTATCTATCTATTTCTAACTTTCTGAATAAAAAAAAATAATTTCTGTTTATAGCTGTCCTCTTACATAAGTACATTTTTGGCCTTCCCCATCATTAAATTTCTATACTTCATTACTTCCTTTGTAAAGTTTACATAGTGCAATATTTTCTTGCCTTGCTATTTTAAAGAACAGATATACTCTCTTGTTACAATTATAACTGCAAGCTGAAGATGGTTTCAGTCATTAAAGCTTGCACAATGTCTGCATCATTTTAGGGGCATAACATAAAATAATTCAAAAGGGTTTCTCTAGTCCTCTCGTCTTCTCTTTCGGCTGTTCCCATTAGGGGTCGCCACAGTGGATCATCTGTTTTCATTTTTTCCTGTCCTCTGCATATTGCTCTGTCACACCAACCACCTGCATGTCCTCTCTCACCACATCCATAAACCTTATCTTATGCCTTCCACTTTTCTTCTTACCTGGCAGCTCCATCCTTAGCATCCTTTTCCCAATATACTCAGCTTTCCTCCTCAGTACATGTCCAAACCAACGCAATCTTGCCTCTCTGACTTTGTCTCCAAACCGTCCAACCTGAGCTGACCCTCTAATATACTGATTCCTAATCCTGTCCATCCTTGTCACACCTAGTGCAAATCTTAACATCTTTAACTCTGCCAGTTCCAGCTCTGGCTCCTGCCTTTTTGTCAATGCCACTGTCTCCAACCCATACAACATAACTTGTCTCACTACCCTCTTGTAGACCTTCCCTTTCACTCTTCCAGGTACCTGTCTGTCACAAATCACTCCTTACACTCTTCTCCACCCATTCCACCCTGCCTGTACTCTCTTCTTCACCTCTCTTCCACACTCACTATTACTCAGAACTGTTGATCCCAAGCACTTAAACTCATCCACCTTTGCCAGCTCTACTCCCTGCATCCTCACCATTCCTCTATCCTCCCACTCATTCACACACACCTATTCTGTCTTAGTCCTGCTGACCTTCATTCCTCTCCTCTCTAGAGCATATCGCCACCTCTCCAGGGTCTCCTCAACCTGGTCCCTACTCTCACTACAGATCACAATGTCATCTGCAAACATCATAGTCCAAGGGGCCTCCAGACTGATCTCATCTGAAGTCCATTAAAAATAGTCTTCCTACATTTCTGGCTAAGACCTTTAATACATTCACAACTTCACTTTTTATCAGACTTGTTAAACCTGAAAATGTATTACATCCCTATGTCCAGGCTAACCTACGGCCAAATGAAGATTGAATTTTCAAGTGTCATTTGCCCAAAATTCAACTCACTGAGAATTTGAGCTCCTCCATGGGAAACAAATGGTGTTTGTTCCAGTAGTGATACCCTTTGTGGGGTAATTTCAACCATCTTCAAGTTGGTATGGCCATGGAGTTGGTATATTTAAGTTCAGTGGATATCAGGGGCTTGCCCCCCACATCAAGGGGGATGCAGTGATGCCTGCCTACTGAAATAAAAACTTTAAAAAGAGTTATTTCAGCCATTTGTTTTCATTGAATGCAGTTTGGGGATTCTTATTCTTGGCATGTTGAACTTCATCCACTCTTAGCGTTAGCCTAAGACCATTTTATATCCATTTCCCACAATGTTTGAAACTGATCACATTTCTTTGTTTTCAGCTATCTTAAATTAGCCATATATAGTACACATGCTTCTACCCTCCCTCATCAATTCAGCATTGTACTGCCAAAATATTAGTATTAATCTTCATTTTTTATGGCTTTTATTTTGTTAAACAGTAATCTTTTTAATCATCTTTGTCTTGTTTTAACTTTGTCATTAATAGGCACATTATTTTTTTTATCCATTAATTGTTCACAGTTTCCCTCTCACTATCTTACACATCAAATATTAAGAACCCACCACTCTATAGCACTATAAGATGACATTGGTTACAACTATCCCATCAGCTAACATATACACAGTTTCTCTCCACCTATAAAATTATCCAGCATCCATCTGCTTGTCCAGCACTAAATGCCATTGTATTCCATTATGTTCCTGCTCAGCCATTATGAGCCAATGACCAAAAAGACCTATCAGTTCTCAAACCTATCAAATCTGCTGCAAATGGTCCATATTCATACCATGTTGCTAAGGCCTAGAACTCTTTACCTGTATCCATCCAGTAAACAACTTCCCTCCAGTCTTTTGAAATCATTCTGAAGGACTTCCTAGCCAAAATCTGGCTTGTTCTTGTTCAACCCCAGGACAAATGATATCCCTAAATATGAACAAGTCCTTATTTGATACCTTACATCTTACTCCACCTTCTTTAATCTCTTCCTTACATCAATGAATTTCTCTCCCCCTGACTCTCTATCTAAATATGCCATGATCCTGTTTTTTTCTCCCAGTTCATATTGAAATTCCTGTTTGTATTATACTAACTTACCTTTACTTTATCTGAACTGGGTAAAATATTAAAGCATTGTCAGGTAAGTTGTATTCTTAACCAACATTTTCACATTTTGTTTACTTCGGTGTAATTGCTTAAACTTCAGATTTTTATTGTTTTTATTGTATTATTTTTCAGGTTGTAAAATTCTTGCTTTTAAAATGTTTTATGTAATACTTTGGAAAATTTTTCCTTGGGTCTCTGCTGAAAATGGTCACCTACCCATTTGGAATTTCCTGGTAATCAAATGTCAATAACTAACTAACTAACTAACTAACTAACTAACTAACTAACTAACTAACTAACTAACTAACTAACTAACTAACTAACTAACTAACCAACTAACTAACTAACTCACTCACTCACTCACTCACTCACTCACTCACTAGAGGGGTGGGAGGTTGGCATAATGGTTAAGGTGTTTACCTTGCAGACACAAGGTGAAGGGTTTGATTCTCACATGGTGTAACTGACTAGGCTTAAAATGGCCCACAAGGGCAATTAGCCTAGAACTAACTAAACACATTCATTGCTTCTATTTGTACAATGTTTTTTGCTGTTACTTCTGTTATACTTCCCTCATTTCCCCCTTCATTTTCATTGCCATTGTTTTATACTCCTACCTCAGAGAATACACTCTTTGTAACAGTTAATGTAAGATTTCTTTATGGAATCCCTGTACATTGCCTTGTCATACATGTGCTTTTGTACAGATGAACCAAAACTGACCTTCCATATTACATTTTGAAAAAAAATTTTATGTTGCTTTACTGTGTTTCCCCTTTCTTCCTACTGAGGCCATTGTCTTTAGTCATATTCACTTATAAAATGTTGGAGATCCTCACAAAAATGACAACATTTGGCCTGCCATCAGTATCATATATTACTTTTTATGCCCTTTTTATACTCAAGTATTGATAAATGCATTATCTTTCCATCAACACATTTTCATGGTGAACAGAACTCCTAGTCCTAATGTATAATTTTGGTCATCTATCCACTAGCTTTACACCTTGCAATTCAGTTCATTTTTCCTTAAAATTTAAATATTCTTTCCCCGTTTCAGAAATTCAAAGTTACATATGTCATTTCTTTTTATGGAGCAGTGGTGTAGTAGTTATTGTTGCTGCCTCACAGCAACAGGTTCTCCGGTTTGATTTTTGGCTGGAATACCTTCTGTGCAGAGTCTGCATGTCCTCCCTGCATTTGTGTGGGTTTGCTGTGTTTTCCTCCCACATTACAAAGACACGTGACTGTAGCATTTCTCTCTGGGCTTCTGCTGAAAATTGGTTCATTGCAAGTTGGACTTTCCCCGTAAACAAATGTTAAATAAATAAATAACAATAAACATTAGAAGTGGTTTGAAATAATCATTTTCTCATTTGAAGGAAATCTTCAATTTATGAAATACAATTATATTTTTCTGCCAATGTATGTGTTTCAAAAGTTATTTCAAAAATTATTAACACCTAAGTTTATTATTCTAATGTCTTTGAGATCAAAAACCCAGGAACTCTCTATCTGAATCCCAAATGCCATAACTATTTATTAGTCTGCCCTCCTTACTCACAGTTCTCAACACAGGGTTTGGATACTGTATTCAGTTCTCTTATCAGTTCTCAATTTTTTGTTGCACTGCCCATGTCTCTTCTCAATTCTTCTGCGTATGTACGTTTTCTGCACCCATTCCAATATTTGGTTTCTGTCACTGTCTGCTTTTGCATGTATATCTTCGCCAACGTACATACTTCCAGTCATACCCATACAATTTGTTTCTATCTCCATTGATTCAGCTACTATATCCCAGGTCAAATTGGCCATCACTATACTTTCTACTTTCTCGTTACTTCGATTTTTACCACTTGCAGACAACACTTTTCCACTGCTTTCTTCTATGACATCATGCTGACTTTATCTCGCTAGCTTTCTTTAAGCATCTTTAACAATGGTGTATAATACAATCCACCTTCTCTATTTCATTTAGAGTTATATCCTCCCAGGTTTTAGTAATCTGATCACAAAAACCACGAGCTACATCCTCCGCCATGTTTACCTTTTCTCTACCAACAGCCTTTGTACCGGAACTGTTGAAATCTGAAAAGACAAATCATTTTCCCAGTACCCAATTTCTCATAATCACTGTTATTACCCCCTTAGGTCTTCTAAAATAATGGGTTACAGGACTAGTGTGACCAAAATATTGAAAAAATCATAAACAAAAATGGTGAATCATTGAATTAATTATTTATTCAATGACTGGACTAAATCTTCTCAATTGTTTTAAACTATATGCAAGGTCTTTCTAAATACTTATCATATAGTGTTTTACTAAAAGTAAAGGAACTATAAGGCTTAAAATAAGATGTTTTAATGACTGAAGGTAATAATACAGACATGAATGCAGCAGTGTAACTTGACTCGAGCAGTGAAAAAATTGCATAATCTGCAATGCATTCTTTTTAATATCTGCCATGGATAAATGTCTTTGGGAGGGTTATAAAGGCCTTACTCTGAATTATTCCAATATATTCTAGAGTAATAATGATTTGTGGATTGGAATTACAATGCACTAACTTTAAATGCTTAACATATGCTTTTAAAATCCCATACCCATGCCCTTGGCATGCAAAATGCCAAGCCATGCATAGTCATATGCATCAAACTTTCCATGATATAAAAGGCAAGCTGCAGGATAGTGCAATTGCAGGAGATGTGTACCCACATGCATTTTGTATACTTCACACTACACATGAAAATGTACAAGTCAGTGCTAATTTTACAGGACCAGAAACCTCAGCAATCATTCAGTTTGTCCACATCTGCTGGATATGGAGAAAATAAGGGAATTACAGAAAACAATATTTATTGCTGTTTTACTAAGTAACCTAGAAGCATTGAATGTTTAGAGAATAAAAGCCTGCTGCAGATTCTTAGTGAAATGGGGTTCCAGGTCACTTTGTTTTGTCCTAAGTAATCTTTATGTAAAGCAAGAAGCAGTAGTCGGAAGTGAATTTGAAATAAGTGACAGGTTCAAGACTGAGAAAGTAGTACAACAAAGATAAGCTGCATATTGCCATCACACTTGTTTTATGTGTTGATTATATCATAAGAAATGCTGGGTTAGACAAATCATATGCTGGATTCAAAATTTTGGGGAGAAATAGTAACAACCTGAGATATGCAGATGATGTCCCTGCAATAGCATGCACATTTGCTAATAAGGTCTCCTTTACTGTGGCTATATCTATCTCTCTCTCTCTCTGTATGAATATATATATATGTATATATATATATATATATATATATATATATGAATCAGAATTACTGTATATCTGAATCAGAATTACTGTAGTGGTGTAAGTCAGCTTACCCATGGCATGCACTATACGTGGCCATGGGGTAATTTTTCTGAATCCTGCATCACATTTCTGCTCTTGGAATTATAGTTACACTCCAATATTCTTTATTTATTAAAATTATATCACATTCTGTTTTGTTTGGGTTTCTAATACCATGATGGGAATGGGCCCTATTCCTAAGTCAGGATATGATTACTGTTCATGAAATTAAAATTGTTTCAGTCTTTGATGTTAGCTATAAGTGCTCTTCATAGCACCCACAATTTCTGCAGTGAGGCTTGGATAATGTCCACCTGCCTGGTTAATATATGTAAAATAAATACATAATTGTGAACATGTCCATTAATATAATTTTATTCAAGGCAACTGCACAGTGCATACATTTTTTTCTGGCCTGGATTGATATAGAAAACATGATTAAAGTAAATTAAGCGTATTATCTCATTACAATTGAGTATGTACCCATCCAAATTTTCCACCCAGCTATTTATTCTTTATATTTCCCATCTCCTGTCCTGGGGAATTGGTTAAACATTAATATCAAATGTAAGACATACTTGTGGATTATCCTGTGGTGCAAAGGGATGGCGCTCTGACTATGTCAAAATTACCCTGGTTCAAATAGCAGTTTCTGTACCTATAAGAACTGCTGGGTAGGATGGCAATGAGTAGCCATTGGCACCTTGTCTGTCCTGGTGGGGACAACATCAGTTTGCCACATGTGTGAATGAGTGACACCTAGTGTAGAGGGACCTCCCCCTCAGAAAGTAGCACATATCAATGATATGAAGGGGGACCTCCCCCTCAGAGAGTAGCACATATCAGTGATATGAAGGGGGACCTCCCCCTCAGAGAGTAGCACATATCAATGATATGAAGGGGGACCTCCCCCTCAGAGAGTAGCACATATCAGTGATATGAAGGAGGACCTCCCCCTCAGAGAGTAGCACATATCAATGATATGAAGGGGGACCTCCCCCTCAGAGAGTAGCACATATCAATGATATGAAGGGGGACCTCCCCCTCAGAGAGTAGCACATATCAATGATATGAATGGGGACCTCCCCCTCATAGAGTAGCACATATCAATGATATGAAGGGGGACCTCCCCCTCAGAGAGTAGCACATATCAGTGATATGAAGAGGCACAACACGGCTGAGGTATGCTTCACCAGTGAAGGTTAAGGTGTTTTTCAGGACTAGCGTGTTGGCATGCTCCATACTGCCTAATGCTTTCCATGGAGTAGAGGAGCTGATTTGAGATTCCTGGATAGATGCGAAAGAGATATGGTCTCTCAACTCACTTGGGGAATTCTGGCTTCTGCTTCAGTTGAATAAATGGGGTGATTGCGTGAAGGTAGAGGAGATGCTGGGATTGCTCCTGCGAGGAAGGAGCAGGATAAACAAAAAATGTAATTAATAATTTTACAGCCATTTTGTTTTAATTAGTTGTCAAGTTCTATACACAACAGTGAAATGTCTATCTTTACAAAATATATATTTCTTTTATAGAGATTTGCTCCAGCTTTGTTTCATCACAAGAATGATGAATTTACTTTTTTAAATGATACAAAGTTTTGAAAAAAATGTAGCTTTTTTTTTTACTTCTGATAAATGTGCTTATATACAAAATTTGGGAATGCAGCAATTATGTTTGTAACAGATGTTCTATGAGATGACAGAAGTCAGTGTTATAGGTAGCAAAATATGACACTGAAAAGTAACATTTACAACAGACCTGGACTCTTCTTTATGACTGCTGTATGTCTTTCTTTCTTCAGATTTAGTAATGGCATGCTGATGTCAGACTACACCTGTTAGTTCTCTGATAAAGTAGTTGCTTGTCATTACAACTTGAAATCTATTTAGTAAGGATTATCCTTCATTAGAAGCCAGGCCCTAACTATAGCTTCATACTCAACTGCATTGATCAACAGAAGTCATCCTCAAGCACTGGCCGTAACTACAACTACAACTTTCAAAGCGCCTGCAATGAGTGTGCTTGAGTGAATGCTTGACAGAATGAAAGACTAGTGCACAAATGGCCATAAGTGGGTTAATATACTTTATATGAATGACTGAAACGTGCTTTATGAATAAGACAGTAACTGGGACTGTATATTTCCCCATTTGTGTGTCATATGCATGCATGAGGCATAGTTGAGTGATTTTATGACTGGATATATGATTGACTGCAAGCATTGTGTAAAGCCTATATGAAAATGAGCCTGGAGGCAGAATGAAGACTTATTACATACCACTAGCATACTTCAACATATTAACTTTGAATTACCAGTAGCTTACAGAAGTCAAAACTGTTATGTGGAAGCTCCTTAAGTGTCTGAACTGCAACTGACGAATTGATTAGTAGAAAATCTGAATTATATATCTGCTCTGTAACTCAAAGTATGTTTCTATTTATTACAAACATATTAGATATTTTTTTCTAAATAGAATATAAGTAGCTGGTAGAATCCATAGTTAATCACATGAAGTATTGTTGGGAAATGCTATTTTACATTAAAGAACAGACATATTTAAGGAGTGTTTCCATAATGGTTAAGGTCTTCACCTCACAGATGCACAACACAAGGTTTGATTCTGACCTTGTTATTGGCTAGGCTTGTACTGTTTTGCAGACAGATAGCTTTGCATTGACTTACAAATCTATATCTATGTTAAGGAATATTTATTTTCCAAGTTTAATTAGAAGAATGAAAATTAGCGGTTTACATAGTTTTCAGATGATAATTATGTGTGTCCACCAGTTCCTGCTCTACTGTTAACCTAGTCGCATGAGGCAAGGGAAGAGCAAGAACATTTCTGAAGAAAAGGCTGTAGATGCTAGTCGGCATTATAAGCTCTTCAGATCAATACAAGCTAAAATAAAGTCAATCGGAAGAAACTACTGTGCAGTGACATGTCAGTCCTTCCTATTATTTTTTCTCATCTTTTTCTTCCTCACATGCTTTAGAAAACCAGTGATCCTTTGCCTTAGTATCTCTCCACAACCTTATTTAGAAGAATTATTT
Organism: Protopterus annectens; assembly: GCF_019279795.1. Classification (NCBI taxonomy): domain Eukaryota; kingdom Metazoa; phylum Chordata; order Ceratodontiformes; family Protopteridae; genus Protopterus; species Protopterus annectens. The sequence continues at coordinate 524,072,733 of NC_056744.1, read as the reverse complement.
AGTATTTTCCATATTCTTATTCTTTTGTACCTATTCTTTACATTAAGATGAATTCCATCATGTTTGTCATAGACACAAAGCATTCATTCTCAGTTTTATGTATCATTAAAATGTTATCCATGAGACAAAGATCATCCTCAGTATCTTTTTGAGATAGTTTATAACTTTTATCATGCAATAAAGTAGGATATAATATGACTTATTGTTAACACCCTTTTATAAAGGGCCAGCCAGTGAACCAACCAAGTTTTCTCACACTTGGCAGAGTACAACCAGACAACAGTACATCAACTCAAACTGTCACCTCTTTCAATTCAATTTGAATTCCAATAAATCCCAAAGCAAAATCTTCTGCTTAGCTAGTTATATTACAAGTAAAATGAGATAAACATCTAAGAAATCCTTACATCATTATTGTCAAATCGAGGGCTGAGTATCTCACTACCAGTATTCAGGGTGAAGAAGTTGATTTGTAATGATTTAATTTGTAGTTCAAAGTTTTGCTATATTTTTCAACGCACGCTATAGTAGTTGAGGGGGGTAGATTTAGAAGACTTCTGAAAGTGGAAAATAATACTGCTGCAAAATGGCATTAGAATTACACCTGTCTTAAATAATTGTAGCTCCTCTAATAAAGGATTCCAAGGGACTTAAAATAAAATGATAGGGTGACAGAGGACACCACTGCCTCATACCAGTGGAGACATTTTTTTAGACGTCGCCACTGATCACTATACATGTAGAAATTGAGTCATACAAAACTTTAATGGCTTGAATATAATTTTGGGGAATTAAATTTTTTAATGCTTTACATATGAACAACTTTGATACTTGTTTGAATGCTCTACTTACATCGACTACAGATACTGCTTATTGTCTACAAATATATCGCAGTATAAAATTAATTCAAGCTTAATATTTTCATCTTGTGCGTGATATGGATCCATGAAACCAGACTGAAATTCAGAAATAATCTGATTAATAACTAAACAGAATCTTTCAGGAAGTATTATTGAAAAAATGTCTTGATACCAAGATTAATTAAAGTGATAATACAATAGTTTTTTTTTTAATTAATGTGAAGTCTGAGTTTGGTTTGAAAACAAAAACAGTTTTAGAATATTTTTATTTCATGTGTTTGTGCCATGTTACATTATGTTAGTAAGTTTGATTATCTCTATACGATCAGGGAAATATGCTTGGACTTTTAGTAAAAGTTAGCATCAAAACTGTTTGGCTGTATTGCCTTAGCAGTTTTAAGTTGCATGATTATTGCCTTAACCTCCTCCAGTAAAAAAAAAGTAACTGCTGGGCATAATGGGGCAGATTTCTAAAGGACTTGGATATGGAGTAGTATACTATGTCCAAGAGTTATTTCATGGCAGGGTCTAAAAAACAATGGCTCTATCAGTCCTCATTCAGCACATGCTAATAAGAAGGGCTAGATGCATAGAGCTTTCTATGCTGAAACACCTCAGAGTTGTAAATTGGTTTGCCACATGGGTGACACTAATGAGAACACCGGGTGTTCACCTTATGGAACTCTAGCATGACCATACTGCCATGTAGAAGTCACAGAGTAAGTCAGTGAAAACTCAGGATGCAGAGGCACACATCCCCAACTCTAAGCACTGGAGTAGCCCATTAATGTCAATGACCTGATTCTGTAAAGAAATGGGTATCCCTGTGTAAGGGACTTGGTACTGCAGGCAGATAACTATGGGAAGCAAGGCTGCTTGCAATAGCAAGTTGCACACTCATATAAAGCTATTATACAGACAGCTTCATGGCTGTACATTTCCACCTATATAGCAACTCTAATTAGATGTGACATGTGGCAACTTCAGCTGGATTCAGTTGGACCAATGAGTCCTTGAGAAAGTTTGCACTATGCCAGGAGTAGCTAATGAATCTTGTTACCTAACCTTAGCATAGTGTGAGTCCCGACCATCAACATTACAAGTTATTGAGTAAGTTGTAAACCCTCAGGATGAAGTCAAACCCTTGGGTGGGATAGAAATAAGGTCCAGAGTAGTAACATAGAAAGATGGAAGCTCTCCTGTATACTTACTATCCTATCATTTTATTTTAAATAAATTTTCAGAGAAACTGCTTAATACTAAGTAATATCATTTGAATTTATATGTGGCTTCATGGCTGCATATCTCTCTCATATGCAGTAGAATGTACTTAATATAGCTTTACAATATGTATATCGATGACATTATCCATAAATGAAAAGATATTGTTTGAGCCATGATTTAAATTTATTAAACGTGATAAAAGGTTTGAAGACATTCTCACCATTTTGCATATTTTGATATTGTTGATATGTATCATAACAAATTTGATAAATGTATTGATCTACGACCACAGTGTGCTTTAGCCAGTAGCACATGCTTTCTAGATTGTAACTAGATGGATGATAATTTGCTTAATTACCAAATGCATTTCTTGTGGTGCATTAATTTGTGTTGCCCTACCTAATTTAATATAATAGGCTTTACAGATTAATACTAATGTCACAGTAGTTTTAAAACCAGACAATTTAATATCATATGGACTCACATAATTATGCTGTATTGAAACAAAGATCTAATAATTTCTACTGTTTGTTCTCTTACCACTATATGGTTAGTAGTTTTAGAGTGTATCAAACAACTGTCAGAAAATGGCCTTTCTTATGAACTTTATACAAATTTATATATCATGAATGTTTTGTTTATTAAAAAATAGTTCTAGACCAAACTCTGTGAAACAATGTAAATAAAACAGATATTCTCTTCTTTGAGGAAAAAAGGAACAATATTGAATAAAAAGCTATTTGCCTGGATTAAGACTTTCAACAAGTCTAAATCTGTATTAAGAGATCAAGAAATAGGCTATTGTTTCGAAAAAAAATGAGCTGAGAGCGATGTTCCATTTTAATTCCATAATTATGAAAACTAGTAAAAATGGAATAAAATGCAGAAGGAAATATAACTTGTCTTGATGAAGTACATAATCTCAGACTGTGACTCAGGTTAGTGGCACAAATGTCTAGTTACATTGCAAGTGAGTAACTATTCCTGAGAATTACTTAAACGTGTAAAACCAAGAGAAGGAGAGAGGGAGAGAGAGAAAGTGACCATTAATCAAATGCAAAACTAAAACCAAAATTGCCACTCCAGAGCTAAATACTGATTTAGTTGAGGCAAACATTTTGTTTAATTCTTTTTACAGTAATTAGATTGAGCTGTCCAAGCAGAATTCTTGAATAATGTAAACACTTGTTGTCATGTTAGAAAAGAGGCATAGACTAGTTTTCATTTAGGGCTGAAATGGTTGACATGCAGGCTCAAAGATAAAAAGTTTAGTCCGTTATCATGCCTTAGTATACATCAGTTTGCTGACAATATGCCTATTTGACTTCCCATTTGCATAATTTCTCATAATGTAGTAACATATTAAGGCTTGTAAGTTTTGCTACCATTAGTTAAGATTTTAAAATATGAACTCCTAACAGACAAGCTAATATGAGAAGTTGCAATGTTAATTTTATATGTATAGCTGCTACTGCTAGCCAAGGATCTGATCTTGAGCTCTCCTACTCTGGATGATTAATCAAAATAGACATTTCTAAATCTAACCAACCTAAGAAAAAAGATGTAAAGTCTAAATTCTTGGTATGTAAGAATAGTCATGATACTTCATATATTACATACTGCCCCTATATTTTAAAGGGTTAATATTGTAATCTAAAGCATTTCGGGCATTCCGTTTTGCATAATACACATTTTAAATTCATGTAGGCACCTCACAAAGTCAACAGTTTAGAGAACATCTAGTCTTACTGAGAATGCACTGGTGGCAAAAAGGAGTACATTTGCAATATGTTTTAAACATGCAATATAACCATGTCTGCATTTAAGTGGGACCAAAAATATCATCTTAAGAAATTTTGCTGAATATGGTTTATAGACTCCAAAGGATCATTTTATCCTTGGTATTAATACGACTAAAAGCTTATTTACTGGCACAAAATACCAAATATAGTGCAGAGCTATCCTAAAGAAATATAAGCTATTGAAAGATTGTTATGTCAGTGTATACATTTCTCTACATACACAAAAAATTTTATTCCCAATCCTGAAACAAAGAAAAAGCATATACCATTATATGACTGGCTGGGTAGAATTGATTATTAAAAAATATATAGCTAAAATAGCAGCTTGCTTCTCAGTCAGCCAACATTTATAATGTAGGGGTAAACCAGCTAATATATGTTGAGGTCTGATTTTTAAGCTAGTATATATGTATGGTTATAGCTCAAAATATCTAAAGTTCATTTGACTGAAATGTTTTTAGGGAGTGAAAAACTCTGAAAGCATAAGATATCTAAAGTACATTTGCATGAATGCTCAAGTGAATGAATTCTTATTTTTATTGTGTTTATAGGTAAGACTGTGGAGGAAAATAACTTTTGACAGCAAAGGTTATAGTGATTGGAGTGTATGTGCAATTGTTCATGGGTTAGGGTTAAGGTAAGGGGTAGGTAAGAGGATAGATTTACTGCTTTTCAGATTTGCTGTTGTATGTCTTCTGTGTCCTTTTCTCTTGTGTAATAGTACTGTTAGGGGAAGGGTTTTTAGAAACATAATATGCATGGTTAGGGTTAGGATTAGAGGTAACACACACAAATGCAGTGGGCAGAAGTGGGGAGCTTAACATGTTTGCATTTATTTATTTCTTTTAATTTTCTGACAGGGTTCAGTGCTGATCCAGGTGGCCCATTTTCAGTCTCAAGAGAGGGCAAATTCATAACGTGATTTTCCATTTATTGCAGCAACAAGTATAAGGAGAACATTCTTTCAGGATAGACTCAGTATGAATGTGTTGGAAAAACAATTAAGCAGAGCTGCTAAAATAGGATTCAATACATAGAAATCAAGGTAGATAATATTACAAATGACTGAATGTTATTTTCAATATATACAGTTTTAGAAAGAAAAGAAAGTGAAAAAAGATATGTAAGGAACATATTTTTATTTTCCTTAGAACTGAGATATGAGTTATTTTCAGACTATATATTTAAGGGTAACTTTAAGTTATACCATTTTGGTGAATTCTTCAATATAAAATATTATTACTACAATAAATGGGTCAAGAACAGATATGGTTGGCACACCAGTTTACTCAGTTCAAACATAATCACTATAAATCATAAATAAGGAGCTCTTTTATATAGTTGGTTACTACTTGCTAAATTCATACTTATAGCTTAAGCCATAAGCGGCACTCTGCCATTCATCTTGGACTTGAGGGGTAGTAAGTATATAACTTAATATACTGCCAGGTTTACCGAGGCCCCCAACAGTTAGTCCCACACAAAATTATGCAGGTTATAGCTATTTGTTGTACCCTGATGGAGCTAGCACATTTGAAAATATTGATAATTTTTATTTAGCAATATAGGAATAGTATCACATTTTGGTTCCTGCTCATTAATCTTGGGCACAGCATACATGGTAAATTAAATATTATTTATCTTTAGCCAAAGAGGTGTCTTTCAAGTCTATTAGATTTAATTGATATTATAAACTTTGTAATTTGTCCCTTTCAGTTCAAAAGTCATTATGGATGCAGCTGACATTTTGAATCTGATTCTTCTTTGTAAAATCATCTGAGACTTTAGCACTATGTTATTCATTCAAGCTTCCCCTCCCTCTATAAATCAGCCAATATTTTTAAGGTATAGCCTTGCCTGGAAAATCATTTTTGTTTCTTACCTGCCATATCGAACTGAAAATCATTATCTGCATTAAGCAGTTTTAATATATTTGCGGATGCATATCCTTGCATTTGGGCAACAGAAAACTTTTTGTGTTCTACCTGCCACAAGAGGAGAAAGTACTTTGGAAAAGCCAGCAAAACGTTTAAAAATTTTGTTTAATATTCGGACAGTCTTCTTAATTATCTGAATAATAAGATGTTATCTGCTAAATCTTGCTTAGGAAATTTCTTTTTAAGGAATCAGAACACATTTCTAGGATGATTAAACTTTGAAAGAATACTGTTATGATAGACGTCTAGACTAAAGGCTCATTTTTAATATACAGATAAAGGTTTTTCTAAATTTTGTAACAAGCATTTAGACTACCAGTTTTCTAGTTACAAATAAAATAACACAGAGATACCTACTGCCACTATAAAGTTGAAGCTATCAGCACAGAGTTCCCCTCACTGATAATTCTAGACCATGGCTTCTTAAAGGCCCAGAGTTCTAAGCTGCAAAAGCTTTAATTATTTATAATCAAACCTCCTGTTCCTTCCATGTCGACACATATGAATTTCCTTATGGAGCCAAACTATTAAAATTGTCTATGTATTATATTTGTATTAGGAGAGAAGAAGGAGTTAAGAGAATATGACTGCCTGCTCTCTCATATATTGATGGGGAGGTAGCACTGTTATTTTGATGTTTAGGTTGTTGCAAAGTGAAAATCATAACACCAGACTTATGCCCTCATGTCAACATGAAGAACCAAGTACTTTCAAAGTGTGTAGCTCCAGGCAAACTCAACTGTATGGAACACTACCTTAAAACAATGGTTACGAGCCACAGTTCTTAGATTCATGTAGTTTTCTGTCAAAGTTAACAAAATGTTTTCATTTTCAGCAGTTAGCTCATTTAACATATTATTTTCAATTTTGAACTTTTAGGGAACATCAGAATCACATATCAGTCCTAGGTCTTAACTATGCATGCTTCACTTATAAGTATAACATTCTCGGTGACATTTTAACTGGAGTTCCTGCTTACTCCTGAAGAACATATGAAGCAGTGCATGTTCCTCTCATGACTTAATACTTATAACTGTGTCAGAATTAATATAGGCACACTGGAACAATGCACAGCCATGACGATACAAACTCGCACAGCTTGCTGAATCTCAATATTCTAAATCATTAAATCTTCTTGCTATCCATGCATCGCAAGACCAACATGCTACACACCATAAAAAACACTGATTTTGCACTGAATTTGTCTAAGACTTTCAATATTTCAAATAAACAAGAGCATGACAAAGGTTAAAGAGAATGGCACCTGCAGGAAACAAACTAAACT
>NC_056744.1:524053125-524058125 GCF_019279795.1 Protopterus annectens | reverse complement strand
TAGCAAATGCAAGATTCCTGCAGGCCATTTATGCAAATGTTAAAGGCCTTAAAAATAAGGAGATGCAAATAATTAATGTTGAAAAGGGTAGCATGCTAATGAGCTAGTTGCGCAGCTCATAGACTGGTACTACTGTGGTGCACACATCCATTGTTAAAAGTGATACTTCACCTTTGATATTGGAGTTGCAGTCTATGAACTTTTGTTCAGGTATGCATAAGTACTTCCCTAGCACACAAATGGATTATTTCCCCCAGCAACCCGTTTATTAGTTTGTATTAAGTATGCACAAGCAGTAAAATGATACAAAAAATTATTTTGCCCTACAATCACTTTAGCAGTCTAACCATGTATGCAAAAACACTTGCCTGACGCACAAATTAATTATGTTTCTGAGCAACCCCTTCAGTAGCATTTCCTAGTATGCACATCATCAAAATGAAACATTCACCCAAGCAACCTCTTAATATGCCTTAGTAAGCACATGCACTAAAATGAAACATTCACCAAAGCAACCCCTTCAGTAACATGCCATAGTATCCACAAGCACTTAAATGAAACATTTCCCCAAGAAACCCCTTCAGTACAATGTCCAGGTATGCACAAGCACTAAAATGAATCATTTCCCCAAGGGACCCCTTCAGTAAAATGTCCAGGTATGCACAAGCACCAAAATGAAACATTCAAGTGACCCCTTCTGTAAAATATCCAGGTATACAGATGCGCCAACTAATCTCCCCTTGCATCTCTGTATTTTCCATGAAAACTGCTGCTTGCTGGCATAGTTAAGTGCTATTTACACACTTTGTATGCGAATGAGTTCCTTATAGATTCACGTCTATGAATCAGACTCATACGCATACGTGTAAAGTCCCTTAACAGCATAGTAGCTGTCCCCTATTGCTTTGCATTGTGTGTTACTCTTTTGTGATAGGGAGGGACGTGTTTACAGCAACTCCTTCACATCTGCGTATGCATGCTCACAGTCTGTGATTTACATATCCACGTAGTGCCGTTATCCATGGATCACCACTAAGAAAATGGGAAGACAAGGACTGTGAATACTACCTTACATCTTAGAATCAAGAATCAAAAATATGGAGCTGAACTAGATAAGTTTATGGGAGATATACATTTTCCTACATATTTCAATAATCTGCACTTTCCATGGCCGATTTGGCCTATGTAGCAAATTAGCTAGGAAACTTCGTCTTTGCTTGCAAAACAATTATGTATGCAGCTTGAAAAATATAAAAAAATTTGGTCTCGTAGACTACAGGATTGCCATGTTTAAAAGAAACTTAAGAGGCACTTATGTAATTTGCAGGACTCTTAACACAGTCCAGTTTATGGAGTCAGAATATATGTCAGTGTTAGGTTTTTTAATCTTGTTTTACATTTTCATTTAGAATTTAAGAGTATTATTCAAAAGTGACGATTTTGTTTCACACAGTTTAGAATACTTTGAATTGGAGGGCTCTTATTTACTGCATAGGTATTCACATATGACTCTTTTCTTTGTAAACTGCTTCTTGAATTAAATGTTACAACACATTTTACATCTGTAAATATGTATGTACGTTATAGCATACCCGCGTATATGTAAGCATGTTTTGGTCTTTTCTTATGTAATTCTATTCACCCAGGTTGTACATGGAAATGGTCCACTGAAATCAGTGCACTAGCCCAGCAAATAAACATAAATAACTAACTAAATAAATAAACAAACAAATAAATACATTTTTGCTGGTGACCAATTAAGTGTTCTCCAATTTCTTTTTCATGAATTTGCATATGTTTGTTTTTTAGCAAACTGAAATATGGATTCTTAAGAAATGGAATAGCATGCAAAAAGTCCATCTATCCCACTCTCAATTTACTAAAAATTGAAATTAGGCAAAGCCCTGGATGAGAAATTCCTAGTGGATGGGGGGGGGGGGTAGGCTTCACTCATGACAATATCCCACAATGCCAAGGTAAAAAAAGGAGGACATATTGCTAATCCCAGACAAGGTGATGAGATTCAGCATCAGTCTATGTTAATGATTCTCATTACCTATTTTGAGCATAACTTCACCTTACTGTTGTCTCAGTGGGGCTGCCAAGTCTGGCTGAAGTTGTCTGAAATAGTAGCTACATCTGCATGTTAGAACTGGTTTGGAAAGAAGAGTGCCTGCCTACAGTACCAGGTCTGACATGTAGGTGGAGCTGCATGGGCACGAGGCCATCCAGTGCAATACCTCCCTCTACAGGGCAGACTGTTGAATGCAGCTATGATGGCCAACAGTGCAGGGGAGATCACAAGCCCACCATGGATTTATTCCATTTTTAACATAGTGACGTAAGCTATCTCCAGAGGAGGTTGTATAACAGCTTGTTCTACATTACATATGCACACATGTTCAGTCCTAACCCCAAACTCTTAACCCCTTCTATATAGCTCCAATTGTATGTTAAATGGGTCTATGTTAAATCAGCGAATGCTTAAAATAACGAATGCTGATTTATCGACCCTCTTTAAGCAAAATCTTAAAATCCCGAAAACTCAGAACAGCATTTTTTTTCCCAGGGAAAAACAATCGCAGTTCCACAAAAAAATAAAATAAAATAAAACATTAAATAAAGTTGGGGGCTTCACCCCCCCCCCCCCACTTAAATATACCAACTCTGAGATTGCACCACAGTGGAGGAAATGGCAAAGTCCCGAAAACGGCCAAGCAATTTTTTTTTTCCCTGGGAAAAAAATTGCTGTTATGAGTATTCGGGATTTTCAGCTTTCACTTAAAGAGGGTCGATAAATCAGTGTTCGCTTTTTTAAGCGTTCTCTGATTTAATATAGACCCTGTTAAACTGGGTATTGCAGACTGTCTGGATTTGACCAGATAATGCATGTATTATCTATTCCCATGCACAGACAAAGCCACCACTTTGCCTGTACCTGCCATTCAGTTTTACAAGTTTCTCCTTTAATTCAGTCATGTCACTTGACAAATTTTGCCAAGTTTACAACACAGACTTAGTTTGGCATAGCAGGCCCACTTTCCCTTTTGGCATTGGATGTAAGGCTCTGGCAGTTCCCATTAATGTACATTGAATGGACACTGCCAATGTCCTATCTATTGAACTCAGACAAGGAAGATCTGCTCAGGATGTTATGTGGTTCCACTTTGAAGTCCTCTTGGAATTTATCCCTAAATGCGTCATTATTCATCAAGCTTTCTCAGGGTAGTAAACAATGTCATGTGTTCATACATTTTTCACTGGATAATTAATGTTAGATGGGCAAGTAGAAAAAAAGGCATAACAGAAACTATTCTTCTTTACTGATGGGCTGAATAGTAAAGTAATATGATTTTGTCATTTCAATTTCTCCAAATCTTTTGGGTTTCTATTACCATCACGGGAATGGACCCCATTCCTAAGTCAAACTATGATTAGAGTTCATGAAATTAGTATTGTTTCAGTCTTTGATGTTAGCCAGAAGTGCTCTTTGCAGCACCTGCAATGTGCCCAGTAACGACTCCTGTAATTCATATGGAGTTACATATATTGGTAACATATCTAATTATAATTGCAAATTATTTTTTATAAGACCCATTGCTCTTGCTACTATGATGGTGTAGCAATCTTTCTGTTAAGAACAAAGGAGAGGGCCAGAGGTGGACAAGTCTGCAGCATATGAAGAGGTATACCTGAGCTGAAGTTGCATTGAAGAAACAATGTTTATCCATCGTATGTAAGCAGATACCCTGAACCTGAAATGATGGAAGCGACCACATCTGTATTTAATATTTTAAATTCAGTCTGCCATGCAATTCTATTTTTAGACTATTAATTTACAATGTCTATAATATGACTAAATGATTTGCATTGACAAACAAGTATAAAATTTGATTTGCCAGTTAGAAATAGAACAGTCGCTTTACACTGTGACTCAAAACATTAATGCTCAGTGTTGTTAGCGGTTGCTAAGAAGCATAGCCACTGCGGAATAAGCAAACAGAAAATTGTCTAATGAAAAACTTCACCCTGAAAAATTACTGAACCAAAATAACTCTATAGTTTAAGAGATAGACCATTCAAAGGAAAATGAAATGCTTGCTAGTTACTTTTTTGTGAATGAAATATCTAATGTAAGACTGATTCATAAACTGTTGTTGCATTGCCAGTTTTTCAATTTAATGTAAAATACTACTACAAAGCTGTATTACTGTTATACAATAACTGTAATAACTCTGTTCCTCTATGCATTTCTCTTCATTATCATAAATGACAGACTGTGAGACAGAAGGCATCCTGTCAGTATATTTCACTTGTCCAAGCAAGAGAAGCCTATCATTTTTAAGGACTTTTTTAAATCGTCAAATAAATGGTTCACTTTTTGAAGGGCTTTGTTTTCCTTTTCAGTTTAGGAGTTTCTGGCAGGTGACAGCTGTGTCCAGGAATGTAGTGAGCAGTGATCTCCATTTTAGCAAATATCCTATACTGATTCCCCTGCAAAGCAATCACACAAGCAATTAGCAGCTAATATAGAAAGGCACAGAGAGGGTTTTGTGTGTCTCCCATTAGGGCACTACTGATTAAAGGCAATATAAATGCAACATACTCTGTTGTCCAAGTTGTTTGTAATAAGTGATGCAAACTAATAGATAAACACTAACAAATCCACATACCCACAACTACACACACACACACACACACACACACACACACACACACACACACACACACACACACACACACACACACACACACACAAAACTGGCACTGCAAATGAGTGCCTCAGTGTTTAGGGTAAAATATATAGTGTGCATGCATTCCTTATATATGGTATGCAGAATAAAATGTGAAATGACATCTATCCATGACTAATTGGCATCTGTATTGGCTCAAAAGGTTTTATATAACAATTCAGTTTTTACACATCTTATTTCAGACATATATACAACTGTAGCAGGGATAACCACCCACTGGTGTGAACCTTGGCTCTAGATGATTGA
>NC_056744.1:524045625-524050625 GCF_019279795.1 Protopterus annectens | reverse complement strand
TATTTCTGTCCTGTATTGCAAATTATCTTGATATCTAGCATGATTTATCATTTGAAGCAATGTATGTATCTGCTTTTAAAAAAAGTAGATAGACTTAATACCTGAAGCTGGTGATTTAGCATTCCCTCACTTTTGTTCCTTGTCCACACAGTCTTCAAAATGGCTTCCTCCCTGCACCTAATTGCCTTATTTGTTCACCCTACATGGTGAATGTTAGGTCTGTTCATTCACCAGGCATTTATTCCTTTACCATGATTAGACCCTAATTAGTCAATCCCTTCTGTGGCACAAATCATGTTTTAGTAAGTGGGTCACATGACCAATTATGTGGACATCTAACTCTTACCATTTAGTGGCTTTTGAGTTCCATGCTTGCTGCTTCACAGGAGGTAAATGCATGGTTCCATACATGCTAAGCAGCATACACATCTGCAGAATGGGCTCACAGGGTTACTGTTGTTGGCAGTGCATCTGCACACCTGAGACTATCACCATTGCAATGAGCTGAATCAGTTCTATACCCCCAGGATGGTTGAGCTGGTGTTGTCATCCATGCACATTATCTCCTGCATGACCCTTCCTCTAACATGTATTGCTAGTCTAACATAAATCATCTGGGTGTTTGATTTACTTTTTAATATAACTTTTGTGCTGAAAATATTTACTGTAGTTTGATTATGTTACTGGACTATCTAATCATTATTTATACATTTTTAAACTTATGATAAATTGTTTTACAACCGATATTTACAGCAACGATATTGTAAGAATGTCACACAGTGACAAAGAGGCTAGTGTTATAGTCTAGCAATACTTGGCTTGATATTTCATTTCTTGGCTTGGGAGTCTTCTGTGCAGAGTTTGCACATGTTGCTGTGTGTCCATCTGGATTTTTGAAAAAGACATCCTGTTTTCTCCAAAATCCAAAATATGTATTATGTAAAAAATGGAGTCATGTCTCTCAGCTTATTTGTTCAGTAATCAGGGACAAATCCAAAAAATAATGAGGAACAAAGGCCCAAAATCAGGGTCAATGTTTAAATATTTATCTATTTAGTATTCGTTTACTTGGTAAATGGACTAGTCTACTGAGACAACAGTATGCGAAGCAATATAGAATAAGATAACAATGTTATAATTGCAAAGTAAACAGAATATAATGAGGGTGGTACATAATCATTATATATCTACATACATTCTACATCATAGAACTGGATACATTTTTATACACAATAAATAGTAGATGAGATATTCAAGCTGTACTATGGCTTATTGCTATATCGTAATCGACCAGTGTTCCTGAAACACTGCATTTGGCTTCATTGCGCAGGTGAATTTTTAATGCTTCTTTAAATTTATTGATTATCTCTAGTTTTTATATTTAATGTAATAGATGATTCTACATTGCAAGTTCCTAGTGGGAGAAAACTTTTTCACTTGCTACAGTTTTAAAATGAGGTCATATGAGGATTACACTATTTGATTGATTGTCCCTAAAAAAAGACATTTGTTATCTCATTTGGTCCTCTTATTTTGAGTTGTCTTCTTAGAGGAAATCAATGGCTAGCTTCTGTAAAGTTAGCGAAATCCCATGCATTATGTTGATATCAGCACAAAAGTTATGGATAACACTGTAATATGCTAATGTACCACAAGAAACTCAGAATGCCTCAGTGCACAATGGAGCTCCACATTTCCAACAGCACACTATGGAAATGCGCAAGTAATCCATAATTATAAGAAATGGTTGTCCAGTAACATTGACCATTACCATACAAATGGAGAGATAATCTAAAAACGAGAATACTGATAGTTGTTTAGAAAGATAACAAAATCTGTGCAGTATAGTAACTTTACGGACAACTACAGAATGTTGCTGACTCCATAGTGAAAACAAAAAAAAAAAAAAAACACACACGCAGATTAAAAATGCCAAGTATTCCAAAGTAATCCACATGGCAATCCTAACAAAAAACTTCAGGCGTTGAGACAGAAACATCCTAGGCAATCACAGATGTTTCGATATGCCATCCACTAACTTGGAATACGTGCTTCAAAACTGCGAGACTATTTGTAATATATATATATATATATATATATATATATATATATATATATATATATATATATATATATATATATATATAAAATCACATCACTCATAACATTAAACTCAGGGAAAACTACAGATATCTACATAATGCATGTAGCATTAAAAAATATTGGCTTAGATTTTCTGATTCCCAAAGAATCCATACATTTACTAAAAAAAAAAAAAAAAAAAATTAAAGGTGAAGGGCAATCATGGCCACATCTCCATAGCTAACATTTGCTAACAATAGGTTAGTGACCTGTGTGGGGAACACAGGTAACACACACACCAAAGTAAAGTGGGAGATAGAAAAGAAGATGTGTGGTATAGGTGAAGAAGAGGGACAAACAAGAGGGATGCTGGAATAGGAAAATCTGAGGGAAAGTCATAGGGGCATGGGTAATATTTATTTGGTGGGAATATGCCCTATTTTTTTAAAGCATAGAAAGAAAGGTAAACAGAGGGAGAGAAGAGGTGAAGGTAAGCACAGCACAGCAGGTATACCCAATAGCACAACACAGGACAAAAGACTGGAAAAAAAACAATAAGAACAGGTAAGTTACAGAGAGAGCGCACAGTATAACATGGACAATTGAAAATAGTTAAACAGGGTAGGTATGCATACCAGCCATGGTGAAATGCAGAAAAACAAATTTATATATGCACTATCACATTAGCACATGTTGCAAACTGTGTGATAGTCATACCTTGAGGTGTATAACCAATGGTAAATGTGTGCTGTAGGGTAGTAAATAAGGATCACGGTACACATTGGACGAATAAATACATATTCAAATAGCCCATCAGCAGTGCAGGTGTTAGCCAAGCCACATCACACATGAGCAAATGCAGGTGAAGCAATGGTACATAACTCCAGAGGACAGAACCAAACCTATGACCATGCACGTGAAAGACAAACAACCAAGCATAGTGCCAAACAGAAGTACCTCAGAAGATCAGCAAAGGCTGCTACATACACAAGTAGATGTACACAATAAAAACAAATGTGTACTGGAATATGTATATGTTACACAGATATGCCATGTCAGAGACAACACAGGTATAAATGTGCATGTACGTGTGTCAGTGTGCATAACTGGAATATACATGAAATCAAGTTTAGTATACATACAGACACCAATAGCATGTAATAATATGTTAAAATATTACAGGACAGAAGAATTAATATAGCAGGTTGTGTACATGGATGTGAAACAAAAACTACACTGAGTAACACACAAGTAGAATGAGAAAAAAGAAGTACTGCAAGTAATAGCCAGCAACTTGTGTGCACATATTCCACATTGCAAAATGATCATAAACGTGGCATATGTTCACTGTGTCTGATTCATAAATGGCAATGGGCAGTAGTTTTGACAAAGGTAAACATACCTGCAATAAATATTAGGGACATATCAATGTGGGACGGAGGTAGACAACTTGGGATCACATCATGGTAGAGCAGGACACAGTAAGTTGACACAATGCAAATGCATGTGTAAAGCACACAGGGTGCTGTAGAAGACACATAAGCATACATTTAAACAAATGGAAAGTGCATGTCAAATGGCTAGATAGATTGCTGATGTTCACAAAACTGGACATGTATAAAACACACATACACAGTAATGTGCAATCGTGTCACATCAACATTATTAGGTAAGTAAGTTAAAAAGTGTAATCGTATACACATATACTGCCATGCAAATGTCAACTAAAGAAACACATGTGCTTGTCAACCACACTGCTCACTACAGAACAGAGGACAACTCTTTAAGCATCATTATAGCACATCAGCATTATGTAACCGAATGCTCACTTGGCAAAAGAATATTTCTGTGTTAGTATGTATCTGACTATGTGCACATACACATACAATCATGATGTGCGCATCTATTTATGGAAGGTTTACACCAATGTCACTACATTATGCAGGTTGAAATACAACATAAAACAAACATGTAATGTACTGTGAAAATATGTGTGATCTGTAACATTGTTTATAGATTCATTTTACCTTACTGTTTGATGCAGTCAGATAAGGATGATTGCACATAGACAGGATATACCTGTACCTGATCCCACATGGCAACTGCTTTGCCAAACCATGACACAACACCACATCACCAAATCATGGAGGTGAGACATCATAACAACTGTCATCCAAAACCATATGGAATGGCAGGCCTGTTTTTTGCACATACCTGATATGGCAAAACAGAAATCCAAGGCATATGACACAGTTAATGTTGGACTATGGACAACATATGTTGTCTGTCATTCGCCCCAGTAAGACACATGTTTATAGGATGCCTGTTGCCGCATTGTCTACAGATTGACTACCACAGTACATGGACAGTTAATGTGTGTGGACATTGTAATGTGTTCATGTTTGTCATACACACGTTGAAACCAAAGTAAATGCCACACGATAATAACACATAAGCATGACAGATACAGAGTATGTATGCACAGGCATGCCTATACAGTCCGGTCAATTAAATGTCAATCACCATATTGGCTGGCAGCATAACACAAGTGGAGCACATAGGCAATACCTACCAATGGTGAGGATCAGGCTGATGTGGATAAGACTCCCAAGATCTCACAAGTTATCATCCTGAATAAATCCCATGCCATTTCATCAAAGAAGGGCCCCATCATATCCTGCAACCGTGTTCAGAACACATCAGTCATGACCCCCTGATCTCCCCCAAAATGTTGTCTCTATCATGACTGTGGTGACGTCTCCTCTTGGATGCAGGCAGGATGTCTCAGACTGATCTAGGCTACTCATCATCATTGTCATTATAGTCATTATTTTCTTCAGATTATTCTGGCAGCAGCTTCGCATGCACACATTATTGTCTTTGGATTGGTGAATGTTCTCGGGTCCCATGCTCTGTAA
>NC_056744.1:523858125-524043125 GCF_019279795.1 Protopterus annectens | reverse complement strand
CTGTATTCTGGGATGTGGTGTAGTTCCTGCGTTGTCCATTACCTTACTTGGATAGAAGGAAGTTTCTTTGCTCACCAGTGGGAGTGGGGAGCCTTGAGCAGCCTACCTGTCCTTGGGGAAGTGACCTCAGCACAAGAAGCTGTAGTAATTGGTTGTTTGGGACCATTCCTAGCTCTTTTGTAGTTCACTGCTTAAAATCCGCCTCTGGGCATTTTTTTCTGGCTATACTGCTCAGACAAGCTCCACGTGGGTTTACAGAGTGGTCCTAGCAGCAAGGAACTCGAAAAAGCGACTACCTTCTGGATTTAAGTATATTTGCTTTTTTTCACTGGAAATAGCTTCTGTTGCTTACTTTAAACTAGCCTGAACTGTTTTTTTTCTCATTACTGCATTTATTTTTAAATCTGCACTTAAAGTTACATGTAGTCGAATTTAATCGAAAGTTTGCTTGTTTGTTTGTTTAATTTAACTGTGGAGGCTGCCCACTAAAGTGTGCTAGCCTGTGTAACTAATTTATCACTGTCTCTGCATTTTCTGTGTATTTCTACAAAAAAACAAAAACAAAAAATAATCCTTGTTTTCCCGCCTTTCTCGACTAGTTTAGACCAGTATACAGGCATTGCTGTATTCTGGGCTGTGGTGTAGTTCCTGTGTTGTCCATTACCTTACTTGGATAGAAGGAAGTTTCTTTGCTCACCAGTGGGAGTGGGGAGCCTTGAGCAGCCTATCTGTCCTTGGGGGAAGTGACCTCAGCACAAGAAGCTGTAGTAATTGGTTGTTTGGGACCATTCCTAGCTCTTTTGTAGTTCACTGCTTAAAATTCGCCTCTGGGAATTTTTTTCTGGCTATACTGCTCAGACAAGCTCCACGTGGGTTTACAGAGTGGTCCTAGCAGCAAGGAACTCGAAAAAGCGACTACCTTCTGGATTTAAGTATATTTGCTTTTTTTCCACTGGAAATAGCTTATGTTGCTTACTTTAAACTAGCCTGAACTGTTTTTTTTCTGATTACTGCATTTATTTTTAAATCTGCACTTAAAGTTACATTTAGTCAAATTTAATTGAAAGTTTGCTTGTTTGTTTGTTTAATTTAACTGTGGAGGCTGCCCACTAAAGTGTGCTAGCCTGTGTAACTAATTTATCACTGTCTCTGCATTTTCTGTGTATTTCTACAAAAAAAAAACAAAAAAATAATCCTTGTTTTCCCGCCTTTCTCGACTAGTTTAGACCAGTATACAGGCATTGCTGTATTCTGGGCTGTGGTGTAGTTCCTGTGTTGTCCATTACCTTACTTGGATAGAAGGAAGTTTCTTTGCTCACCAGTGGGAGTGGGGAGCCTTGAGCAGCCTACCTGTCCTTGGGGGAAGTGACATCAGCACAAGAAGCTGTAGTAATTGGTTGTTTGGGACCATTCCTAGCTCTTTTGTAGTTCACTGCTTAAAATCCGCCTTTGCACGGCTTTGCGCGGTCGTGCACATAGCGCAGCGCCGGTTAAAGAAGGTTAAACTTTTTCTGGCTCCTTCAAAGTCTGCTCTTCAATTTTTCCCTTAGAACTGTTCTACTTGCAATCTAAACAGCCTATACTCTATCTGAAAAGCTCAGCACTTGCTCCTAAAGCATTTTTATACAGGTAAAGCACTCTTAAACAAAAGAAAGTACTTCATTCACCTAAATTCTGTTGAATACACATCTCCCTATAGGTCCTTTCTGACTCAGTTACACAGCAATCTTTTTCACTATTTCTAGCATGTCGAAGGGTCAGTTGCTGGCATCCTCTCCTGTTCAGCTGGTGAATCTGGGAATCTTGAGGCAATGTTACAATTGCCTCATGTACACAGACAACCCTCTCCTCCTCCCAACAAATACAAATATATGCGAGAGATGCAACTATATAGCCAAACTGGAGGCTGAGCTCTCTCAATTCAGTACTGGCAAGACCAGTCAGGAGGAGAAGGTAACCACGCACACCACAAACCCAGTCTCACATAGAACCATCACAACAGCAAACCAAACACATAAACACACAAAAACATACTTGGAGGCGCTGATTAAAAATCTACCAAAACAGCAGAGGCCTCCAAAGCAGACACCCAAGCAACCGCAACCTCAAGACATAGCACATGCAACACATAGTTCACAAAGTCAGTGTGCTAAACAGTCACAGCCCTTAAGGCCAAACAACATGCCAGACACACTTGTAATAGGTGACTCCATAGTCAGACACACTGACGTCCTGCTCACCAGACTGAACAAGGAAAAGGTCACAGTAAGCTGCCTGTCGGGAGCTAGAATCCGCCACATAACACAAGCACTACGGTCACTCCACAGCAATTACAAATATGACTCAGTCATTGTACATGCCGGTGTGAACGACCTGAGACGTACCTCCCTGGACTACATGAAAAGAGACATAGAGGAGCTCTCTGATTATGTAGCCCAGGCCAGTATGACCCTGACCCTGAGCAGCATCTTACCCTCACCAAGAATGATGCCACAGTACAAAGACAAAATGATCAGTTTTAACAATTGGCTTAATTACTGGTGTCATTCTAAGGGGATCCAATGTCTGTCTGCTTGGGATGACATGCTTGACAAGCCACGCTGCTTCGCAAGGGATGGCTTGCACCTGTCACCCCTGGGCTTCCGGATATTGGCCAAGGCTCTTGCCACCCCCATAGTGCCTTTTTAGGCAAGGCTCAAATGACAAACCTACCTCCCTAGAAAACACAAGTGGAAAAAAACTAAGGGTAATGCTGCTCAATGCCAGAAGTCTAAACCTCAAGATGCACGCCTCAAGCCCTCCTCAGTATGGAGAACATCGATGTCTGTGCAGTGACTGAAACCTGGTTCAAGGCTCCTGAGAGCACCCCAGCACTATCAGGTTTTACCTCATATCATGCTTTCCGGCCCCAAAACTTGGACCGAACCACAAAAGGAGGGGGAGTATCCATTTTCATCAAAGATACCCACACCTCCAGGTTAGTGGCAATGCACGAAGCATCGGAGACTATCCAGGTGCAACTAACCATAGGCATAACTGCCTTACAGTTTGTAGCATGCTACAGACCACCCTCTCAAACTCAGGAACCCCACACAGCCTTCCTGAAGACACTGGAGAGTATGAATGTCTCTCCAAATGCCATCATTTTGGGAGACTTCAACTACCCAAACATAGACTGGGAACATTACTCAAGCCCCAACACCCTAGCCCAAAGGTTCCTAGAATTCATAAACTCAAATGCAATGGAACAACTAGTCACCATTCCCACAAGAGGAGACAATATACTAGACCTGATCATCACAAACATGGGGACAAAATGCTCCACACCGGAAGTATATCCCTCTTTGGTAAGATCAGACCATAAATTAATCTCACTGGAAATCCACATCCCTCCCCCACCCCCTGCACAAAAGACCACAGTGAAGAACTTCTCAAAAGCAAACTTCACACTTCTCAAGACTGGAGTGGTATCCTTCAAGGCCCCTGGGCCAGTGGAAACCAAAACCCACACTGCTGAATCCTTTGCAAATGCCTTCTATGGGCACCTTCAAGAATGCATGGATCATGCAATCCCAAATAAAACCAAGACCCATTCCCCCAAAGGCAGCCGCCCGGTCTGGTGGACCCCAGCCATAAACAAACTTTACAACAGGAGGAGGAAGCTACTACATGACAGAGCAAAATCCCTAAAAGGGAAGGCGTCTCTGATCAGTACTAGCAAAATCTACGATCACTCATAAAATCATCCAAGGCCAACTTTGAGAGAAAAATCGCAAAAGACACAAAAGACAATCACAAGGCCTTCTTTAGCTATGTTAGAAACCTGGGTGGAAACTCCCAGATATGCTCAGAGTTAGTCCAAAATGACACAAAATACACTGAACCCACTGACATTGCCAACATTCTGGCAGACAGGTTCAGTGCAAATTTCTCCTCCCTCCCCCAAAAGGAGAAATAACTATCCCAGCAGAGTGTAGCCTCCCTAACATCTCAGATGCCCAGGTGAGAGCCGCCCTCTCTAAAGCTAAAAACACAGCATCAATGGGACCGGATGGTGTCCCGGGCTGTGTGCTACATGAACTCCAAGAGGAACTAAACCCACACATAAGGCTGCTGTTTAATCTTAGCCTTACTACAGGATACGTACCCAAAGAGTGGCGTACGGCAACAGTGGTCCCACTTCACAAAGGCAGTGTTTCTACGGACCCTGGAAATTACCGCCCCATAAGCTTGACGAGCCTGGTCTGCAAAGCTATGGAGAAGATCATTATGGAACTCATAAACAAAGACATTGGGGACCTACAGACATTGGATCCTACTCAATTTGGCTTTGTCAAGGGCAGATCCTGCCTTTTGAACTTGGTCGACTTTTTTGAAACAGTCACTAAGGCCATTGATGAGGGTAAGGCAGTTCACACAGCCTACCTTGACCTTGCAAAAGCCTTTGACACAATACCCCACTCGGGCATCATAGACAAACTCACCAGCTTAAATGTAAACCCATATGTCACAAGATGGGTTGCAAACTGGCTCAAGGACAGAACCCACAGGGTCAGAGTTGCTGGAGCTATGTCAGACTCTAAGCCAGTCACAAGCGGTGTCCCACAGGGCTCAGTCCTGGGACCCCTCTTGTTCGGCATTTATTTTTCCGAGGTACAGGCAAACATAGGAGGATTGTGGCTGACAAAGTTCGCAGATGACTGCAAACTGGGCGCCATAATTGATACTCCAGCGGACACAAACATCCTTCAGAGAGGCCTCATAGAAATGGATAATTGGTGCCAGAGCCATGGCCTTAAGCTGAACGCCAAAAAATGTATAGTCATACCCTTTGGGAAAAACAAGGTACCGACAAATTACCACATAGAAGGTAATCCATTAAGTACGGAAGAGGTAATCAGGGACCTAGGGACCCAGGTTGACAGTAACCTCTCATTTGACACTCACATTGCCAAAGTGGTTAGGAAGACCTTCTATACTGCCCACCTTATCATGAAGGGTTTCACATCTAGATCAAGAGAGGTCATTGTGCCCCTGTACTCTTCTCTTATCAGGCCAATGATTGAGTACAATGCCCCATTTGGGATGTATCTCACCCGACACCTGCAGCAGTTGGAAAGACCCCAAAAGTTCCTCACCAGGAGGATAAAGGGTCTTAAACATATGTCATATGCTGCCCGACTGAAAAAACTCCAGCTCTATTCAGTCGCATACCGCCTACTCAGAGGTGATCTGTGCCTGACATACAAGGCCATGTCCAATCCTGAATTAATGGACATGCTCCACCTCAGAAAATCCAAATCCATCCGAGCCACGAGAACAAGTGACTTAAACCTCAACACAGAAATAAATAGGACGTGCTAGAGGGACAGATTCATAACCCAGAGGCTCCCTACACTCTGGAACAGAATCCCAGTCCATGTTAGGCAGAGCCCCTCACTGACTCTATTCAAGAGAAAACTCGATGAGTGGATGGGAGATCGTAGGTTTACCCCGGGGGTCATCTCTGTGTCACTACTAGACAGAGGCATAGTAAACTAAACCCTAAAAGGGCGTAGTATTCTCATCCTAAGGGGTGGTGTAAGCCACATACACTCTGGCTAGGCTTATAAATGCCTTAGGGCAGATAGCCTAGTACGAACCTATGAACCTATGAACCTATAGGCACATTACATTGACAACCTTCTGGGATGCACAACATGATATCTGGCTGAACACATATCAATATAATGAGTACAACACTACAAACAATGTGATATGTTCAATCAAAACAACTGTAGACATATCAGAACATAATATATCTGTTAATAATAGTATTGAATATATATTGAACGCATTCTGTTCAGAAACAATCAGGAAGCAGAATGCTTATAAAACAAATATTTTGGAATATGCTTGCTGATAATGAACTGCTTCTGTCAAATAGGAACCTTCTTAAGTGAAATTCAAGCTAGGCTATATCAGTGATCAAAAAAAAAAAACAAGAGGTTGGAGACAGAAACAGTAACATTGTTGACCTGCAGGGTGTCAGCATTATGAACTGATGCCATCAAATAAGTACCAGTACAACTGACAGTCAACTTAAGTTATCATAGGATCATAGGAGGTTACTAGGCTAATGGCCCTGGGGCGCTTACAAGCCTAGCCAAGAGTTTATCCCCCAAAAAATACTCAGCACCTGTTGCCCCTGTCAATAAGGGACACAAGTAGAACCCCTGGAACAGAGCACCTTGCTGACCCACTTCAAGTGCAACCTTGAATTTGTACTCTCCCAATCCACTCATGTGCTTGAAGTGGTCAGTGAGGTGCTCTGTTTAACGTGTATGGGAAGTTGATTCCAGAGACGGGGCAGCCTCTGGGAGACAAATCTGTCTCTCCAGCAAGTTTTTTTAATGTCACATATTAGGTTAAGACCTTTTGCGTGGGTAGTGCATGAGTACTTAGACTTATGGATATGGAACATATCTAGTAGGGCAGGGTCTGAGACTGCCTTGTAGGCAAGACACAGATCACCCCAGAGCAATCTGTATGATACCGAGCAGAGTGATAGTGATTTAAGCCTGTCTGCATAGGACAGGTGTTGGAGGCCATGGATTCTCTTTGTGAGGTATTTCAGTGGCCTTTCCAGTTGGTGCAAATGTTTGGAGAGATACATCCCAAATGAGGCATTATACTCAATTATTGGTCTAATGAGGGAGGAGTATAGAGAGGTAATAACCTCTTTTCTTTCTGGATGCAATTCCTTTACTTATGAGATGAACTAAGTAAAAGGCTTTTCTGACCACTGCTGCTACATTATGGTTGAATGCGAGGTTGTTATCAACCTGAGTGCCCAGGTCTCTTACCTCAGGTTGTGTGTTTAGGGGTTTGCCATTGATTTGATAATCAGCAGGGGTCGTGTTTTTGCTGAATGTTATGATGAAACTTTTTCTGCATTTACCTTGAGGTCATAACTTTGGCACCAGTCGTTAGTTGCTGTGAGACCCTCTTGCAGTATGTTAACATCATTTAGGGAGTCAATGACAGCATCCAACTTACAGTAATCAGCAAGATTGGTCAGCCACAGGCCTTTTGTCTTTGCCTGTACCTTCGAGAAATAGATGCCAAACAGTAGGGATCCCTGTACAGATCCCTGGGGAACGCCACTAGTGACAGGTCTGCTATCAGAGGTGGAGGTGCCTATTTTGACTTTGAGCATCCTGTCAGTGAGCCAGTTGGCCACCCACCTGATGAGGTAGGGATTTATGCCACATTGTGTTAGCTTTTCGATGATGCCTGAGTGGGCGATTGTGTCAAAGGCTTTGGCCAAGTCAAGGTAAGTTGTATGTACTGACTTTCCTTCATCCAGAGCCTTGGAGACAGTCTCAAAGACATCAACCAGGTTCAAAAGGCAAGATCTGCCCTTGATGAATCTGAACTGGGTGGGGTCAAGTGCTTCGAGATTGCCTATGTCCATGTTTATGAAACCCATAATAATACGTTCCATGGCTTTACATATCAGACTTGTCAAGCTAATGGGGCAATAGTTTCCAGGGTCAGTAGTGGCACTACCTTTGTTCAAGAGGATGACAATGGCAGTTCTCCACTCTGCTGGAATGAAGCCAGTAATTAGGCTGTGGTTGAATAGGGTGCTGAATGACAAAGCCAGTTCTTTCTGGAGATGGTGCAGAATACATCCTGGGATACTATTAGGTCCCATGGAAGCTGTGTTTTTTGCCTTAGATAGGGCCTGTAACACTTGATCCATGGAGATGTGAGGTGTGGGATAAGTATCAGGGATGTTAAAAGGGCCTTTGGGGGGGGGGGTGAAGTTTGCTCTGAACCTATCTGCTAGCAGGTTAGCTAAGTCAACAGTATCAGTGCAAGTGATGCTGTTAAGTACTAATTCGGAACAAACCTGGGCTTTTCACAGAGGTTCCTGACATAACTGAAGAAGACTTTATGGTTTCCCTTTGTTATGGAGGTTAGCTTCAATTCATAATTGGCTTTGGAGGTTTACACTAGTGAGCTAATTTGCTTGTTGAGGCTAAGAAGGGAGTATTTCCAGTTTGGAATTTGTTCACTTTTACCCTTGGACAACAGTTTCCTCCTTTGGTTGTAAAGCCTGTTGATAGAGGATGTCCACCAAATAGGTGTGTTTCCTTGAGGAGCAGGTTTTAGTTCCATTGGGTATGGCTGAGTCCATGCAATTGTATGGGTGCTTGTAAACTACATTGGCATACTGTTCAGCATAGTTGTCTGCATCCTGTGGGGGGAGGTGGTGTGAAGCTCTTAGGAGGATGTAGTCAGATTTTGAAAAGTTTTTAGCTTGATTTCAGCTGGGAGGGGCTGGGTGGGATAGAAACTTTGAATGAGACAGTCCGATGATCTGTTCTAACCAGGGAAGGGCATACTATGGGTGTGGTGCAGTGGTCACCCGTGTGTGGCGAGAACCAAGTCCAGAATGTTATCTCCCCTTGTGGGGGATGAGACGAGCTGGTCTAGAGCATTAGAATTTGTGAAGTCAAGGAATCATTGAGACAGTGTGTTAGTGCAAGAATAATTGACCCAGTCTATGGTGGGGCAGTTGAAGACACCAAGGATCAGTGCGTTAGAGGGTACCTTGATGGAGCCTAGTAGATCCAGGTAAGATGAGTGGGTGTCCTGAGTCATGGAGGAGAGTCTATAGCTAGCTATATCTTGGATGGGTGTCTTGCCAGCTGTCAGTTGTACCTGGAGTAGTTCCAGTGCGTCATGCTGGCAAACCAGTGTGGAGGTGTACTTGTCCTTGATGAAGATAGAGACTCCACCACCCTTAGTCTTCCTGACCTCATTTTGGGGTCAAAATGTGTGTAATGAGGTATAGCCTGGTATACCTCTGCTATAGCAGTGTTTCTTAAATAAAACAACCAAGGGGTTGGAGAAATAAATAAAACTCATGGTGACATGCAGGAATTGGAAAGAGAAACAAATCCAATGTTGAACTGCACTGCAGGGTGTGTTATTTCTAAACTGCTGTTATGAAATAGGTAGTTGCTCAAGTGTCAGTCAACCTAACCTAAACAGTGTTTTTATAAACACAGCCATAGTATATTAGCCAGGTACAATACCAATGCTGGACTGAAAGTCCTGCCACGTAGTTTGTAAACGACTATGCTAATACTGACACTGCAGACTCCCAATCACTCTGTGAACAGGCAGGCTATGGGTGTTGTATTAGAATAGCACCCCGCCGGCATTTCTGTGCAGAAATGGGTGTGGTGAATGTGATTGGCAGGTGAAGGTCGTGTGACATACTATGGTAATCATGTCGGATTGACAAGGCATACAGATTTCAATGTGGCATCATGAATATTCACAGTGAGTACTCAGTATGTGAGTATACTGAAGAAAAATGTCATTGTTGAGGAGTTATTCTGTTTTATTATTTCTATTTTATTAAACAGAACCGCATCATTAAACAGAATTAAACTGTTACTTCATAGCCTAGCACAAACTCATTATTTACACAGTGTCAAGAAGTTAACGTTTTTCTGCTGCAGTTTTGCGGAACCAGAGCAACATGTTTCAACCAGAGCTTGACATAATGTTAAGCGTAAAAAACGAAAATCAAAGCCAATAATGGTAGTCTTTACAGGCCCCCCTGCACCACCCCAAATACTCTTTAGCATTGTTTTGTTGGCCTGGTTATGTCATGCTTTAATTTAATTTTTTTTTTTGTTTTGTAATTATGTATAAACACCCCCCAGTACTTCTGACGATAATTTTGCACCTTAATCGCTTTTGCAGGGGGCAGGCCCCCCTGCACTCCCCATGTTTCTTTACTTAAATTGTCCATGCTTCTTTACAAACATTTCATGCATGGGGTATGTACAAGTTTTTTTCTTAGCCTTTAGCTTTGAACAATTAAGTAATGTCAAAATATTTATATTTGCAGTATTTCGCTTGAAACAGGTATGGACAAACATTTAAGTGTAGTACTTGTAATGTACTGGATTCCGTTGCTGCTTTTTAATGCAATTAACAGCGATTACTTTTCCACTAGCTTGTTTGTCTATGTTTGTATAAAAATGACATATAAACAGTAAAGGCACCGTGTTGGGCTTCCGACATATATATATATATATATATATATGTATATATATATATGTATATATTCATATTAAGCTATAATTTGTAATTAATGTTTTACATATTAGTTTGGCTGACAGAGATCTACTTATGTTTATTCAGAAGTAGACAGACAGTAAATGTCACACAGAGGGTGGTGTTTGCTACTGCGCATCTGGTGGGGTAGTCTTCTAATACAAAACAGGGTATGCACAACACATCATACAACAGAAAAAAACAGCCCAACATACCAATATCAAATACATCACAAGCAACAGTCGGAATACTTGCACTTTTTTGTATGCAAATCATTCATCTTATACCCTATGTGTCAGATACACACAACAAAATGTCATTTAGGTTGTGGATTTTTTTTTAAACATTTGTGCTGACAAAATGCATCCAAAATGCAAAACTACATCAACACTATAAGTTTTATACACAGTTGTAATGACAGCTACAGTTTGCTGATTTCACTTACCTTACTGATGCATGATGGGTATTTCTGCATTCTAATCAATAAACATGTAATTTTGAAAAAATGCAGAGCTGAAAAGAGTGTAATATGCATCTCAGTTCATAATATATGTAAAATATTCAACATACCTCTCTCTCTTTCTGCTGTTCAAGCCTATGAATCCACTTGATGCACATTGCTCTGTTCCGACTGCTGTCCTCATTGTCTGAAATTAAAAAAAAAATTAGAAATTATTCCTCAAGTAACAAGGATAAACATTTTACACCACACTTTGTAGACTGTTATTCTAAAGAACATTAGATAAGCACCATACTTACCTGATAATGTTAGATTTAGTTGTTAACATCTTTGAGCGCAGACTGGAGGACATGAGTTAAATCTGCAGCTGCAGCCTACATCCAAGCTTCTAACCTTGAAACCTATCTTCCTACTTAACAGATCTTACCTGAAGAGGCATGTTTTCTAGGCAGTGAAAAGAGTTAATGCAATGACATGAAACTGATGGGGGATGGTCTACTCAGAATGACCTTGGTTTAGGATTACAAACTATGGATATGTGTTGCTCATGTAGCTAAACTGTTTTTAAACTGCATTCATGTCAGCACTGTGTTCAGAGAAATTAACTGTCATTGAGATAATCCATTCCTCAGACAGTCTGAAAGTGGCATGTAATATACTTCAGTGAACAGAACTGTACCTGTTGATGTACATTATGGACTCAGAAAGGTATGTGCGAGGTCCATTATTCCTTGTGAAATTGCACATCACTAGTTAAATACATACATACATCTTCCCTTCTCTTCATTACAACTGTTAGTGTGCCAATCACAGTCCCTCAAAACATGTAGTTTGATTCTGTTCGAGTATTGTCTTCAGTATTTCATGACAAAACAGTCCTACATGGCATTTTGAAAAGTATACAATATCAACTTAAAAATTGCCGATACTGTACATCTTACCGGATTTAACAAAATGTACTGCCCCACTATTAAATGGCTGTTGCTATTGGAATGTTACAGATTATCGCTATACTAGTAGGAATTTGATGAATAGGTTCATAGGTTCATAGGTAGGTACTAGGCTATCTGAGCAAAGGCATTTATATGCCTAGCCGGAATGTGTTGGCTTTTGCCGCCCCCTTAGATTAGTTCCCTGTGCCTCTGTCCAGCAGAGCCACTGAAGTGATCCCTGGGGTAAACTTTCTGTTTCCCATCCACTTGTCAAAGTTTCTCTTGAAGAGTGTTAGTGAGGAGCTCTGCCTAATGTAGATTGGAATCTTGTTCCAAAGCATGGGAAGTCCCTGGGACAGGAATCTATCCTTCCAGCACATCCTATTTATTGTTGTGGTGAGGTTTAGATCCCTAGAGCGTGTGGCTCGAGGGGATATGGTTTTCTTTAGGTGGAGCATGTCCATCAGTTCTGGGTTGGACATGGCCTTGTATGTCAGGCAGAGATCACCTCTGAGTAGGCGGTATGCAACCAAGTACAGCTGGAGTTTCATCAGTCGAGCTGCATAGGGCATCTGTTTGAGGTCAGTGATCCTCTTGGTGAGGTTCTTCTGTGGTCTTTCCAGCTGTTGCAGGTGTCTTGTAACGTACATCCCAAATGGGGCATTGTACTCTATGATGGGTCTGATGAGTGATGAGGAGAGGGGCACAATGACCTCTTTTGATCTGGATGCAAACCCTTTTGTGATTAGATGGGCCACATAGAAGGATTTTCTAACCATTTTGGCAATGTGATTATCAAAGGAGAGATTAATATCTACTTGGGTCCCAGATCCCAATGTGATTATCAAAGGAGATATTATTATTTACTTGGGTCCCCAGATCCCATATTACGTTTTCCATATTTAGGGGACTACCACCTATGTGGTAGTTTGTGGGTACTTTGTTTTTTTCCAAAGGGATAACCCGTTATTCACAGCAATGTTCAAAATATACATTAATATCAAAAAGTGTAAAATGCTTTGGTAAAAGAATGCTATAGGTATATGAAATCAGTATAATAGTTTAAGATATATTTGTCTCCTTTCAAAACTTGAACACACAGCACACAAAATGTAGACATGCTAGCCTGCATCCTTACAAGCTAAACAAACATTCAGCACATGCTTCATTTAAACAGTTGTTCAACAACTGATGTTATCAGGTCATTATGGATTATGGTGTTAGTCATAGAAAGAATAGATTTGTGAGCCATTACCATGCACAACATAAACCTTAATATAAACTATTGCAATATGGATTTAAAAAAAATGATATGGGTGAAGTTAACCTAGGTAATAGGTTTCCCTATGTGGTTTGGAACGTACAACATGCTGAAACGTACACATCCTAGCCAGCTGCTTTGTAGCTAACATTCAGTTAGGTTGTCTTGTAGACAACAAGTACTGCAGGTGTTTCGTAGAAATTCTGGAATGAATGCAAGAATATGGGAAATGCATATAATTTTAACAGCACTCATAATGAAGACATAACAGCTATAAATACATATATAGCAAAATATGTTTAACCAATGGTATGGGCATTCATTCTTACATTAAATAAATGTGTTTGTGTATTTGTGTAGGAATAATGATGTAAGTAATTTAACTATGTGTTTGTCTTCCACCTTGTAATGGTCCAATAGGTGATACAGAACGACTATAACAGAAAATTACAAAATGTGCAGTCATCCGAGGCCTAGGAGCTTTAGGCATTAGTGATGCATGAAGACATTGGCTATGTTAAATTATGTAGTTAGATGTTGAAAAACATAAGTACATCTTCAAAGGACATAGGTAAGTTTATTATTCAATTATTAAATAAAAACAGCAACATAGGTATTGAACTCATTGTCAAGGTGGCAGTAAGTAAAGAGTCTACTGAATTACCCCATGAACCAATTCTTACAGCAGGAAAAACATGGTTATTAAAATGTATATGATATATATGGGTCAAGTAACTATAAAATCCATAGGAATACTAAGGAATACGTAGAATATTGGTAGTTATTGTAGGCATCTATGGGCTATCTCTGCACCTTGTCAAACCTCCTTCAAAGCTTGGCTGCTTCCCTCACATGCAGGTCATCATAGTTGTGGCAAACCTGCACTCCAGTGTGGTAGATCTCCATCATTCATCAATGCTCCCTGACAACCCAGTTCCACATGTTGACCATAGCAAAGTTCCTGGGCCTGGCTGTCATCCTCTGCTCAAAAGTGCTTACAATAAAACCCATGTATTAAGATCTCCTGGTGTGTCATCTTTTTCAGATTTTCGAATTTGTCATATAGCGTCAACATCTGTGACATCTCTTCATTGATCCAGTTGGGTACATGGACATGCTGCAGCCTCATTGAAGTTGCCATCATGATTTTCAATTAGTAGATATCTGAAAAACAGAAAAACACAGAAATGCTCACTGAGGTACCACTTAGTTCACAGTTAGACATGATCTGATCAGTAAATGAATCAAAATCAATATTTGAAAGTGATACTGATGTCATGTTCTAAGATTAATGGAAGATAATGGGCATGTGGCACACATGATACGATGTATCAATACCTACTGGGTGTTTACAAGGTGCACCTGGGTCTTTTGGCACATAACAGCAATTTAAGTGTATGTGCACAAATGGAATTCAAAGAACTTGAATTTTAACTAACCTCATTTATTATGTATGGCACAAATGGTACTTAAAGGTCTGTGCACACAAGGTGCACTTTGATTCTATGAGTCTGACTGAGAGGTACATTGGCAAATGGTGGAATGTCTAGATGGTAATTAGAACATCTGTTAAAGTTAATCACTTCAAAAAGGTCCATGTTAATTTTAATAGAAATTGTTAAAAGTTCCTGGAGTCATGTTTTCTGGAAATGTATGCATACAAATGTTGTTCTTCTAAATATTTTGTTCAGTCCCATGTACAGCTATGGAGACAAACTGCCACTGCAAATAATAACAGTGTATAAAAGAAGATATATAGATCATCCACAATGTATATTGGTAATCCCTTGCAATCTGTGGTCTAACTACAGAAACTTCCATATTACTGTAGCATCTTTATTTAGTATGTGATGTTAATATTACAGATAGTTTTTAAGTCATGTTTCCTAAAACAATGTTATACACACACCGCTGCTGTTATAGATATTTCTTCAATGATGGTTCTTAACAAAGGTGTTATGTCTCAATTTATTATATACCTGTACTTCCTATGGATTCTGATTTATTCAGACACATTCCATAAGTTGTTTAATTATTAACCAATATGATATTTTATCTCAATTGTTTTATTAAAATTTTTCATAATATGAAATCAAAAAAGATTTACAATACAAAATAAGTTGTTGATGTTACAATTTGCATAACATGAGCAAGTTATTAAACTAGGTGTCCACACACTGTAATAAAACAATTTTCAGTTTAGCTAAAGTTAACAACAGAGGATTACCATGAAATTATAAGTGTGTTATGGTTCAGTCAGGAGGTATGAATATAATAAAGCAATTGACCTATACATTATGGTAATACAATAAGAGTATATCTTGAAGCATAACACCAACCTAATGATACGCAAAATATCTAAACTACTATACATTATAGACAAATTTACATAAATGTCACCTTAGTCGATGCTGTTACTACTTTTAACTAAAGAGAGTGTTTAATAACTTGATGTATATTCACATAGTTTGCCCTTCATGATAAAATATCAGTTAAAGCTTTACAGTAGCTCAAATAATATGCCTGGTGCTTTTGAATTTTGGTATACAGCTTCTTAGCTAATACATGTTTTTTGTCATGTTCTTGTATTCTGTCCAGTTAAGTTTGGATCTGTCCAGCCAGTTTTTGGCTATGTAAAATTTTAATAAGGCACATAGTGTTATAGTGATGTGTTTAGTGAGGCTATTATTATTGCTCTTGAAAATATGTAGTATCACTGTTTCCTATGATAGTGTAGATTTTAAGTAGCCTGTTTTTTCTAAGAGAAATCTCAGTGAGCACCACAGTTTATAAACTTTTTTGCAGCTCCAGAAGATATATAGAATATCAGCTTCGTTATTAGGACAAAAAGGACAATAAGGTGACTTAGCTGGATTAAATTTGTTAAGATGGACAGGTGTATGCTATGCATTATTGAAGACCATGATCTGAGTGTATATTAGTTTCTTAAATGGCATCAGTTTTATGGTGTTTCCAGTGGCTAATTCCTTCTGATTTTCTGTCAAGTTACTGCATTTTTCTTTCCAATACTTTGAAAATAGGATTGTACTTTGATATTTACTTTTAGTTATTAATTTATATGTGTTTGAGAACATTTTCATTTTGTATGAAAGCAACTTTTGAGTTTGTTGTGCTACCTTCATATCTTTTACAATAATCATTTACAATAATATTCTTAGTTATTTTGTTAACTAAGTATAAGATTAGTTTTATTATCACATTATATTTGTTACTTGCTTTAGGAATGCTCTTAATGTTTTCCATTGATAGGTTTTGTAACTGGTAGAAGTCCCATACTGTATGATTTTTTATTATTGGATATTTATCCAAGTTTAACATAGAGTTTGCTAGTTTTATGTCAGGATTGTTTTGTATTGGTTGAAGAAGAAGAATCGTATATTTTAGTTTTAATGATATCAGTAGTTTTTTGAAAATTTTACACTTATTGATTAAAACTGGGTGAATTTTTAATATCTTAAGGGTTTCTTGATTGAGGAAGGGAATCACTTTTGGGTTAATTTTAGATGGAATAATATTTTGATGAAATAATTTAATCCATAATGGGTACCATTCATTACCCAATGGATCAAAGTTAGCTATTTGAATAATGCAGATAGCATTAATTATTTCATGGTAGAGTTGTAAGTCCGGAAGGCTTAGACCTCCTTTCTCTTTTGGGAGTATTAGTTTGTTCTAACTAATTCTTGTACTCTTCAGGTACCATATGAATTTTGCAAGTCAAACTTTTATTTTATTAAAGAAGGTATCTGGAATTTGGTATAAAATTTTAGGGAGTATGTTCATTTTGACAACTGAGGCCTTCGATAAAGTAAATAGTTTAAGCTTTTCCCATTTGCTGATGTTGCACATTACATTAGTCCAGGTTTTAAATATCTTGTTATTAATCATATCTGATTGTGTATGACTAAAGACTATACCCAAATATTTCAAAGTATAATATTATTATATTAATCTCTGGAAAATAAGATTCTTTATGGCCTTGGGGGTTTAGTGGATAGATAATTGACGTATTAGGATTACTAGCATAGTTTGATACTTGGGAGAAATTGTCTATGGAAACTAAGATTTTACCAAGATCAGTATTAGGATATTGAAAGTAAATATTTAGGTTATCTTCAAAGGCTGTGTATTTTATTTGGGTTTTTGATACTGAAACAAGGTGATGGTATGTTCTTTGACTAATTAGTAGAAGTAGTGCTTCTATATAGAAATTGAACAAGTTTGGGAAGACTGGGAATCCCTGACTGGTGCCATTAACAATTTTTATCGGGTTAGATGTTTTCTTATTAATATAAAGTATTGTAGTTGCCTTACTATATAGTGTTTTGATCATTGTTATGTATTCTTGTGGGAATCCAAATTGACAAAGTATAAAAATAAGGAATTTTTGACTGACTCTGTCAAAGGCTTTTGTTGCATCCACTGATAAAGCATATTTAGGGGATTTGTCCTTAGTGGATAGATGGGTTAGTGCATAAATGGTTAGCGTATTATCCCATACTTGCCTCTGACTCATAAAGCCTAGTTGCTCAGGTAAAATTATAAATGGAGCGACTTTCTGTATTCTATATGCTAGAATTGTTGAAAGTATCTTCAAATCTATATTTATCAGAGCAATGGGTCTGTAGTTGTTCAGATTTTTGGAGTCAGTGTTTGATTTTGGGATAAATATGGTCTTGGAAATATTAGTATATAAGCCTGATATCCCAAATTCTATTATATGGTTGTATATTTTTAAAAGTATTGGTGCTAATTGTTGTTGGAAGTGTTTATAGAACTCTGCTACATACCCATCAGGACCAGGAGTTTTCCATAATTTTAGCTTTTTAATAGCCTTTTTCACTTCCTTTGCTGTTAATGGACTTTTTAGATTGTTAGATTGAGTATGATTAATCTGACGGAATTCTAGATTGTCTGCAAAATTTTGGAAAAGGCCATCATGGATATGATCTTGTGGACCATAGATGTTTTGAAATATTTCATCAAAAGCCTGTATTATTTCACTATCTGAGTTAAGGGTTTTTATCTTTAATAAGTCTCACTTGCATTTTGGAGGGGGTGTGCACCATTCTGCATATTTGTAGAGCATTTTTAGTTCTATGAATGTATATTGTTGTGTTAGAATCTCAAATAGTTGTTTTTGTAAGCTTGCCATTTGTTTTTCAAGGGTGAGTGATTTTTTTGTAGCTCTAATTTGATTAGTTTTAGTTTACCCTCTATGTTACCTATTTTTTCCCTATTTAGTTTTTTATAGAGTGATGCTGTTTGAACCAGCATACCCCTCACCGTGACTTTAAAGGCTGGCCATTGAATATCCAGAGGAGTATTATTGTTTGTAAGGTTTTCATTTAATTGATTAAGAGAGTCGATAATTTCTTGTTCCACTTTTTTGATTTTTAACAGGTTTGAGTTTAGGGTCCAGTTTGAAGAATTATAGGTACTAAACCTAGATTTATTTTGTGTTATTATTATATTAATTTTTGAGTGGTCAAATATCGATCTAGGTTCTGAGTTATAATGAACTTCATTAACAGCTATGCTTTGAGAGATTAAGAATATGTCAGTTCTTGACCAAGTCTTATAGGAGGGTGAGAAATGTTTGTATTTGGTACTTAATCTGTGTTGTTTAGTTCGAAGGGATCCACTAGGTAAAAGTCTACAATTAATTCTGATAGCAAGGTTGTGTCTTGGGGTGATTGATTATTATTTTTAATTGATCTATCTTTAGATGGATTTATTGTTATGATCCATTCTCCACCAATTATAATCAGATGGTCTGGGTGCTTTACTAACAAGTTAAAGATTTCAATTAGAAAGTCAAGCTGATAGCTGCAAGGACCATAGACATTACATAATAGTAAGGGTTTTTCATAGGCTGGATGTGAGCATGTGAAGTAGCACCACCTGCCTTTTGTATCAATGCTATTGTTGATAATGCTCCCTTTAAATGACTTTTTAATTATTATAATGGCCCCTCTTGATGCAGTACTGTCCCTGGCTGCTATTATTTGTTGAATCCACTAAATATTTTTATCTATATCATTTTCCCATTGTTCCTTAGTCATGTGAGTTTCTTGTAAAAAGGTAACTTCTGAGTTTGATTGATATATCAAGTGCAAAATTAGCTTTTTCTTTTTAATGTTTTGCAAGCCGTTTATATTCCACAAGGCTACACTAATCATCTTAGATAATAATTAGGTAACTGTGAATGGTATGAGGGGAGTGTTTGGCAACACATGCTGAGTAGTATGTGATATGTGTTGAAAGAAAAAAAAAAAATAATAATAATACTACACTTTAAACTTCTAAAAACATCAACAATTCTAACTATCTTACAGTGATTGTTTCATATTCCAACGAACATCACAATTCTTCCAGGATATTCGCCACTCAGCCAACAGCTTTAAGTTGTGATTAAAATAAAAATTGCTGACCCAATCAGGAGTTAAGGGTAACTGTTATCCTATAACTATCACATTTCAGCTTAATATAAGACCCTGAGGCTAATTATAAGTGCCTAGAGGTGCTATGTTGACACCAAATATCTCTAGGGTAGCTAGATAAGTCAGGATTTATCTGTTGTTGCTATGAAGTGTAGCGTATAGTGTTTTTGTTAATTGGTAATCTTCAATTTAACAATCTTGATATAGCAGTAGACTCTGTACTGTAGAATATGTGAAGCAATCTAGTATGATCATATGCTATATACTACAATTCTGTAAGACCTGCCTATATCAAACAGAGATATTTCCACTATAGGCATCATATTAAAAAAATGCATTGCAACAAGTAAATTATACCATTTAGTGACCTTCTAAAGTTCTCTGGCTGCTATTAAAGCAAAAAAAATGTTGAATAGACAAGTACATGAAGCAATGTTCTTTGCAAGGATATATGATCCAGGACCCCCATAGCATGATGCTTATTCTTGCATGAGCAGTTTGTTGTGCAGGGATCACATTTGCAGTACTATTTCTTATCCTTTTCTCTTCCTTTCTCTCTGTCCTCCTCTTATCTTCCAGGCTTTCAGTTATTTAAATGTTTTCTCTTCTCCAATTGTCTTCTAAATCCTACTGCTAGTTATTTACAGTAAAAATTAACAGTACCTGTGAGTTTTTAGTGCTGGAAACCATCCAGTTCAATAAACACAGGTGCCACTCAATTTTCACCCTTGTTTTGTTACACTTTACTTCCTGGATGTCATTCTGCTTGTTCTATTGGCTCTCTTAGTTTAGATACACAGTTTTTTTTGTTTGTTTTACTTTTTTTTGGATCCTCTTGGTTGCCATAGACTTGAATTGACTGTGACATAACTCTGTGGTATAGTTCATGTGTGTGCCGTGAGGTCAAAGGTCAAGGGACGTCAGACAGGGCTCAACTTCCTGGAAAACGGCTTTAGAATGTTGCAAAGGAAGGACAGCCCATGGAGACTTTTCTCATGCAAGAAACAGGTAATTGTCTTCAT
This sequence comes from Protopterus annectens, assembly GCF_019279795.1. Classification (NCBI taxonomy): domain Eukaryota; kingdom Metazoa; phylum Chordata; order Ceratodontiformes; family Protopteridae; genus Protopterus; species Protopterus annectens. Next base: position 524,022,861 of record NC_056744.1, on the reverse strand, counting down.
TAACTTTAAAAAATAGGTAAAAAAGGCTAGCAATGCCTGTATTAGTTGGATTTAAGGTAATGTATAGTATAATTACGTTTTAAATGCTGATGCATACAGTATTAGTTGTTACTTACTTTTTGTTAGTTATTTTGGTGGGATCTCATTGAATGCCTTTAAAAAGGCAGAAATAGCTTCATCTTTGCTATTTGTTTGGTATGCGGATCCCCTTGTATTGAAAATGTAAGGAAGCAGGATACTTCATTTGGAATTTTATTTTATGTTTTATTAAGTATGCACAGAATGGTGAAAGAACATGTCTCTGTTACTTAATGGCTAAGGGTAAGTCCTCTGCAATTGTTATTTTATTGCCTTTCCATGGAACTTGTTTTTTAGTTTTGCCAGCTTGTATGATCATATTAGCATGTGTTGCATTTAAAATTACTTGTCTTGGAGCTTTAAGAGTTTGTGATTTTCTTAATGCATGCTGGAATCTTTCTATGTTAGCATTTTGGTCTGAAGTACTGTTGACCAAGAATAGCTCAATTATTTATTTTATTAAATTGTGTAGAGAAGCTTGTTCATAGGTTTCAGGGATATCTCTAATGAGCACATTGTTATGCTATGATCTAGTCTCTAAGTCTATTATTTTTTGTTGGATTTCAAATTGTTTTTTCTGTGGATTTAGTTCTTCTCTGGATCTCTTCTATTTTTATTTCATTTTCCTCAGCTTTCACTACATATTTCTCCAGTCTGGTTAGTATTTGATCAAGATTACTTCCAAAGGGATTTAATTTTGTAGAAAGGGAATGGATTTCTTTTTGCAAGGGTGTTAAAGCTGCCCTGAGCTCTTCCATAAAAAGGTGTTGTTCTGACTTCATTTTGGCAATTTGTTTTTGCAAGTCAGGTTGCTGTTTTACAGTTTTTTGTCTCTTTCAACAAACGTCTTTCTCAGGCATGGTTATTTGAGAAAATCTTCCCCCAGATTCACTAACCTTCCATGCAGGACAGCTTATTCCTGCATGGAAGCGCCCATTTAGGACCAGGACGTCAGTGTGCCATGCATAGAAATGAAGGCATGCTGGCCGAGCTCCTAGGCTTACACGGAGCGTGTATGAGTGCAGGGGGCATGTCTGAGAGCAGAGCTCTCAGAATATACACACCCTTGCAATGAAGGACTGCAGAAAGGTAGTAAATAATGAGTGAGACCACCCATAGATGTATGCATACCCCCAGCAACATCCCCCCACATGTGTAAGAGCAATAGCGAATAAAAAAAATAAAAAAAGATATGTATTGATAATGAAACGGACAAGGTTTAACCATAGGTGCACAGGATTGCCCATGGCTTAGCTACAGTTAATGTAGTTTAAATAGCAAAAGGAGGATAAAAAGCAAGATATGTGCAAATGAAGCAGCACAGCAATACTGTAGTGGTCAGAGAATTCACCTCACGAGCAGTCAATCCCCATTCGAGTCCCATTGCAGTACACTCATTTCCACGTCAAATCACTGTTATGATCAATATATTTAGTTGTATAACCTAATAAATTACATATATTTGTGAACTGGAGTAGTAAGCTGTGTAATGAATGATAAGCCCATACACTTGCCAAATTCACCACCTCCCCAAGAACCAGTAGACTATTACTGTCTAAAATATAGCATTAGTTAGGATAAATAAACACTAGTAAGCAGGTGCAAGTCTGTTTGCAAGCTCCCCTGCACCGCCCACACCCTCTGCTACTTAAATATAACAACTCTGAGATTGCAGCTCAGTACACTAAGTGCAATCTCAGAGTTGATATATTTAAGTAGCAGGGGGTGTGGGGGCTACAGCCCCCTACATGGGGAGTGCAGGGGGGCTTGCCCCCTGCTTATACTTGGAGAAGAGTAATATGGTTTGTGTTTTATGTGTTTCTCTATGTACTTGTGCTGGAATATAGTAAGTGTTGTTATCTTGTGTGTTTTCAGGATATTGAGTTTTCAGGATTTTGAACTTTCAGGATTTTGGTCTCAGGATTTTGGGCTTCAGGATTTTGGGCTTTCAGGATTCTGTAGCGCTCCCATAGATATACATGTGACTACACAGACACATGCAGAGATATGTACAGTAAGATACATATGTAGAAGGTGCACACAATATGGAACAGCCACTATGTCTACAGATCACATCTGAACAACTGGACACTGTATGGGCCACCCATACAAATACTATTGTCACCTGCAACATATACCCAAAGAGAGGTCATAGAAAAAACACCACACGCAGGTTTGCAGAAATGGAAAACCTTTATTTGTGTACTATAACAGTTATATATTCCATGTCATATAGCTGTGCAGACACTGACATCCATATAAACAGAGTAATGCAACTGTGAAACAGTTATACTAATACAGTAGTCTGGAAATGTTCACAACTGTTGCTGTCCAGGCCAATGCCTTCATATTGTACAATAGTAAAGACAGACTGGGCCACAGGATACCAAACAATCAACAGTATGTAATGCAGGTGTATAGTTCACAGCTTCTGTCTACACTCTGTACAAAATCACTAGTTGTTGAAGACTTCAGTTGACCAAGTGGGATGTAACTGTTACATAACAAGACATAACTGACACCATCACAAGCACACTGACAAACAGAACAGTCTTGTATGGCAGGACGCAATAGGCCTGCATTAACCCAATATATGTGAGTAATGTAAATATAGGTGAAGTATACGCTACTGTACATGCAGATACCTTAAGGCAGCTCACCCCTGATACCCCCACATTTTGTAACAGCCTAGGTCAGTTATGGTGCACCACTCCAGACTCAATACTACAGGCCCATACACCACTGTTACATACACTGGCCTCTGGAGTGCATAAGGGCACACATATTGTTTTGGTGTAGTCCACACATATATGGCTGCAGTACCATTGTATGTGTGGGGGATACAACAGCAGTGGACTGATGGCAGCAATGACAGTGTGATATACACATAGCCCACTACAGAACAACCCTTGGCAGCATGTTGTATGTGCAAAGCTTGGTATGTAGGTGGAGTACAGAGGCTGGAACATAGGCCCATATGTGGGAAACTGTTGCCATACACTAAGCAAGTTGCTGGTGTTACAGGATATTCTGCAACAACATAAATGGATGTAGCCATGTAATGATAGCACTCAACATACACACTGCCAGTGACATATATGATGCAGGACCTGTGTGGTGGACAGGCAAAACATGATACGCACACCTCTGGCCACAAACAGGATAGGACCACAGTTGAGAGCTATGCAGACAGACTGCATTCCAAGGTAATCTAGTATGTACACACACACACCCTGTAACACCAGTACTATACAAAGCATAACACAACTCTACTCACTGTCTGTAGTTCTGGAACCTCCTACAAATATGTAGCTGTCCTAAGTGTGCCAGTTCCCCTGGAAGAGGTACTGCTACCTTCAGTCTGTAACACTGATGCCCACACATAGGAAAGATGTCCATCACACAGGAAAGGTGAAGGGACCACTCCCACATGATGCAGGGATTTATAGTAGTTCGTTGCCATGACAGTGGTAATTGGAAGTACTACACAGTAAGTTGCATGCAGTTACCAAGTGTAGGACACTGATTGGTGCAGAGGCCATCACCTGATCAAGTGCATCACCTGCTAAAGCCAGACAGCAATCTACCCCAAACAGCTTAATCCATTCACAGGAGAAAGAAAGCAAGCAAGCTAAAACAAAAGCGGGGAAAAAAGAAAAATCACAGAAAAATTACAGCTGCAAATGCAGCCATCTACGCAACTGCCAGTCATTAATACATCATTCCCGCAACAGATATGTGTAGTATATGTACATGTATTAGAATGTAGTACCTGGTCCATTGTAATGTGAGAGATGATGTGGAATGCATTATATGTACCAGCAGGTGTTGATGTGATGATGGTCAACTTGAACAACTTCTATGGACAATAGTGCTTGTCCCTGTGAGTAGAAGGCCATAGCTGTTAACTGTGCAGGTCAGCAGTGACAGACAGGATGTAAGCCATCATAGTGTGTGTTGTGTAATGGAGATTATGCATATGATGTGGCCAATAGCTGGTGGTGGAAGTAATGCCAGTATGATGGACATGTGGGAGCCATGGACCACCATAGCAGGATACCCAGGTGAATCTGTAATGTAGCATGGCAGAATGCCATAAGTGTGTAATAGGGTTAACTGCAAACAGGTCTCACATATACCCCATTAATGTCAGGCCATGTCCATATGTGACACTTGTCTGTGTTGTAGCAAGGCAGAACAGTGCAGCTGTGCAGGAAGGTGTTGTGAGATTGTGGAGCTGATGTCTGAATGTACCCCACATATAGGTATGCATATGTGTACATATGTCACAGATATAATGTCTAAGGATAAATGTATATCAGCATGCATGTCCAGAAATATACATATAACCATGTGTTGACATATATATGTGAACATATATATGAAGTCACATATATCTACACATATATAGATAAATACCTATATGCAAATGTCTACATCTGTACAAACACACACACAAACAGATATGTATGGAAAGACATGTCCCCTATATCACTACCACAGTGATGTGTGCTATGTGAGAAGCAGCAGCACACATAGCAATACACACAGATATCTACAGATGGCAGTGTGTGCACCATGGACGAGTATGTCACATGTTAGTCCCGTCCTAGCACCACAATGCCCCTGCCTGTGAAGTATGCAATGGGAATACGAGTAAGTATGGCAGATACACTCATGGAGGTGGTCAGGACTGGTAGATATAGAGGACAGTCTACAGGGGTGGTATGTGACACATGTGTTGAGTAAACACCGTGGATGGTGTGTGTGGTCCGTGATGTGGATGCCCCATGGTCCCCAATATGGGAACAATGGGAACAAGGCTCCCATCAACTGTCACTCATAACAGCAATCCACATCCTGAAGGTGCCAGGACTGGCTGCTGAGCAGGAGGAGCATGTTGGCCATGCGAATGTGTACTGTGTGCCTCAGACTGATGTAGGACATCCCTCATGTGTCTGTGGAGCCTGGTATGGAACAAACCCTAGACCTGAGCTCAGGAGACAGGAACGTGTTGATGTGTGCCCTGGGGGGGGGGCAACATCCCCTGGGTGGTTCCACCTGATGGTATTGCTGTAACAGTACACGAGGAGGCCCCAGGTTGGCACACACATGTGATGTGACCAGGTATCCTGGTCAGATCAGTGTGGAGAGGTGGATCAGCTGGCCAATGGACCATATACATTTTATTTTGTCACTGTTATAGTAAATATGTTGGTAGTAATAGTCTACACAACCCCGGTACATGGTCCAACAGCATGCATAGAACCCCCTATTAACACAGACTGTCAGATGTGCAGCAATCTCAGAGCAGCCATACCACTGGCATATATGTAACCATAGTGGCCCTCACAATGGCATGCAAGTGAATAATCTGTAACAGGCCAGCAATGCTAGTGTCCACACAGGGGACATGGCTACAATCACATAGCAGAAGGTGTGGTACAATACATAATCTGTCCAAATTGTAGATAAGCTGTAGCCATACCTAATGAGTTGTGTGTATAGTCTGTGGAAGCTGATATGGTGGGGGGTGAGAGAGATGTGTATTATGACACTCCCACAAGAGGGGAAAACATACTGGACCTGATCATCACCAACATGGGGACTCTATGCTCCAGACCAAAAGTGTATCCCTCACTGGTAAGATCAGACCATAAATTAATCTCACTAGATATTCACATCCCGAACCCAGCCCCTGCCCAAAAACCCACAGTGAAAAACTTCTCTAAAGCAAATTTCACACTCCTCAAAACCGAGGTGGAATCCTTCAAAGCCCCCGGGCCTGTGGAAAAAACGGCCCAGACCGCAGAATCCTTTATAAATGCATTCTATGAACACCTTCAGGAATGCATGGATCATGCAATCCCAAATAAAACCAAGACCCAATCCTCCAAAGTTAGGTGTCCTGTCTGGTGGACCCCAGCCATAAACAAACTATACAATAGAAGGAGGAAGCTACTACATGAATCCTAAAAAGGGAAGGCGTCTCTGATCAGTATTAGCAAAAAACTACGGGCACTCATAAAATCGTCTAAGGCCAGCTTCAAGAGAAAAATTGCACAGGACACTAAGGATAATCACAAGGCTTTCTTTAGTTATGTTAGGAACCTGGGTGGGAATTCCCAGATATGCTCAGAATTAGTCCAAAATGACAAAAAATACACCAAACCCACAGACATTGCCAACATCCTAGCTGACAGGTTCAGCGCAACCCCCCCCCTTCCCCATCAAAAGGGCAAATATCTATACCAGCAGAGTGCTGCCCCCCCTGACATCTCAGATGCTCAGGTAAGAGACGCACTCTCCAAAGCAAAAAACACAGCATCAATGGGACCAGACGGTGTCCCAGGCTGTGTCCTACATGAACTCCAAGAAGAACTAAACCCAAACATAAAACTACTGTTCAATCTCAGCCTTACTGCAGGATATGTACCTAAAGAGTGGCGTACAGCAACAGTGGTCCCTCTCCACAAAGGTGGTGCCTCAATGGATCCTGGAAACTATCGCCCCATAAGCTTGACTAGCTTGGTCTGCAAAGCTATGGAAAGGATCATCATGGACCTCATAAATAAAGATATTGGGGACCTACAGACACTGGATCCTACCCAGTTTGGCTTTGTTAAGGGCAGATCCTGCCTCTTAAACCTGGTCGATTTCTTTGAAACAGTCACCAAGGCCATTGACGAGGGGAAGGTGGTCCACACAGCCTACCTGGACCTTGCAAAAGTCTTTGATACAATACCCCACTCGGGCATTATAGAGAAGCTCACCAGCTTAAATATAAACCCCTATGTCACTAGATGGGTTGCAAACTGGCTCAAGGACAGAACCCACATGGTTAGAATTGCTGGAGCCATGTCAGTCTCCAAACCAGTTACAAGTGGCGTCCCACAAGGCTCAGTCCTCGGACCTCTCTTGTTCGGTATATATTTCTCGGAGGTACAGGCTAACACGGAAGGACTGTGGCTGACCAAGTTCGCAGATGACTGCAAACTGGGTGCCATAATAGACTCTCCAGCCAACAAAAGCATCCTACAAAAGGGCCTCATAGAAACAGACAACTGTTGCCAGAGCCATGGCCTCAAGCTAAATGCCAAAAAGTGTATAGTCATCCCCTTTGGCAAAAACAAAGTGCCCACAAATTACCACATAGGTGGTAATCCATTAAGTACGGAAGAAGTAATTAGGGACCTGGGGACCCAAGAGCAATCTCTCATTTGACAACCACGTGGCCAAAGTGGTTAGAAAAACATTTTATATAGCACATCTAATCATGAAGGGATTCACATCTAGATCAGGGGAGGTTATCGTGCCTCTTTACTCATCCCTCATCAGGCCCATAATTGAGTACAATGCCCCTTTTCAGATGTACCTTACCAGACACCTGCAGCAACTGGAAAGACCCCAAAAGTACCTCACCAAGAGAATCAAAGGGCTCAAACAGATGCCATATGCTGCCCGGTTAAAGAAACTCCAGCTCTACTCAGTGGCATACCGCCTGCTCAGAGGTGATCTGTGCCTGATGTATAAAGCCATGTCCAACCCGGAATTAATGGACATGCTGCACCTCAGAAAATCCAAATCCCATCGAGCACGCGAGAGACTTGAACCTCAGCACTGAAATAAATAGGACATGCTGGAGGGACAGATTCATAACCCAGAGGCTCCCTTCACTCTGGAATAAAATCCCAGTCCAGGTTAGGCAGAGTCCCTCATTGACTCTCTTCAAGAGGAATCTTGATGAGTGGATGGGAGATAGTAGGTTTACCCCGGGTATCACGTCTGTGTCACTGTTAGACAGAGGCACAGTATACTAACCTCAAAAAAGGCATAGCAAAATTAATTTAAAATGGGTGGCAAAAGCCAAACACACTCTGGCTAGGCTTATAAATGCCCTAGGGCAGATAGCCTAGTATGAACCTATGAACCTATGAACTTATGAACTGTGGTAACCTTGCCATATGAGTCACTCAGGCCTGTTTCCATCCTCATGTTGTTCAGGCAAGATGGCACACATCAGGTTGCCCATGCATTCAGTGGAGGAGAATGAGGTCATAATCACCCACCTGTTTCAGCACTACCAGATCTTCTTTGGCAGGACAGCACATGACCAGCAGGAGTGGACTGCCCTGTGGAACAATCTAGTTCACAGGGTCAATGATGTCAGCCTGCATAACTGCAGTTATGAGCAGGTCCGGCATCATTGCAGCGACCTGGTTCACAATGCCCGTCGGTGTGCTGCTGAAGTCCGGGGGAATCACCTCGCCACGGGGGGCCATGCCATCCATCCCCCCTGACATGTGTGGAGGAGCTCCTGACAAGCCTCGTGGCACCTGCCCATCCAGAACAGCATCAACCACTGGACCCCTTCATGGATGTGGGTGTCACCCACACACCAGCCGCGGAGCGTGCAGGTAAGGACACAGGGCACATCAGTAGACCACTGTTGTGTAAATATCCACAGTGGTACAGGTAGATCATGCATATCTGATATGTCATGCAAATATTGTGTTGCTGCACTGTAGTGATAAACAGATGTCCAGACGTGGTAGTATTGTGGGAATTTATGGTTGATGTATGGTAGTACTGCACTCAGCCTGTAGCAGTGCCACAGGTGTGGCCACTGACATTGCATCTCTCACCCACTTATGTAGGTCCCTCCGGGGAAACAGGAAGGCAGCAGCCTGAAGCTGGTGAGTATGTATTATGTAGATGCATGCCAACAAACCGGACATGTAATGGTGATGTTATATTCCATGCACACATCTAACACACCTACCCTGAATGCATGCTGTACATGTGCATGTATTGTTGCTGTGAAATGCATGGTCTCACAGGGGTGAACATGATGCAGTATTGAAAGGGTATGTCACACACCTGCATGACAACTAACATCCTATCATTATGGAATGTGTCCACAGGGGGTAACATACTGTTGGTAGACATGGCCTACAGTAGCAACATTTTCCGAACAACACCCATATACAGTGCAACACCAGTGTACATACCTATAGGGCAATGCCAATTGCTGCTGAGATACACTATGGCATACGGCATTACAGTAGTCCACATTATCAGCTGGGTCTAAGCTGCAACATGTGGTGTTCAGTGTATGGGACACTGCAAGCTGACACATATGTGTAGGGCTTACCTGTCATGCATCTGCATAAATGCTGATGGAGGGGGGTCTCAGCATGAAATACCAGTGCACTGCAGCAGGGATCCTAAGGATGGTAGGAATGGCTCTATCTGCATATAGTCAGGTCCAGGACCTGTGGCAGCTGTAACCCAACTCAAACTACAATAGTGACGGCATTGTGTGAACACCATGGGATGTGCACATGAATAGACCTTGCAATCATGCAGAATAGGGGGACATGTGTAGGGTAGGCTGAACATACACTGGCAATTGCAGAAGGCCCACACTGGTATACCCCAGCCATGAGCAGTGACTGCTGTAGTACACACAAGACGTGTCATAAACTGTCATGATAAGGGTAAGCACACATATCCCCACATGGTGTGTATGCATTGCGGTCAGCAGCCGCACACCTAACACAATCTGTAGACACTGTATGTGAAAGTACAGGACATATGTTACATACCGAGCTTGTGTACAGCTAAGATATGCAGTGTTGTGGTCCCATGGCAGATCACGGATGTGCGTGTAAAAGCAATAAAGGTGTGTACACCCCTCCATAGCCATGGCATGCTCTGATGGTTCTCAGTGTAATCATTTCTGCAGTGGCCATACATGGTCTGTTGATGTTGACAGCTGTAAATCAGGCATTAGGCATTCACCAATGACAAAAGTCCACATATCATCCCAGGTTTGTGTTGCTGAAACACATAGGGGCTGTGAGAGGTACAGCTAGCATGACTGACATGGTACTACACATTCTGCAATGGGTTGGACACCTGTGAGTTGTGGTGCACAGTACACGGCAAGGTGCAGAACAGGTGCACAGCAATAATGTGTACATGGGTGCAGCAGTATCCAGGGGAAGGGGCATCACCTAGGCACAGCACATGCATCATACACATGTATACTGTTGCTAGCATGGTGTAAGTATAGCTGAACTGCATGCTGTTCTGTACCATATGTTCTGTATTTTGGCAGATGGGTAATTGGAGGACTGTGTGTATGATCATTGTGCAACCTCACCTGTATGTATGTGTGTGTGTGTGTGTGTGTGTGTGTGTGTGTGTGTGTGTGTGTATGTGCATCCTGGTGGTTAGTTAGTTTGCCTGCAGGGTCACTCTGGCAAAGTGGTGGGAGGCAGATGCATGTATGATGCGTGTGTGCATGTGTGTGTTTGTGTGTGTGGCCACGTATGCATATGTGTGATCGTGGGGTGTTCATACAGCTGTACCCCCCCTTTGGGACCATGCAGTAGATGGACATGGAGTGCCACATTGCACACCAGGAATACCTGTCATGTACTCACAGGACAGAAAATAGTATAATATGGCCTGAAGCATGGATCAGACATTCAGAAGGAAGCTAGATCCCAGGTACACACTTAATATTGCTGTCAGCAGAGAGGTCACCTACAGCCCACGTATGCAGCTCTAGAGATGCATCGGGGAAGTAATAGTCAACACTATGGAGTGTATCCACATATTACAGCTGACACATGATGGGCCGACAGAGCAGCATATCCAGCATGTACTGAGCATTACATACACATGACACACTAGTGAGAGCTATTATGGGTACAACATAGTAGCCCACACATATAGGGGCCATGCATATCATTCCGGCCATACAGAGGGTGCATACCGAATGACAGCACTGAGGCCATGTTACTCCACTACACACAGGTCAGGCAGGTAATGTAGCAACAGGCCTTGTGTTGTGCCCGCTTGTGTGGGCATTTAGAGGACTGTGATGTTAATGAGTGGTATCAATGTGTGTATGTTAACAAGTGTGATGCAGGATGGGGTAACACATGGACATATATGTGCAACTATCTGTAAAGCCATGGACAGGTAGGTATTACAGAGGTGTGTGTGTGTGTGTGTGTGTGTGTGTGTGTGTGTGTGTGTGTGTGTGTGTGTGTGTGTGTGTGTACTGTTAAGCAATGCTGTACAGGTTTTAAAGTGCGGTTATTGTTTTCCCCCACAGGTGGCAAGGAGGGTCAGGGTCCCTCCTGCACCCAATCTGATGTAGGTGTCCATACAGACACAGATGATGATGATGATAATGTTGGGGCACAGATGGGGTTGTCACAGGCCGACACTGCAGCAACATTTGACATCCCCCTTTTAGCCACCCCACCCCTGCACACAGTTACAGTGCTTATACACACCCCAGCACCAGCGGCCATAGCAGAGGGACAGCTGGCATTCAGTGGCAGTGCACAGAAAAGTGTGGTAACCATGCCTACTGTGTCCAGTTGTAAGCAGGCATAGATGGATGTCTGGCTGGCTGCCACATAGGCGGATGTCCCAGGGTGCTCGGGGTAGGGCCACTGGACATCATGCCCCTGGCATAGGCAACATAGCTACAATCAGCAGAAGCATGTTCCAGGCTGTAATGGTGGTGCAGGCACATACTGAGCATTACACCAGACAGGGCCTTAGGCTGCAGAGGGCTGCATGTAAGTGACAACCTCCGTGAAGTGTTGGGTGCCATCTGTGCTTCTCCCCAGCAAGTGGATAGATGGTATGATGAGATGATGGCCCTCATCAGCAGTGGTGTGCCCATGCTTCAACATGTGGTGAGGATGTGGCGACGCCAACGTGGATGAGAGCCAGCAGCACCAACAGCTGGCACTCAACGTGGGTGTGTTAGGACACCAAGGGGCTCCCATGATGGCAGTAGCTGCTCCGGCAGTGCGGGTGGTGTGCTGTCCACACCACAGCAGACCATGTGCACGTGGTCCTGGCCAGTCCCTGGAGGGATGTGGTACCAGTGGACAAATGTCATCAGCAGGTGAGAGTAGCACTTCAAAACCCATACCTGCATGTGCCACGGGAACCCCTGGCAGGCAGAGTCCACATGTCCGTGGCCAGAGGCATTAAACTGCACACCCTGCCAGGTATGGTCTGCAGCTGTCCATAAACACTGATCTGTGTGCATGCATACACACACTATGCAAACACACCTAGGGCAACCTCATACCTACACACACCATATCACCTCAGCCAGCTCCCCAGAGTACACCCCTCACCCACACACATGGTGTCAAATGTATGGCCCACCATCAGCCTCTGGCAGACCAACACCACACCCTGTTCACATGATGATAGCTGTGCCCCATCCCTGTCATCCATACCATTGATACAGGGACAGGCTGATATGGTTCTCATGCACATGGTGACTGTACACCAATGTACCACAGTCCTGCAGTGTAACATATTGTAGGGTGTAGAGAGTGAGGCATATTTGGCAGGTAGTATAGCCGTCCAGCAGTGATGCGATCTAGCTGTTAGTAACACTGCTTGATTGTGGTCTCTAAACTGATATGCAATTGTGTTGTAGGTGTACATGCGTCAGCATGAGGATGCCTTCTGCATATGATGATACCTGTGCCCCATCCCTGTCATCCATACCATCAATACAGGAATAGGCTGATATGGTTCTGATGCACATGGTGACTGTACACAAGTGTACCAAAGTCCTGCAGTGTAACATGTTGGATGTAGAGTGTGAGGCATATTTGGCAGGTAGTGTAGCCATCGAGCAATGATGCCTTCTAGCTGTTAGTAACACTGCTTGGTTGTGATCTCTAAACTGATATGCAATTGTGTTGTAGGTGTACATGTGTCAGCACAAGGATGGTCTGCAGTCATATTGCACAATGGGGTATGTCACTGTGCTGACACCATGGCAGTGACATATCTGGGGTGCAGTCAAACAAATTTCACAGGTTACTATACCAGGTATTGCCTGTGCCACATGGACAGGTGGCCCGCTGAGGCATGTATACCCTGCAACCTGATATAGAACCATCCACATACAAGCACACTGTCACTTGCCAACACTGGGACTAGACCCCTGCCAAGCAATGTCGTGATACTGATGTGTGTGGCCTACATTGCACAAACACTGCCTTAACCACTCTGTATTCAACAGATCTTGTTCTGCCTATAAACAAAATGAGCAGCCATTGCAGATCATGAACTCAGGGCCCTTTACACTGAAGTCACAACACATGACCACTACACCATGACCACTGTGGGGACAGCTGTTGTGTTACCAATATAGCTGTCATTACCCAAATTGAGTGGTATTGAACACTTGCCTTTATGTCCTAGATGGTGTAGTTCTTGTCATTAATATGACTGTTGCATCACATATGTTGTTTTATCATAATGTACGCATAGCAGATACATACAGTGGGATAGATGTGGGAGAGTATACGCAACTGTGACATTTACTCATGACAGCTATATGGTTGTATAGATATAGATGTATAGATGTCTACATGTACATACACAGGTACACACATACATATGTCTGTATACACATCTGTATAGTGCTATGCATATATGGCCATGTGTACACCTCTTTGTATGTACATATGTATACATATCTATACATACATGTATCTATACATATATGTATATGTATAGGTAAACATATATCTACATATAGATATATGTGTATATAGCTATATATGTATGCACATCCTATGTCTATAGATATGCCTAGTTATGTCAGTATATATATATATATATATATATATATATATATATATATATATATATAGATATCTAGAACTATATGTGCATACATATCTATACCGATATACCTACTACTGTCGATATATCTGTAGATATCTGTACATATATGTGCATATGTATCACTATCTGTATATGTGCAGACATATATTGCTCTGTATATGTATATATCTGGGTGTGTACATGTATATCTATGTACATATACATACCCATCTATATATGTTGATATGTATATGTGTAATCATGTATATATATATATATATATATATATATATATATATATATATATATATATAGGTGATATATATATATATATATATATATATATATATATATATATATATATAGGTGATTATATGTACAGATATTCTCACCATATGTCCTGGACACAGAGAGTAGCCCTACCCCAGCCCCTATAGTCCCAATGTCATAGTGCAAGTGGATGTCAGGTATGTATAGCAGGTATATTGGTCGACTATTACTATTGTAATTGGGATTGTCTTCACAGACATGGTGTGTGTGAGAGGTCACATCTGCTTTCCACATGTGTGCCATTGGCTACTGACAGACATCCTAAGGACATTCTAGTAAAGTACCACTGCTAGCACGTAATGCCCCCGTGGACTGAAACACAGATATTGGCTAATATATGTGGACATTCTGAAACACTCTTTACAGTCCAGAGGTATACACAGAACCCCTTAGTGCTAAACATGTATACCATGCATGGCAATATGGATGGTAACAGCCATGTAGATGGATATAACACATAATGACTGGTATACATATGCCACCATAGGTTATGCATTCACACACCCCTGTCTGGCCTGACACATAATAACCGCTGATACAGGGGTGCCATGGCCACCTACTACCCACTAGATATTGACATACATCTGTACAGCATCCCACTTCTCTGTCTGACATACATGAGTGTTACGGGACACCCGTCAGCAGTACATCCAGCAAGTATCTCCACATGACATCTCACTGGATAAGTACACTAAGCTGGCTAGACATGTAACAATGCACTGTGCAGGCTACAGGCAGACTGGCTCAACACTGGCCTACATCTCCTATGGGGGAATACACATGTACCTGCATATGTAGCAGGCTCTGCAGGCACGTCACAGCACAGGGTAAGATACACCTGTGCGAAGGTGCATAACCACATCCAATGTGAACACAGCCACAGCCACATATGTAAAGATAGCATAAACGTACAGTATATGGACTATCTGTTCAACACCATTCTCATATGTGCCACTCACAGACTAACCCTACATATACTGGGCTGCTATACAGTGTGGTCTGCTGGCTGGCTGTGGTATGGGACATGTGTGTGTATGGCCCTACAAACATGTAAGCCAATATGGCAACATACAGTGGAGCAGCATGTAACATCAGAGAGGACAGGACCTATAACAATGACAACTGCCACAGTCTATACACAGGCTAAAGAACATATTAACAATACACACACTGTCAACATTCACCATAGTTACACAGACCTCAGTACTGTACAAATGACCACAGAATGTCCTGGTAATGTTGTCAAATATTACCCATACTATACATAACATGTGTAGCATTCTGATATCTCACTGACTTGCTATCAGATATGATGACACTAATGATGGTGTACAGCACATATGCACCTCTTAATGCACGATGTATGTACAAAGGTTGACAGAGTTGTGGCTGGAACCACATACACAGGGCCAATATTGACATGTTGCTGTGATAACCTCATACATGTACTGTTGTAACAGGGTTTGTTGCAACATGTGTCCTATGAGGGATATGAAGTCAGTAACTGTCACGGCTTTCACCATCTAAATACTGCAATCCTCACACTACCTTCTGCAGTTCTCAGATATGTGCTTAACACATGACACCAAGGGCACAACACACTGCCCAGTCTGCAGATGACCCTGCAGATGCGGATTCTTCATAAATATAGAACTGACATGGCAGGTATTACAACATGTAGGACAGCCATATCCACACACACACACACACACACACACACACACACACACACACACACACACACACACACACACACATGCATTGTTAAACCAACATTACTCCACATGCAGTATAGCAGCACTTACAGTCTGTAGTCAGGTCAGGCACATCCCCCTCCTGTGTGTTGCCCTGTTCCCAGAGTGTATGTTGTTAGAGGTAAATCCCCAATCCATCTGAGATGCTGTTCACCAAACAACAGATCTAGTTTCTGCCCACAGTGGATGTAAATGGCCAACACCAACATGATGTTCCTAGATACTGGAGTGTTTTTCCATGCAATTGGCTATGGGAATGTTACCACATCTGCTCCACATGCACTCAGCTAGAGGAGGACTGCAATTGGTGCAGAGGCCATCAGCTGATCATGACCATCACTTACAAAACACAAGCTGCTGCCTAAGCAAAGCAGGTGTACATGTCCACAGCCATCAGAGAGGGTGTGAGAGGGACAGACAGAGACAACGTATGTCAGGGAAGGTGTGAACCTACATTGATAGCATGCTACAAGTATTCCCTGGTGTCAGTGGCATATGTTCATACAGGGCATGTGTGTAAGGCATGGTATGTCCTTTGTGGATGACATTTGATGGAACCACAGTTGTTGCAGGCATCCAGTGGGAAACATACTGAAGTCCCACTGTCTGCAATTATGTGCCTATCATACTGATGGACAGGGTGCCATGCCATCTGTAGACCACTGCATTCACACCATAGTTACTATCAGTCACCAATATGCAGTGTACTACACACATATTGGCTGTTGCCTCTCCATGTGTGTGTGTGTGTGTGTGTGTGTGTGTGTGTGTGTGTGTGTGTGTGTGTGTGTGTGTGTGTGTGTGTGTGTGTGTATGTATGAGACATGGGTTGAGAGTGTGCTCTGGGTAATACTGGGGTTGCTAACTGTGATTGCCTGGCCTTGATCTCACAAGTATGGATGCGGATATGCACCCCAGCCTCTCAGCTATTTCACAGCTGTTATCCCTGTACAGTGGACATTGTGATATATACTTGGGCCACCATCTAAGAAATTTGCAAAACCCACTCCACATTGGGCCCAGGTGTCACACACTCACACCCACATGATACAAGTTACAAACACATACACCTGTCATGTCTGGGAGTACAACCCCTGCTTAACTAGTTTATTACACTACAGCACTACTCAGTTATAGTATGTACCATGGTGATTATTGCAGTAGTCCTTCCCCAAAGATGTATATCACATTGGCTGACATCAGCAGGATTGCCAAAGTAGGGCATTTGACATGTACTGAGTGTGACTAGCCTAAAATGCATTGTTCCCTACACAGACAGTGGAACACACACAAAACATTCACAATTGACATGTGTGGGTATAGAACCCCTAACAGGGGTCTATAACACACTACAACATGGAGCTGTTATAGGACGCACCACGGGGATTATTGCAGTAGTCCTTCCCCAAAGGTGTATAACACATTGGCTGACATCAGCAGGTTGCCAAAGTATGGCTTTTGAAATGTACTGAGTGAGACTAGCCTCTAATGCATAGCTCCCTACACAGACATTGAAACACACACAAGATTTCGAGAACTGCTTTGGGTGGATATAGAACCATACCAGAGTTCTGAATCACACTACAGCAGCACACAGTTATGGCACAGCTATGGAGATTACTGAACTGCAACCTTCCCAGAGGTGTATTTTGGGGTGGATGACATCAGCAGCCTTATCAAGGTAGAACATTTAAATTATAGGGGGTGTGCCTACCTTAAAAAGCATTGCTGTCTACACAGACAGACCCACACAATTGCTAAGGGTGGGGTTAGAACTCCTACTTAACTAGTTTATCATACTACAGCAGTACACAGTTATGGCACACGCCATGGAGATTACTGGCCTATAGCTTCCTCAAAGGTGTATTTCACAGTTGATGACATCAGCACACTTGCCAAAGTGGACCATTGGAGGTTGTAGTGTCTGTGAATGGACTCAAAAGCATTGCTCCCTACACTGACAAAGGAACACACACACACACACAAACATCCACACTTGCTATGCCTGGGAATAGAACTCCTACTTAATTAGTTAATCACACTACAGCAGTACGCAATTATAGCATGCACTATGGAGATTACTGGGCTGCAAGCTTCCCAGAGGTGTATTTTGAGGAGGATGACATCAGCAGCCTTACAAAGGTAGAGCATTTAAATTTTAGGGGGTGTGCCTACCCTAAAAAGCATTACCTTCTACACAGACAGACACACACATGCAAACAGTTGCCAAGGCTGGGGTTAGAACTCCTACTTAAGTAGTTTATCACACTACAGACAGCACACAGTCATGGCATGTGCCATGGAGATTACTGGCCTATCCCTTCCCCAAAGGTGAAGTTCACAGTTGATGACATCGGCACACTTGCCAAAGTGGACCATTGGAGGTTGTAGTGTCTGTGAATGGACTCAAAAGCAATGCTCCCTACACTGAAAAAGGAACACACACACATCCACACTTGCCAAGTCTGGGAGTATAACTCCTACCTAACTAATTTATCACACTACAGCAGTACGCAGTTACAGGACATGCTACGGAGATGACTGGACTAGAGCTTCCCAGAAATGTATTACTAGGTGGATGACATCAGCAGCCTTGCAAATGTTGAGCATTTTAATTGTAGGGAGTGTGACTAGCCTAAAAAGCATTGCTCTCTACACAGACAGGCAAACACACACACACACACTTGCCCTGTCTGAGAATTGAACACCTACCTAACTAGTTTATCACACTACAGCAGTACAATGTTATGGTATGAGCCACAGAGATTACTGAGCTACAACTCTCTCAAGGGTGTATTTTACAATGGATGACCTCAGCAGGCTTGTCATAGTAGGGCTATGTGGAGGGCAGTGTGTGCGCATGGGCCATAACACATTCATCTAGAGGTTGACACACCACATGCAGGCACACACAGGGTCATATTCCACAGGTACATGCATTCAGCTGCTAGATGACTACTTCCTTGTACAGTCATGTTTCACAGCTGGCACGTGCACCAATAGTCTGTAATGCTGACAGATACTGGTGGCTAGTATCTGCAGTGAGTGACATCTGAACCTCATGTGTTTGGGGCCCTTTGGCTGTGTGCTGGGTGGGACAGGCCTGGATGGCTCCTTGTCATGGTCACCCTCTTCCACACATCCCTGTATGTCTACCTTTGGCTTATTATAGTGTGCTGTCCTTACATATATGTCTGCATTCCTAGCCACTGTGTGTGCAAAGCATGCATGGTGCATACTGACGACTGTCTGCAATAACAACTGCAACTGCCAGATATGTCAGGTCCACTGGTGTTTGCAGACATGGCCTTCATGTGTTGAAGTGTGTGAGCATGCCCAGTATGGTCTTCTGCATTTAATGTGTGGATCGTGTCCAGGTAGTTTGTACTGCAGTGTTGACCTTGGTGTTGTACACCGGCAGGTGGCATGCCGTTTCTGCAGGGTATCCCTCAAGCATTTGGCAGTGACTGTTCCTACATGTCTGCATAGGATGGGGGAGGCTCAGCTGACTATGTCTACATTTCTACACAGGATGAGGGGGCACACCTGACTGTTATTACAAAACTACATGGGGGGCACACCTGTCTATTTCTACATTTCTACACATGGTTGGGGGGCACATCTGACTGTTATTACATTACTATGTAGGATGTGGGGGACACACGTGACACTTGTACACATTTGCTATGACTGTACTGGTATGTTAGGTATTCCATTTCATTCTGGATTGCTAACTATCATGCTGACTAGAGGCATACAAGTGTACTACAGATTGTGGCTTTGGTTTCCTACATATTATTATCTGACTTCCTACCCTTCAGAACTAACATCCCAATGCCTGCCCTGCTGTGGTCTGTCTGTGTAGGCCTGGGGGGGGTGGTTAACCATAGCCATCATTCAGGGGCCATGGCACAGGATCTGTTTGGGTTTGTCTACACCTGCCCTGCTGGCTGAGACTTTTGTTGGGTATGTGAACTGTCCTGACTGGCATGTGTGGGTCATATGGACACACAAGTCGTTCAGCACATTTCCTGCAGTGAGTTTTGTCACCCTGTTTAGTACTGGTTACTATGGTGACTCCAGTATGTGTTAGAGATGTCATGGTACCACTATGGGTGCCTACTGTCTGCTGCCATAACATTCAGCCACCCAGTTCCCTTGCATGCTCACATCCATAGCATAGCTACAGGTAATGACACATTCTACTCCATTTGGCAATTGGTAGGTTGATTGACTTACCTTGATGGTGTGCCATACTTGAGGATGGTGCTAGAGGGCTGCTTGTGTCAGATGCACATAGTACACTCCCTATACATGGTTGAGTACAGGTAGTGTCATGTTTAGCATCCCTTTTACTGTATGTGCGAGTCAGAGAGAGGTGTTATTTCCTTGGTCCCTACTGTATCAGTGCATGTGCTATGCATTGCCTCTTTGCCGCAGCCATGGCATACTGGGCACGCCTCCATCTGCCTACTGGGGCAGGCTCAGGTTGTTCCTCCTCTGGGTCACTCTGTGCCTGTGCAGGGCTTGGCACTGTTGGAGGGCTGTGTGGCCCTGCCCTATGCTGTTCCTGCTGTAGCTGTTTCTGCAGGATTATAATGTGTAGCATAGCACATACCATAACAATTTGGGTACATGTAGCTGGTGAATACTGCAAGGCTCCACTGGATGTGTCCAGACACTGGAACCATGACCTGAGCATCCCAAACACACTCTCTGTTATATGTCTGGCCTATGTGTGTGCCTCATTATGGTGTTCTTGTTCAGGTGTGTGCATTTCTGATGGGTGTCATCAGCCACGGCTCCAGTGTGTACCCAGCATCTTCCACTAGGTGACTGTAGGGGATGTCCTCACTGACAAATCTCTAGTACAGCTGCTTCAGATGCCATATGTGGGAATCGTCATAGCTTCCAGGGCAGCCAGCAAACATATTCATTATAATGCCCTGGGCATCACATACGACCTGGCAGTTGATGGAGGGGATGCCTCTGCAGTTGATGTAGGCCCTACCCTGCTCACTGGGTGGTGCTTTGATGCGTATGTGAGTGCAGTCTATAGCACCCACTACCCCAGGGTATTCTGCTATTTGGTGGAAGAGACGCATATTGCTGGTCAACACCTCACAGGTGTTGAAAAAATATACGTGCTCACTGGCATGTGCTGACATGACATCCAGGAACTGGTGAAATACTCTGGATGCTGATGCCTGTGAGATCACCATGATATCCCCAGTGGTGCTTTGGGAGGTACCTGTGGCTAGTATACCTAGGCCTACACATACCTTGATATCCACTGGGATGGGTTCCCTTCGGTCAGTTTGGTGTGTCAGGTGTGGCCGGCACAGCTCAACAATTTGCTGTAGGAGGTCTCTGTCCACCCTATAGCACTCCACTATCTCCAGCTCATGTAGCCCCTGTTATGTTACCCTGGGCCTGTACACTCTTCTCTGTCTCCTCACTGTGGGTTGTTCTGCAGCATTCACATCCTCACCACCCTCAGCCTCTTGAACATGTTTTTCTATGTTGCCTGCTGCTGCCCTTCTCATTTTGTAGGTTTGTTTGTTAAGATTTCCCTGCTTTATACACCGGTGGTGTAGAGTGTGGGAAAAAACAGAGGGGAAGGTGTTTGCTTAGTTTATAGTAGTGTTCTGTGCTGGGCTGGTCTCCTGCCTGTGTAATTGGCTGATTCTGATACATTTCACCTGTCAGCTAAGCTAGTTCTTCTTGATTACCTTCCTACTGCTGTTTTCCCTTCCCATTGCCTTCCTGTTTAAGCCCGTGTGCGCGCCGCGCAAACAGAGTGCTCAAATGTGCACACTGCTGCTATTTCCTGGTTTAACTTCTTTTGTCTTCCTGTAAAACCCACTGCATGGCACGCACACATGCTTAGGCTTTGTAATGAGTGCTACGCAAGTTTAGACACACCCCCTAGCTTAACTGTGCTAAGCTATAGGCAAACCCAAGCCACAGGGCTGCACTCCACTTACAGTATGCTTGACACACACCCCCATGATGTCACCTAACTCCTAGGCTTGCACCATGCTATTCCTACCCTTACATTGTTGGGACCTGCCTCACATGCTGGGGAAAACTGGGATTCACTATCTTTCCCCTCATTTGCATAGGATTGCCTGCTAATGCATAGCTGCATGTCTCACACTGAGCCTCCCCCCTTAGCAACCACTACTCACTGGCCATGTTGTCTTCTGCCTGCCATTGACTTGCATGGCAGAATACTGATTTTAGTTAGAATGCTTAATTTAGGTTAATTTTATTATCCCCCCCCCCCCGATCCCGTTTGCACGCCGCTGCCCTTCGCTTAAACAGTTGAGATCAGCTACAAAATAATAAAGGTTGATTTTTGTATTTATTTTTATGTTGGCAATGCCAATGGCCTTATACTTGGCCATTGGCATGCTTACTACATGATATGCCACCTTTATTTGGAGCTGTCATAGCTCCGTTTTGGAGTTTGTAGAAATGTACTCGGTTACTAATTGAGTACATTTCTGCAGTTAGCACTAGTCTTGCACTGACTGTTGCAAGCTTCCTGTATTGCAATATCACCTAATTTGCATAGGTTTATCCTGCAAATAGGGTGGTGTGCATACCAGGGCTTATTCTGTGCAGGAGAAGTGCAGAAGCGCTCATGCACACTCCTGCAGGCTGTTTCTGGATCACACGGCAGACATATTGCCTGCTTGTGCTCCTGCTCTTCCACTCCATGCAAGCATTTGAGAATTTGGGGGCTTGTTTTTGATGTTTGAGCTTCCATCGAATCCATAGTTCAATATTTATTGAAAGCTTGTTTCTTTGTATAGCTTCCTGTGAATTGCTGCCGAGGCTTGTACTGCCTGAAAGAAATCCAGATAAGCACATGTTGCTCTTACAGATAAGTATAAATTCTTTATATTTTTTATGAAGTTTACAGCAGAAATGATTCAATATCTATTATATAATAGTGTTATCTGTTGTTTGATGAGTACAGTGGTGAGTATTTTAACAGTCACTGCATATTGCTGCATATTCATGTGTTTCTGTGTTTAATTTACAGCAACAGAGTTGAGCAATGAACACACTTCTACACTGAGTCTGGATGATGAACTTTAGTATAATTACATGTATTTGTACATTTTCATTACAGATGGAGCAGTGCAAACTAAGTTGAAATGTTGTGCATTGCATTAATATTCACAGGTCCATCTACTTTGGGCCTACAGCAGGGAACAGCAGGTGAGTGTCTCTACACTATTTATGGGCACACTACCTTTTTAGTGTCCACACCTCAATTAATGGCATTGCTGTTTAGTGTTATATTGTTATTTCCCTAACATTGAACACTACAGGTACATCAAGTGGAGGGGCAAGCCACTCATTTTCAAGTGCAGAAAGACCAGGTATGTTATAGTGACATTGTCAGAGCTTTCAACAATGCATAGCTTTCAATAATGGATAGAACACAGCCTTACATTTTTGTCAATTTTTGTCAGTTCAGCCCCTTCTGGTGTACAGTTGCAATGCCCATCACATGAATATTTGCAGCCCATATTATTGTGTTGTATATGTCTTATGCTCTATTGACTGTGCTAGCAAGGCTATCTAACTATAATGTTATGTTGTCAGTATTAGTTTTGATAACTATATGACTGTGCTGTCTTTCTCTTTATTTTTCCACTGCAGGAACCATAGTACAAACCACAACCTCTACACAGCAGGAGTCCTCAATTGCACATACAAGTGGTATGTGTATGTCACATTCTATATGTTTTAACTGTGCTCACCTGGTAAATGTTGTGAATGATGTGATTCATAATGTTTTTACCTATACTACTTGAAGTTCAGCACATTTGAACAATAACTAAATCCCATGAGTGTATGCCAGGTGTGTTGTTATGTTTTTATGCATCACATATGTCATGTATGTTGGCCATGTGAATCGATTATATAGTTAAGGTATGTACATTCTGTGAACATACATAAAGCAGATTGCAAGTGAAGTCAGTAGTATTTGTAACATTGCAGTAAAATATATATGTCAAATGCCTTTTATAGTCATCACGTTCTGTAGGCAAATTGTACTGATCTGTGTCTTAATATCTTGTAGCACATCAGTTGTCTTTATCATTCAGCAGCCCATCTAGTGATCATTATGTTGTTCATGATGTGTCTCATCCTTTTAGTATGGTCCCCTGGCACAGAGGACCTTGATTTGTTTGGAGATTCCATCTGTGTTGTTGATACTAATGCTGCATCAGGTGTATTCTCAGATGTATAAATCCACTTGTTGATGCAATCAGAGGATGATGACATACTGGATGTTGAACAGGGTGAGGCCATTGGTCAACATACTACAGCTGGGAGCACTGCTGCTGGTAGATCCACACAACAACTAGACACAGGGCATCACCATAGACATAGGCAGATGTTGGTCATGGCCAGGTGTCAGAGGGTGTGCACCTCCTACTGCAGGCAATTGAAGAGTCACAGCTATGGCATCATGCAGATATCTGTGCACTTTCCATGTCACAGATCATGTGGCACAACAGTCATGTGTCATGCATGAAGGAGAAGAGTAGAGAGATGGTGAGACCATGGCTGCATTGGCCCCTCAGAATGAGAGTCTGATTGTTGTAGCATGGTCAGTGGAAACACTGGCCTCTATGCTACTGCAGCAGTGTTGTATTACAAACAGGATTTTCCATTCCATGACTATGCACAGCAGATCGCAAATTGTGAGAAGCAGTCCACCTGTCCACAGAACAACCATTGGCCATCTGGAATCATGGTCCATGGTCCAACCTGCACAGATGTTAACTGCTGGCACAACTGCTGAGGTCTTGTCAGTTAGAAGGCTTTCACTTTGCAGTGATGCTCCTGCATCTCAAAATAGTGTTATAACCCCATCCATCTCCTCTGTGACCACAATCAGTTCAGGATGTGTCTGTACATGGTTATGGCAGGGCAGACCATGGTCTGCAATGTCAGTAAGATCAGTCAAGAGTGTGTTAGATTGTGTCCAACAGTGAAGCACACATAGCTGACTCATATTGTTTCAGTACCACTGTACTATGATATGTGTTTCTGAAATAAAACTGTCTACATTATGTTGTGCTTGATTTTTTTTCTTTCCTGTAATGTTATTGTACATATATGTAATGTAGCACTGATGTGTATCTCTTATTGTTAAGCATACAGTGACAAAACAAACTGAGTGTGTATGCATACCTGTACCGGTTGTACCCTGAGTTACTTTTTTTTACACGTATGCATATGTTCATGTTGGAATATGTTTTGCTCATGTTTTGCGTGATGCACAGTGTGGACATCTAGTAGGTACATGCCATTAGATGCAATGTGTGTTGTTGCAATGGAGCATCACCTGAACATCAAAGCTTATTCTGTGTAATCATGTACGTGTGGCTTGTCATAACTCAAATGTGTGGATCAGATGCTGCCATTTAGCCTGAGCTTGCACTTGGGGTCGTACCCTACTTTGCCTACACCCATGACTTCTTTCCCTTATATCCTCCTGCTCCTCCTCAGATATGTGTGGGATGTCCTCTTCAGACATTAGTTATTCTTGGGCTAGTTTTTCCACATCTGCAGGTGGAAGACCACCATGTGCTCAGTTTAGTATGTTGTGCAACATCGCACACACCATTATCATCTATGCTGCCTACTCAGGTTTGTATTGTAGCACACTACTGATGTGTCCAGACATCAGAACCTAGCTTTCAATACACCAAACACATTATCTATAGTGTTTATATTTGTTGTGTGTGCTCTTTTGCAGACCTCCTGTGCAGGGTTGGATGGTTCAAAGTACGGGATCATTAAGCACAGCTCAAAAGATAACCATGGTCACTTGTGGTGGGGAGTAAAACACTTTTGTTCAGACTGGATATTGCTGAGAGGGAATCTTTAACTTACATCCTAGCTGTGTTCTTATACTTAACCAGAAACAATCCCTCAGGAATATCACCCTGCTGGACTGCAGCCCTGAGTCCACTTTCCCTCCAAATGGCAACATCATGGAAACTTCCAGGGTGTGTTGCCAAGATGGTTGTTATGCTGCCATCTGCTGCACACACAACTTGGCAGTTGATCGATGGCCAGCCCTTTCTGTTTATTTATCGGTCTGCTTTTGGATGTACTGGTGTCTTGATATGACTGCTGAATTCTAAAGTATCTGCACTTAAAAGTAGCATTTTGGTCGACTCTGGTCGAATAATACTGTTTTTTTGCTAATTTAATTGCTGAGGCTGCTCACTAAAGTGTGCTAGCCTGTGTAAATCGATTTTACTGTTTGCCTAACTGCATTTCTGTGTGCTTTCCTAAAAAGCAAAACCAAAAATAAATACTCCTTGTTTTCCCGCCTTTGCTCGACTAGTTAAGACCAGTATACAGGCTTTGCTGTATTCTGGGCTGTGTGTAGTTCCTGTGTTGGCCATTGCCTTACTTGGATAGAAGGAAGTTTCTGAGCTCACCAGTGGGAGTGGGGAGCCTTGAGCAGCCTATCTGTCTCTGGGGGAAGTGACCTCAGCACTTGAGCTGTAAATCATTGGTTGCCTTGGACCATTTCTAGCTCTTTTCAAGTTCCCTGTATAAAAATCCGCCTCAGGGCGTTTTTTGCGGTTGGCCCTAAGCGCAGCAGCAGTTATACAGGTTTAAACTATTTCTGGCTCCGCCAAGTCTGCTCTTCAATTTTTCCCTTAGAAGCTCTACTCAGTCTATTTAGCTGTATATATTAGCACTTGTTTTCGGAACTTCTATCCTTAGCAAGCACTCATAATAAAACAAGCACTATTACCCTAAAGTAAGCACTACAGGCATCCACTACCCCCTGTGAATACCCATTTCCCTTAAAGGCACAACACTCCTTATAATATTCTAGTATGTCGAGTGGTAGACCACTAGCATCCTCTCTTGTTCAGCTGGTTAATCTGGGAATCTTAAGACAATGTTACAATTGTCTCATGTACACAGACAACCCTCTCCTCTTTCCTACTAACACATATACTTGTGAGAGATGCAACTATATAGCCAGACTGGAGGCTGAACTCTCTCAACTCAGGACTGGCAAGACCAGACAGGAGGAGATGGTACCCACACCCAAAGCAAAACCAGTCACACATAAAACCACCACTACTACAAACCAAACACATAAGAACACAAAGACATACTCGGAGGCTCTTATAAAAACTTACCAAAACAACAGAGGCCTCCAAAGCAGACACCCAGAAATACACCCCACAAAACAACACCTACAACACATACCTCAAGCAACAGGTGTGTCACACAATCACAGCCCCTAAGGCAAAATACTATGCCAGAGACATTAGTAATAGGTGACTCTATAGTCAGACACACCGACGTTCCACTTACCAGGCTGAATAAGGAGAGGGTAACGGTGAGCTGCCTATCGGGGCTAGGATCCGCCACATTACACACGCACTCAGGTCACTCCAAAGCAAGTACAAGTATGATTCAGTCATTGTCCATGCGGGTGTGAATGACCTGAGACGTACCTCCCTGGACTACATGAAAAGAGACATTGAGGAGCTCTCCGATTATGTAGCCCAGACTGGTATGACCCTGACCCTGAGCAGCATCCTGCCTTCACCAAGAATGATGCCTCAGTACAAAGACAAAATGATCAGTTTTAACAATTGGCTTAATCACTGGTGTCATTCTAGGGGGATCCAATGTCTGTCAGCCTGGGATGACATGCTGGACAAGCCACGTTGCGCAAGGGATGGCTTGCACCTGTCACCACTGGGCTTCGGATACTGGCCAAGGCTCTTGCCACCCCATAGTGCCTTTTTAGGCAATGCTCAAAGGACAAATCAACCTCCATAAAAACAAAATGGAAAAAATTAAGGGTAATGCTGCTCAACGCCAGAAGTCTAAATCTCAAGATGCAGGCACTCGAAGCACTTCTCAGTATGGAGAACATCGATGTCTGTGCAGTAACCGAAACCTGGTTCAAGGCTCCTGAGAGCACTCCAGCGCTACCAGGCTATACCTCATATCATGCGTTTCGACCAAGTTCCAGGCCGAACCACAAAGGGAGGGGCAGTGTCCATTTTCATAAAGGACACCTACACCTCTCGATTGGTGGCTACCCATGAAGCATCAGAAACCATACAAGTTTTACTCACCATAGGCAAAACTGCCATACAACTGGTCGCATGTTATAGAACTCCCTCCCAATCCCAGGAATCCCATCAAGCATTCCTGAAAACACTGGAGGATATGAATGTCACACCAAACACCATCATATTGGGTGACTTCAACTACCCCAACATAGACTGGGCCCACTATTCTAGCCCTAACACCCTAGCCCAAAGATTCCTGGAATTCATAAACTCAAATGCTATGGAGCAACTGGTCACTTCTCCTATGAGGAGAGATAATATACTTGACCTGATTATCACAAACATGGGGTCCAAATGCTCCGCACCGGATATAAACCCCTCACTAGTAAGATCTGATCATAAACTGATCACGTTGGATGTACATATCCCACCCCCACCCCCAGAACAAAATACTACAGTGAAAAACTTTTCAAAAGCTGACTTTGCGCTCCTCAAGTCAGAAATGATATCCTTTAAGCCTACTGGGTTAATGGAAACCACATCCCAAAATGCTGAATCCTTCACAAAAGCCTTCTACGGACATCTCCAAGAATGCATGGATCAAGCAATCCCAACTAAAACCAAGACCCTCTCCACCAAGGGAAAACGCCCGGTTTGGTGGACCCCGGCTATAAACAAACTGTACAACAAAAGAAGGAAGCTACTGCAGGACAAAGCCAAATCCCACAAGGGAAAGGCTTCCTGATCAGCACAAGTAAAAACTACGTTCTCTCATAAAACATCTAAAGCAAACTTTGAGAAAAAGATTGCCAAGGATACCAAAGACAATCACAAGGCCTTCTTCAATTATGTCAGAACCTTGGGAGGGAATTCTCAGATATGCTCTGAGCTAGTACACAATGACAAAATTCACTGACCCTACCGACATTGCCAGCATTCTGGCAGATAGGTTCAGTGCAAATTTCTCCCTCCCTCACCCCTAAAGATGAAGTAATTATCCCTGCTGAATGTAACCTACCTGTCATCACAGACATACAGGTGAAATCAGCACTCAACAAGGCAAAACACAGCATCTATGGGACCCGATGGTATCCCCGGTTGCGTGTTACGTGAACTTCAAGATGAACTAAACCCCCTAAGAACTCTATTCAATCTTAGCCTCACTACAGGATATGTACCTGAACACTGGCACAGCAACAGTGGTCCCACTCCACAAAGGGGAAATTCTACTGACCCTGGTAACTACCGCCCATAAGTTTGACCAGCCTGGTCTGTAAGGCTATGGAAAGAATCATCATGGAACTCATAAATGGCGACATTGGGGATCTGCAGACCCTTGATCCCACACAGTTCGGTTTTGTAAAGGCAGATCCTGCCTCTTAAACCTGGTTGACTTCTTGAGACAGTCACTAGTGCCATCGATGAGGGCAAGGCTGTCCACACTGCCTACTTGGACTTGGCTAAGGCCTTTGACACGATACCACACTCTGGCATCATTGACAAGCTCAGCAGCCTAAATGTAAATCCATATGTCACAAGATGGGTAGCAAACTGGCTAAAAACAGAACCCATAAGGTTAAAATTGCTGGAGCCATGTCAGACTCAAAACCAGTCACAAGTGGTGTCCCACAGGGCTCAGTCTTGGGTCCACTCCTATTCGGCATTTACTTCTCAGATGTGAAAGCAAATATGGAAGGATTATGGCTGACAAAGTTTGCAGATGACTGCAAACTGGGTGCCATAGTTGATTCACCTGCTGACACACACATCCTACAGAAAGGTCTCACTGAAACGGACAACTGGTGTGGAATCATGGCCTCAAACTTAACGCCAAAAATGTATAGTCATCCCCTTTGGGAAAAACAAAGTACCCACAAATTATCACGTAGACAATAACCCACTGAATACGGAAGAAGTAATCAGAGACCTGGGGACTCAAGTCGATAGTGACCTCTCCTTTGACAACCATGTTGCCAAAGTGGTCAGAAAGACATTCTACCTTGCCCATCTCATCATGAAGGGATTCTCATCCAGATCAAAGGAGGTCATTGTACCTCTATATTCCTCCCTTGTCAGGCCCATGATTGAATATAATGCTCCATTTGGGATGTATCTCACCCGGCACATGCAACAACTGGAAAGACCCCAGAAGTACCTCACCAAGAGGATCATAGGTCTCAAACATGTGCCTTATCCAGCTAGATTAAAGAAACTCCAGCTCTATTCAGTAGCATACCGCCTGCTCAGAGGTGATTTGTGCCTAACATACAGGGCCATGTCCAAACAGGAATTGATGGACATGCTCCATCTCAAAAAATCCAAATCCACCAGAACCACACGAGCTAAAGATTTCAACCTCTGCACAAATATGAATAGGACATGCTGGAGGGATAGATTCATAACACAGAGGTTACCCATACTCTGGAACAAAATCCCAGTTCATGTGAGACAGAGCCCTTCATTGGCACTGTTCAAGAAAAATCTCGATGCATGGATGGGAGATCGCAAGTTTACCCCGGGAGTCACCTCAGTGTCACTACTAGACAGAGGTATAGTTTACTAAATAATGGGGTCCCACATGTGTCACTACTAGAGAGGCGCAACTATATAGTATGGGGTGGCGTAAAGCCACATCACTGTTGGCTAGGCTTATAAATGCCCCCGGGCAGATAGCCTAGTACACTACTATGAAACTATGAAACTATGAAACTATGATAGTTCTGTATGTCCCCAATTTATTGCACTGAGTAATTGCTGGAAGTTTGCAATGCTGGAAAATTGGTGCTTTACTTTTCAACACTCCATGGGTCTGGATGCAAAGTGTCTGTAGTCATCCACCTTGATTTATATTGCTTCCAGGAATTTTGCCAGGATATGACTAGCAGCTGTCTGTGATACCCCCACAGCATCCCCTATGTGTGTCTGGACTGTCCTAGATGTGAGTACACCTGGACTGCAACACACTGGTCTGCACAAACATGTATAGGCCACACATGATACAGACAGAATGCACCATTTGTCCGTCTAGATAGTATATGTTGATTATTTCCTTATCTGAAAACTGCTGTAGTTGCATCCTTGCTCTGACTCTAGCTGGCTGCCTTCTAGGATGCACAGCCAAATCCTCCTCTATGGCTTGCATCACTGCTGCCTGTTGCAGTATATTAAAAGTAGGTTGCATTGTTATGTTTTTTTTTTCAGTTTTGCTATGGAGTTTGCCATAATCTGTAGTATTCCCATGAATTTCTTGGGTCCGTAATATATGTACCGAGGATTTGAGAAACAGAGGCATCAAGGCTGTTTGTTACATTTGAGTTGTGAAGTGTGTGTATGATGTGTTTTAGAATCACACTGGCATCCGCAGAATCCCTAATTATCCTACGCTGACTACTTAAGTAGTTTGTTTGTCTTCAGCATGTCTTTTGGAATCGCATCTGCAGCAGGTGCACTGAAGTCTTCCTTAAGCGTGCTGTCTGTTTAATGCAGAATTCCATTTTATCCTTACAGGAGTTAAATGCAAACTTCAGTTACTGTTGCCTATGCAGCAACAGCCTTACTTTAAACAGAGGGAGAGAGGATGCAGCAAAAATACATCCCTTCAGCAAATTATGATTTTTTTCAGACTACAACCTTGTATGTATTGTAATTTTATACAAGCTGCTATTTGTATCAGTTGATTTACAGAAGTTTAGCTTTGCACTGAATGTGAAGGAGTTTTAAATAGACTGATTCAGGTAAATTTACAATAGAAAAAGATTTTTAAGTGAGTCAGAGAACATTTTAAATGGTTCCTTAATGAAACCAAATTCATACATTAGAGACACTTCTCTCCTTTGCTTTGAAAATGAAGTTCAGAGCTGAATTAAATTTCTTGTTAGATGCACTTACATTTCTCCTTTGGAGTTTGGTTTGATTAATTCAGGCTATAAGCTTATCTTTTTCTAGAACAGAATACAGAAATATTATAAATAGTTAGCACATTCAGTCAAAGAAGCTCTGAGAATGGTGTGCAATTAGTGTATTTATTTATTTATTTATTTAACAATTGTTGACCGGGATAGTCTGACTGGGCTATTGCCCTTTTTCAGCAGAGGCCAAGGGAGAAAAGCTCCACAGTACAACTACTCCAGACTAATCCAGAAGACTGCAGATTAAATAAAGAAGCAATATTGCAAAAATAGGATTCAGGTAGCATGTTAGCAGGATTAAGAAGTGAAGGAGCATGCAGAGTAGTAAGTGACTGTCTTATAATAGAGGGTTTGTTTTCATAAGATAATTAGAGGAAAGGAAGGAAAAGAAAGGAAAGGGGGAATGGAGAAAGATAAGGAGGAGGAGAAAGGACTTGGTTCAAGTGGGATGATTATAGTGACAAATCCAGGTGCTGTTCAGGTCATTTGTAAGCATTTTATTGAATTTGTGGACTTGGGTAACATTTCTGAGGGTCATGAGGAGCTTTTTCCATGAAACATTGGGGAAATAGCTGTAAAGATTCTGTGCAATAGATTATTTAGGTTTGTAAATTTGTAAGAGACATTGGTTTGAGCTTCTGAGGGATCCAGTATGGGGGCTATAGAGATACACACGTGAAGAGGTGTTGGGGCAGAAACTTGTTCAGGATAGAATGGATGATGATAAGTTGAATAAATAAGAGTTGGTTAGAAAACTCTAGCTAGCTGAGTGTCCTGAGAGCATGACAGTGGTGTGATTTAGGAGGCAGATTAGCAATAAATCTAACAACTTTGTTTTAGGTGGTTTCAAGTTTGGAGAGTAGTGAAGACTGTAAGTTAGTTAAAATTTGTGAGCTATGAAAGAGGTTGGGGAGAAGGTAATCTTGTGCAAGTGAGATTCTGGTGTTAGGTGTGATGAACCTTTTGTTTCTATACAGTAGGCTAAACTTTTGGTAGGTGTTCTGGATACAGTGAAGTACATGAATGTTGAATTTAAGTTGGTCTTCTATGATTTCATTAAAGGAGGTTTGTGTGGGTTTCAGCTATAATAGTAGTGTTATTAAGGGAAAAGATGAAAAATGAGGATTTGAGGTGGTAGAGAAATGTTGGGAGGAAGAGAAGAAGTTTTGTCTTTTTGGGGATAAGTATGAGTTAGTTGTTAATAAGCCATGTTTCAGTGAGGTTGAAAGATTTTTATGTCAGGCTGAGTACGTCAGAGCGGTTGTCAGCAATGGAGATGATTGTGGAGTCATCTGTGTACTGTATGACGGATGCCTGAGGACAGGATGTGTAAAGCTCATTAGCAAAGATGTTAAAAAAGGGGTCTAAATCTGAGCCTTGTGGGACTCTGATTTTGATGGGAAGAAAAGGAGAAAGAGCAGAGAGACATTTGATGGATTGCTGTCTGTCTGTGAGGTAGCTGTTAAACCAAGAGACAATTGCTGAGAATAGACTGGGTTGAGATAGTTTGGAGAGTAGGTTGGGGTGACAGACAGTGTCAAAGGTTTTGGAGAGATCTGAAAAGAGACAGAACACTACTTTATTATTATCTCTGGCTAGGGAGATGGTGTTAGTAAAGGAAATAAGTGATGTAGTTGTGTAGTGGAAGCCATGCTGGGTGGGGGTGATCAGGTTTTCTTGGGTAGGATAGGCCAAGATTTATTTATGAACACAGCCAGAAATGAGGAAGATATATTCCTGGTTAGGATGCTAGATCAAATGCATTATGGAAACCTACTAAAAATGAAATATAAATTACCAGTGGCATTATGGGTTTACTTTATGGATGATGAAAGGATACATTTACAGAAAAAGTTAAGCATCACTTCCAACAAATATAGAGAAGAATAAAAAGGAAAAAAGAACCTAGTAACAGCTGATATAGGGACAAAGGTGTAAAATCATCTACTGAAAGCCGGGAAGTAGAAACGGTGTCATAGGCAGGGAAGGAAGCAATGTTTAGAAGCTGGTAAACAGAGAAGACAATAGGAGGAAATTACACAGGAAAATGGGAAATGTGTGATCAATACATGCAGAGGGGGAATGAGGTTTAAAAGAAGGCAGGTTTTAAATGAGCTATGTAATGGATGACTAACAATGACTGGATATATTAGAAGTGATGTATAATGTTTACAGCTACAGTTGTGTCGGCACAGTTTGGAATGTATAATGTTGCAATAGAGATTGTGATGTTATGCTTTATTTTCATTTACAAAAATGTAACATTGCCTATGTTATACATGATAATTTAATAAAGATGTTTCTTATTAAAAAAAAAGATTGAAAGTAAATAGTTCAGATGTACAAAACTGAACAGCTTCAATGTAGAGATAAACAGAGGGGCTAAAGATGAGCAGCAAAGAAAGATAGAACAAAGAGAGTCTGCTGAGATGGAGGCTGTTAGAGAGGAATGTATCGATATGTCCATGAGTGAGATATGATGATGATATTGTGCTGAAGACATTTTCTTAACTGATTATATAAAAAAGTTGCAGACAGAAAAGAAGAGCAACAAGTCAGGACCAGCAGTGGAACTGCTGTTGTACTGGAATATTCAATATCTGAGAAGGATATGTTGACTGTGGAAAGGAATCATCATTACAAATTTAGAGTTTAGCTGGTGTTATGAAGGGACTGACCATATGTCATGTAGATTAGTCCACAATGGAGGCAAAAAGCAGCAATGGCAGGTATATGACAGAACACTTTGAGGTAGATAATGTGGCACCAATGACTGATCAAGTAATTATTCTGAGTTCAGAAGG
This sequence comes from Protopterus annectens, assembly GCF_019279795.1. NCBI lineage: Eukaryota > Metazoa > Chordata > Ceratodontiformes > Protopteridae > Protopterus > Protopterus annectens. The sequence continues at coordinate 523,988,215 of NC_056744.1, read as the reverse complement.
GCTGTCTCTGATTGCGCATTCATTATAGTTCATAGTTTCATAGGCTCATAGGTGTTTACTAGGCTAATAACCACAAGGGCATTTTTAAGCCTAGCCATGCATCCCAAATCTCTGCCAAGTTCTGATACCCTTGATAAGTGTAAGCATGGGCCTGGGCGATGAACCATTTACAGGTTACCTGCGTCCATTAGAGACATAGCTGCCAAACCATGGATGATTTTCTGGTTTCCCATCTAATGTCCAAGTTGCACTTGAATTGGTTTAGGGAGGAACTCTACTTTACATGGATGAGGAGCCTGTTCCACAGACAGGATAGTCTCTGGGATACATAACTATCTCTCCGGCATGTCCTAGTTATGTCACAGACAAGGTTTAAGTCTTTAGAATGGGTAATTCTGGTGCTGTTTGTTTTGTGGATATGTAGGAGGTCCATCAGAGTGGGGTCTGACAATCCCTTGTAGACTTGGCATAGATCTCCCCTAAAAGCCTGTAGGGGACAGAATACAGGGATAGAGCCTTGAGGACATATTACTTATGTCTTGTATTCTTTTAGTAAGGAACCTCTGTGAATGTTCCAATTGTTGGATATGCCTTGTTAAGTACATACCAAAGGGGGCACTGCACGCAATGATAGGTCTGATGAATGCTGAATACAGTGGAACAATGACTTCCTTAGACTTAGATGCCATACGTTTGTTTATAAGTTGTGCAAAATAGAATAATTCCTCACCACTGTAGACACTGATGATCAAAGGCTAGATTACTATCTATGTATGTCCCTAAGAACCTGAATACTGGGTCAACTCAGTGGGGTGTGTTGTCAATATGATAGTTACCAGGGATAGATGACTTCCCAAAGGATACTATTATGCATTTCTTGGCATTTAGTTTTAGTCCATAGCTCTGACATCAGTTGTTTGTCTGTGTCAGCCCCTCCTGGAGAATATGTGTGTCAGCGTGGTATTCAATGACAGCTCATAATTTGCAATCATCTGCAAATTTAGTCAGCCAGAGGCCACTGACATTGGCCTTGACTTCTGAGAAGTAAATGCCAAAAAGGAGTGGTCCAAGAACTGATTCCTGAGGGACTCCACTTGTGACTTGCCTCTTTGTAGAGGTGGACTTCCCAATGGCAATGTCATTGGTAGTTTACTTGTGCCAGCAGGAGCAGATGCTGAAACCAAAGAATTCAAGAACTTAGACCTTAGGAGAAGATGATGTGAACACTGAATGTGGATAATGTTAAGAAGATCTCAGACACATAGGAAGATTGCATGTATATGAGTAGGCGAGCATATGCTAATGTAGACTGGAGTGCCATTGTCACATGGTCATTATGAGCAAATAATGTGTGTCTGAGAAAACTGTCAGCAGATCTTTTAAGATGGGGCTTAGGAGCAATGAAAGAGGTAAATGGATGGGACACTATCTACATTCTATGTGGAGTAACAAATATACAATGCTAGGAATATATATTTTTTACATATTTGTTTACAAGGTAAGTATACTGAATACAAATATCCCTTTTAAGGGGAGATTTTTTCTCAGAGTATTACAGTAATCAAACTGAGGTGAAAGGAAGCAAATAATGCACCCTAGTATAAACTAAGCAATTCATTAAAAGCTGAAAGCCTTAATCCTCTACAACAAATATCTGAGATGTAAAAGCAAGACTAGCCTGCTTTGTTTAATGCTTATTGAAGCATGGAAGTCAATAGCCATAACCATGACAGGGACAACAAGACATAAGTAATGGGAGTCTGGTATTTCTTGACTCAGTATCGGTATGAAGATGGCGGGACAGATAGAGATGAAAATTTACAGCGTATGTTGGGAATAACAAGACTGTAAGGTACAAGAAGTCAAGGAGGAAGAAGATTGACATAATTTTATTGAAATATTGGTATTCATACTTATATGACAAAATAGCTTTCGAAATTTGCAGAAATGTGTATGATGCTGGGCTGCTGAGAAAGGAAATGAGTGGCACAAAATGCTGAGACAGATAATGTTGGCAGCTCCTTGGCAACTGCCTGTGTTTAAACAATGGGATCAAGGAGCACTGGAATGAGTCTGTTTTGAAGAGGAACATACAGCCAGAAAAAGCCCAAATGCTGCAGCAGAACTGGTACAAAGAAGTATGTTGGATGAACAGAACAAAAGCCCTTGGCACAGAATTTATTGTTCATTATGGTGTGAAAGGTTGAAAGGGGTGCTACAAGTACCACGAAGAACAGGAATTTAGTTACGGTTGTGACTGGTAGATGTGGTGCCTGTCCACAATGCAGATTTATTTTATGAGGGGAACAAATTTTTTGTAAGCAGTGTAAAATGTAAGCTTAGGTTTAATTCTTATTACAACTGCAATACCAAGGGGGTTGTGCACTGCATTCTCTGACTATTGCTTCAGTTTTTACATTGGCAAAACTGAACAAAAATTCAGGGCCAAAACGCAAGAACACCTTTATGATATTAATGCCAACAAGGATTCTAATGATCTTCACAGACACAGATTAGTCTGCAAAAACAATAAAACATTATATATGTGTTTATATATATATATATATATATATATATATATATATATATATATATATATATATATATATATATATATTTTTTTTTTTGTGGTAGAGCAAGTAGTGCCTAACCCCAAGGGCAGTCCCTGGGAAAATATATTAGAGTACAAAGAACTTTTGCGGCAATTGAGATTTAATGCATGTGAACGCCCAGGATTGAATGACACTATTTCCTTGCAGAGTGTATTAAAGCTTTGAGCTGCTAAGTTAAAACACTACAATGATTTTATTCCATTGTAATTTTTATTTTATTTTTATTGTGTTTGCAAGATAGATAAAATGATTTTGATATTTAACAGTTAACATAGGCTTTTTAAAAAATGGTTCCTTCTATATAAGGGAAAGATTACTTGAATAAGTCTTGGTTACTTGGAACACAGAGGTTTGCTTTAAGGTAGCTGTACTAATTATTTTTTTTCTTGATTGTTAATTAATTATTCAGATGTTTCATGAAGTCATCTGACCATTTCCTACCCTTCCTACCCTAAAACTCTGTTTTAAGTCAATAAAATTATTTTACTATGCAGCCTGTTCCAGTGTGCCCTAACCACTTTATTTTTTTACTAGTTTTATGTTTTGTGGTTATTTCCTACCCTTGAGGACTAAATCACTTAACTGGTATTTATTGCATTTGGTCAATAAAGTTATTTTACCTTCTGTTTTCCACTCATTTGTGGCTCGGAGGTCAGTTTCTACATTATGGTTTCAGGCTATACCCTGCACTTGCTGTCCGTGCTTTATTGGTTCATTATTTTTATTTATTTAACATTTATTAACCAGGAAAGTCTGACTTGGAGCAAAGCCAGTTTTCAGCAGTGGCCTGGGGAGAAACTTTCCAGATGCATGTCTTTGTAATGTGGAAGGAAATCGAAGCACCCAAAGGAAACCCACGCGAATGCAGGGAGGACATGCAGACTCCACACAGAAGGCACCCCAGCTGAGAATTGAACCGGAGAACTTCTTGCTGTGAGGCAACAATGCTACCACAGCACCACTGCACTGTCCAATTATGCTTTGATCCTTACATTACTGATGGGTGGGTGATCACAAAAAGACTTGTATTATTATTCTCCTTTTTCTTATTTGTTAACTGAGTAAAGCCTGAAAAAACAGGTCTCGTTTTCAGGGATAAGTCACTGCCTGACCAAGTGACTTGCTGAGTCACATTGTAGTTAAATGATGGCTGAGACTGTCTAACCTTGAAGTCCAAGATGAAGCTTGTTTGAAGCTGATAACCTTAATCCTCTGAGTTATACAGTCATACAACATGATCCTTGCATTGTATGGCTATGTATATCAATCTACAACATGGCCCTTGCATTGTAAGGCTATGTATATCAATCTACAACATGGTCCTTGCATTGTAAGGCTATGTATATCAATCTACAACATGGTCCTTGCATTGTAAGGCTATGTATATCAATCTACAACATGGCCCTTGCATTGTAAGGCTATGTATATCAATCTACAACATGGCCCTTGCATTGTAAGGCTATGTATATCAATCTACAACATGGCCCTTGCATTGTAAGGCTATGTATATCAATCTACAACATGGCCCTTGCATTGTAAGGCTATGTATATCAATCTACAACATGGCCCTTGCATTGTAAGGCTATGTATATCAATCTACAACATGGCCCTTGCATTGTAAGGCTATGTATATCAATCTACAACATGGCCCTTGCATTGTAAGGCTATGTATATCAATCTACAACATGGCCCTTGCATTGTAAGGCTATGTATATCAATCTACAACATGGCCCTTGCATTGTAAGGCTATGTATATCAATCTACAACATGGCCCTTGCATTGTATGGCTATGTATATCAATCTACAACATGGCCCTTGCATTGTAAGGCTATGTATATCAATCTACAACATGGCCCTTGCATTGTAAGGCTATGTATATCAATCTACAACATGGCCCTTGCATTGTAAGGCTATGTATATCAATCTACAACATGGCCCTTGCATTGTAAGGCTATGTATATCAATCTACAACATGGCCCTTGCATTGTAAGGCTATGTATATCAATCTACAACATGGCCCTTGCATTGTAAGGCTATGTATATCCATCTACAACATGGCCCTTGCATTGTAAGGCTATGTATATCAATCTACAACATGGTCCTTGCATTGTAAGGCTATGTATATCAATCTACAACATGGCCCTTGCATTGTAAGGCTATGTATATCCATCTACAACATGGTCCTTGCATTGTAAGGCTATGTATATCAATCTACAACATGGCCCTTGCATTGTAAGGCTATGTATATCAATCTACAACATGGCCCTTGCATTGTAAGGCTATGTATATCCATCTACAACATGGCCCTTGCATTGTAAGGCTATGTATATCAATCTACAACATGGCCCTTGCATTGTAAGGCTATGTATATCCATCTACAACATGGCCCTTGCATTGTAAGGCTATGTATATCAATCTACAACATGGCCCTTGCATTGTAAGGCTATGTATATCAATCTACAACATGGCCCTTGCATTGTAAGGCTATGTATATCAATCTACAACATGGCCCTTGCATTGTAAGGCTATGTATATCAATCTACAACATGGTCCTTGCATTGTAAGGCTATGTATATCAATCTACAACATGGCCCTTGCATTGTAAGGCTATGTATATCAATCTACAACATGACCCTTGCATTGTAAGGCTATGTATATCCATCTACAACATGGCCCTTGCATTGTAAGGCTATGTATATCCATCTACAACATGACCCTTGCATTGTAAGGCTATGTATATCAATCTACAACATGGCCCTTGCATTGTAAGGCTATGTATATCAATCTACAACATGGCCCTTGCATTGTAAGGCTATGTATATCCATCTACAACATGACCCTTGCATTGTAAGGCTATGTATATCAATCTACAACATGGCCCTTGCATTGTAAGGCTATGTATATCAATCTACAACATGGTCCTTGCATTGTAAGGCTATGTATATCAATCTACAACATTGTCCTTGCATTGTAAGGCTATGTATATCAATCTACAACATGGTCCTTGCATTGTAAGGCTATGTATATCCATCTACAACATGGCCCTTGCATTGTAAGGCTATGTATATCAATCTACAACATGGTCCTTGCATTGTAAGGCTATGTATATCAATCTACAACATGGCCCTTGCATTGTATTGCTATGTATATCCATCTACAACATGACCCTTGCATTGTAAGGCTATGTATATCAATCTACAACATGGCCCTTGCATTGTAAGGCTATGTATATCAATCTACAACATGGTCCTTGCATTGTAAGGCTATGTATATCCATCTACAACATGGCCCTTGCATTGTAAGGCTATGTATATCAATCTACAACATGGCCCTTGCATTGTAAGGCTATGTATATCCATCTAGTAGGTAATGAAATGATAAAGAATATCCAAGTTAATAGTCATTTAAATGGATTGGCAAAATACTGATGGCAGAGAAAGCAGTAAACAGAAGCACTATTAGAAGACATGGAAAACAACAAGTTTTACAACTCATTTATGGGAGAAAATTACAGAAAAGATAACAGTAAGTACAGAGGGCATGGCAGATACAATGGAAAAATGGACAGAATCTGTAAAATGGAACTCTGGCCAAGTAAAATTTTGACAAAATAAGAAGAAAGAATACTTTCTTTTATTTCAGTTCTTAGGAGAAAAAGTGAAACTTGACGTGTTTACCAAATTGGTTACTGTGCTAGGAGGTGGTATAGACGGCTGGGATTTGATTTTGGAAAGAAATGCAGTCTTTTTTTTTTTTTTGAATGCTTGATCAAAACTAAAATATCAATGCTAAAAAAACAGCTGGCAGGCAGACTCAGAAAAAGCAAGAAAGTGGGTGCTGCATTTTTCCTTTTTATTTCTCCAGTTTCTCTGCCTTTGAACCCACTTTGGATTTTTAAATAACTCATACAATTTTATGTGCAGTTTAGAGTTTGAAGCTTGCTACCACATCAAGGAGTGTGAGGGGAGGGGGCTTGTTCCCTACCATGAGTGTGTGGGGTGTGTTCCCTACCATACCTTTCAACTGTACAGATTTTTGCAGAATGTCTAGATTTCTGCCTCATGCTTTTGGTATGTTCCTCGTAAAATCTTTGGCTTTTAGGCAAATCTTTGAGTACAGAAGTTAAGAAATAATCACAGACATTTAAGTTTCATACCCTTCAGAAAATTCATGCTAAAGCAATACCTGTTATTCTAATAACAGCAATATTTAGAAATTTTCCCTATTTTTGTGCCTTTGACCACTTATTATTTTTGACTTTGTCCAGATTTCCCGTTCCAGGAAGTTGAGAGCTATGCTCCCCACAAAAAAATATTCTTTGTGCTTTGGGGCCATGGGAGTACTGCTGTTTTCACCAACAACCTCTAAAGGTTTTAGACATTCAGGGTTTGAATAATCACGTCAATTAAATGAGATATGATTATTCATAGTGGATCCGTAGACAAATGTCCAAATTAGAGGCACAAGGCTACACATATCTGTATGTGTTTTTAAATTTCAGATGTGAAAATGTAGCCACATAGTTGCTTAGAAAATCACATTGCAAAGAACTGTGGAATCATGCCCTGTGACTATTTTGTGTATAATTTGGTAATGTGACATCATTAACATATTTAGTTTCTATGGATGTGGTAGTTTCACCCTAAACTGGGGGATGCAGGTGTGCAGTACCCATGCAAAAATATTGTATTTTTGATGGGTTTATTTAAAATATATTATTTGTTGTTGCTCATTTGTCTTGGTGTGAAAGGTTTCCTGTCTATACTCCTTGATAATTATGCAGTTTGTATACTAGAAGAAAATGCTACGGTATAGCTTTCAAATAGTAACTGCACCCTTTAGATAGAAATTATTATATTTTTAAACATGAAAATTATCCTTTCAGATATGTTTTTGGAGCCATCATAGTGCTACAAGAGTATCAGCAGAATTATATAACTTCATTATAATGCAGTAATAGGATATGCATTAGTAATGTGTGTGTGTGTGTGTGTGTGTGTGTGTGTGTGTGTGTGTGTGTGTGTGTGTGTGTGTGTGTGTGTGTGTGTGTGTGTGTGTGCTCTTTGTGTAAATATCAGACACATGAATATCATTGCATTAAGCCATGTTATCACTACGTCTTTAAAACTCAGTATTTTAAGCAGTGTTTTTTTTTTAACATTACTATCTGGTTAAATTTACCTGTATTATAATAGTATTTGTGTTTCATAAGAGTCGCATCAGCACTTTGTCCTACTAAACAAACATTTGCAGTATAATAATCAAATTTCTGACATTTGCACAAAAGAAAAATGTCACCTTTGGTTAATATACCCCGGTCAGAGACGAAGTTAAGGACTTAATTACCAAATGTCTAGAGAGAGGGTTATCAATGAATTAAACAGAAAGGAAATGAGATGAGGCACATAAAACAGAACAATTCCCCAAGGAAGAAGACATGAGGGTGCATTGCTGAATTGTACAGTCAAATGATAATCCATGGTGTGTGAATGCTGACAGTTTAAGATCATTCATTATCCCACTGCACAAGTCATCTTGTTAGACAGATGACTGTATCAAATCAAACATGAGGAATCCCAAGACAATTCATAAAAGTACATCATGTTTACTTATGAAATATGATTTGAATAACCTTACTTGCTTTTAATGTGAGCTGTATTGAGCATTTCATTTTTGTAAATTATCAGGGACAAGATATCGTAAAGCTCAAAAACAGAATCATGTCCACAGATCTGACAATGCATTTTCCAACTTTAGATGTTAGAGTTGATAAAGAAATACAGTCTCACTATCATGTTGAATCACCAATCCAAAGAGACACTGAATCAGATAGAGGGCCCTGACCATCTACTTAATGTACTATACTAAATCTTCTTGTTTTCCTGAGGGGATCTGCAGATGGTTACTCAATTCAATATTTTGTTGATAAACTAGTCCTTTGTTTATTTAGAGTCATCATTGTTTCTATATATATGTTTATTTTATTACATTTTATATTTGTTAACTGAGTAAGTGAACTAGCACTGGAAACCATTTTCCTCAATACCCTGAATCATAAATAGCAATGTGTACATAGGTAAGAAACAGATATGAATTATACAGCAACAGTAAGGAACAGTAACCGAGGTAACACATACTGCAAATGTACAAAGTAATATAGCCGTAATTCAAAAATGATGAGCAAAATAAGTACAACTATTTACAAGGAGAAAACTGTACAAATTAAAATATGTGATAACATGACTATAAATAGAAAAAAATTCCATCAAAAGAAAAAAAGAAAAGAAAAGTGTTAAGTCAAATGGGGGCATAACATAATTAGAGTGCACCTCCTGCACCCCAGTATCAAGAACAGTCTTCAGAGATGAGTATAGCACAGTGTAGACCAAATGTCTCACATACGGATAAACATTTTACATTTATTTTCAGTAGTAAGGTAGGATATAGGAGATGTTCTGAACATGTGCAACTGCTAAATTTCGTAGAGGAGGTATATTTAGAAAAGAGAAAGAGCAAATTACATTGGAATTAATTTGTGGGAACGATACTTGCTGAATAATGTTCTGGAGGAGCAGTGAATTTAAGGAAGGCAGGAACTGAACAATTTATATATTGGAGTAAATGAGAATTGTTAAAAAGAAAGCATATGTATTTTTCAATGAAAAAATAATTAAAAATTGGTTAATTTCTTTTTCTATTACTGTATATGTACCTGTGTCACTTTAAAAAAAATCTTGCTTAATAAAGATGTTTAAAAAATATTCTTAATCTGTTCAAGGATACTATCCCAGATGTTTGGAGTGATTTTTGAAAGTGCATAAGGTAGCCTCACTAATAAAATACAGTCAGTTTTCCTTAAGGAGTAGCTATGGCTTCAAATGCTAAATTTGTGTCTGAAAGGGAGCAGCATCATTCACGCAGAATTCTGAATGTAAGAGTGTTGATAACAGTTTACCTGGCTGCCAGAGAGAGAGGATTATTTTTACATTTATCTAACTTTAGAATGAAGCATTTTTTATCAATTTAAAGTTAATTGTACAGAGAATGCCGATTTTCCATATCAGAGATTCTCTGAATTAATGAAATAGTAACATAGGAAGTAAAAGTAAAACACATAAGGCAGCCTCGTGAAGAACTTTGTGCAGTGCACATAACCCTAACATGACCCAACATACACAACACGCATAAATACAAAAATAAAAATAAATAAATGAAAGCAGACTAATATTACAGAAATAAACAATGCTAGTACATACACAAATAACTAGCTAAATAATATGTGATCATTATATTGAACAAGACTACACTTAAACTCCAGTTCAGCCTCACAGCATTAATACTCCCTTCCATAAGCATTGTAGAATATCGCCCTCTATCGAGGAGCTACCAAACCAATGCAACTATTCCAGTGTGTATGCAATATGCAGCATTCTTACATGTATTATTTTACATTTGTTATGTTTTCCTTCTTTAAGAGAGTCACTGATATTGACATTCTCTGTTCTGTGTTTCTTCAACTTTAAATCAAAGTGGCATGCTTCTGTCTAAAGCTATGCAGCCTATTTGTGCTTATTGTGTTAAGGCCAGTAGTATGGTTCACTAGATTAATGAATCTGAGAATTTTATTTTCAGAATACCGACTTCAAGACATATTTTCAGTGGAATACAGGGCTACAATTGGGATAACATATTTTAATCTGGGGAACAAAATATTTGTAGATATAGCATGTCTACCTTCTATATATGTTATTTCCAAAGTGCTCATGAGGCCCTGTAGTTGTTGGTGTAAGAAAAAGGCCTTAGAGCTTTAAGAGTTGGAATTTTGCCACATGAAGAAACTGTTTTAGACAGAATAGGATTATCATGGGTCTCCATGTGCAACTTTTCTTGGGACTAGAAAGAGTCTTGAGTAGAATCCCTGTGCTTCCTTTCTCATTGGGCTCTTCTATACGAACATAAATTGTTATATATGTTCTTTTGTCTGTATAATTTCAGCACTGCTTAGCAGAGTTCAAACTAGACTAACACTTGATGGAAACAGTGAACAATTTAATTTCAGTAATCTGCATTAGCTCAAACATGCTTGGCACTGATGCATGGTATTTCTAACGAGTGAGTGATGTTCACATTTTGTATACCTGTTTCTGTGGCAGAAGCTGTAAGTGCCATGCCTCTGGTCCCTTAACACAGTTTCTCTTGGGTTCAGTTCAGTTGAAAGACTGCGTAAATTATCATTATCAATGTAGGAGTCATTTTCATCATAACTTCATATGCTTTTTTTCTGTTTCTTGGCTTGTGCACTTGCTTGCTGCTGAGCAGCACACAAACAAGCTCACCTGCTTAATGAAAAAGTGAAAAATGTCATTTGGGCAGCCTTCTCTAGTGCAAATGGGCACAGCAGCAATGTGTGGACATCTTTTTGGCATAAGGTATGTGCACTGACTTTAGAGATAGAACACAGGTGATCTACGGTTCAAAGCCAGATAACACATTTTTTTACAAAGGTTGTCAACACTGTAACACTACATACAAATGCCTATCATAATTATGTCTCATTGATGTTTTGATAAATTATTTTTTTTTAAGTAGCATATATTATTACTGAGTTGCATATGAAACACGTTTGAGTATGCATGTAATTATTTAACCAAGTTATTTTTGACAATGGAATAAAAATTAACTTGCATATCTATGATAGGTGGAATAACTAAGTTAAAATCATATTCCATCCTCTGTAAACCAACTCTTTGTTTAAGACAGTATGTGTTCTGAAGTATGCATGTATCATTCTCCTGCCTGTATTACTCAGCTCATGAAAGTTTATCTATTTGACATACATTTAGAGAGTAGTACTGCCTTTTTCATGGAAATGTATTTAACAGGACTTCTTAAAGTCTCTCTCACACACACACACACACACACACACACACACACACACACACACACACACCTCTATCTGAAGTATATCTCCATTCATACCAAATGCAGTATATCTGTAAGGAACATGGTTAAAACAGAGTTCTCCTGTAGCACTGAAAGATAATCACCATGCTTGAAATTTGTGCATTATTTCTTTCTTAGGTTTGATTTCCAAATTGATCAACTAACTTTTTACAGTGTGTAATTCTTGAAAGTTATGTTTTTTGTTAGTGTGCATAATGCTAGGTATTGTTAGGACTGTGTCTCTTTTACAGTTAAGTGAAATGCTTCATGTGATTTGTTTACAAACAAGAACAAAAAAAGACTGCATTAAATACTCTAATAATACAAGTCTTTTTGTGATTACCCACCCATCAGTAATTCAAGGATCAAAACATAATGAACCAATAAAACAGGGACAGCCAGTGCAGTGTATAACCTGAAACCATAATGTACAGACTGACCTCCAAGCCGTATGGAGCCACAAATGAGCAAAAAACAGATAATAAAATAAAATGACTTTATTGACCAAATGCAATAAATATGAGTTAAGTGCTTTTGTCCTCAAGGGACTTCATCAGAACTGGATATAAGCCTTCTCTCCCATCATTAAATAAGGGTAGGAAGTGGTCACATGACTTCATCAACTGTTTAAATACTTAATTAACAATCAAGAAGGAAAAATACCCAGTACATCTAGCTTAAAGCAAACCTGTGTGTTCCAAGTAACCAAGACTTGCATTACCTGTTCAAGTAATCTTACCCTTACACAGAGTGATTTTTCTAAAGCATATGTAAACTGTTAAATATAAAAAAAAAAAAAAAAACATTTTATCTATCTTGCAAACACTATACATATAAAATAAAATTGTAATGGAATAAAATCATTGTAGTATTTTAACGTAACAGCTCAAAACGTTAATACACTCTGCAAGGAAATAGTGTCATTCAGTCCTAGAGGTTCACTTCCATTTAATTTCAACTGCTACAAGTTCTCTGTACTCTAACGTCTGCTCACAGGGGCTGCCCTTGGGGTTAGGCATTACATGCTCTACCACAAAAAAATAGAATGTTTTACTGTTTTTGCAGACTAATGTGTGTCTATATAGAGGATAAGAAGCCAAGCCATTAAGCACGTCAGTGCTGACCATCTGTAAAAGTGTGACTATGTTGAGCATTACACATGGCAAATCTCACTGCCATTTTTCACACCTTTATTGCTGTTTCATAAAATACCTTCTTCTTTGTTTGCAAATGCCTCTATGTGCTTTCCATCTTGCAAATGTAGTTGGCATAGTTGTGCATGTTTGCACACTAGCTGTTAAATGCAAGAGTGGAATTTGTCGTCATTTCACACTTACAGTTGTTGCTTGACTTCTGCAGTCATGTCTGATGTGGGAGATGATGGTGCTATGTATAGAGCACAGACCTGGGGTGCAGAGGAGTCCAAGATTATTGTGGCATTACTTGTTAAGTGCTATAGCCATAGGCTCCTCATGGGACTATACTGGGTCTCAGTTTGAGACTGAGGTTTGGAGCAAAGTAGCCAAGGCTGTCTCCAGTACAACTACCATCCCATGCACTGGAGAGAATTGTCTTCACCGCTATATTGACCTGAAATTATGCAAGAAGGACCACCTTAGCTGAAGGTAAGATAAGTTTAGGACGGCTGACATCCCACAGTTGTGTAAGTATACTGACCTATCTGTATTAAATGATATGAAATACATTCCCAGACAAGACTGTTATTCAGTATGCTTTCATTTCTCTTCTTGTCTTCTTCTGTTTTGTACAGCTGCTAAAGACATTGCAGTGCACCATGAGGTGCACCAAGAAAGGTCATCTCACTTCAGAGAGGCACAGGGTACATATGCATAAGGTCTTACTGTAAGTCTAATTACTATTGCAATGGTTTGCAATATGGAAATATTGTAAAAAATAGTTGTGCTCATGATATAACAGTGTAATTGATTAATCATATAACAGAGTAAGACCTTCCCATCATACCTGGATGTGGCAAAGGCATATAGACTCTATAATCAGAGCTGTTTATTTTCTGAAATTATATAGTCATGTGATAAGGCATGGATCCAATTCTCTCTTCCCATCCCATCAGTGCTGCCTACACAGCCATTGCCCTACCTGCTCCATCCACATTAGGTAGCTTTGCCCCAGCAGCTGGTACACTGGTACCTACCGGGAGTAGCATTAGTGGAGGTGGTGATTCTTCCACCTGACAAAATCTCACAGGGATGGTGTAGAATATTATGAAAAGGAACCTCATTGCCCAAATAAGCTGTATCAAAAATTTCCTAGACAATGCCTTTTTGAGCACTATCATGGGAAACTGGCAGGAGACAGGGATGACAGTTCTGAGGGTGAGGCTAGATTCTCACTTTTCTCTGTTTTTTTATGGATGCATCTATGATGCCCCCCTACCTATCCACAATCATGGTGTCCCCCAATCTTTTGTGTCCATCACTATCCTTGTCTGTCTTGGTTGTCTTTATGTCTGTACCTGCTTCCTCACCTAATGTTTCTACCTGACCTTTACATTCCAAAGTACCTTCCCAAATATTCCTTTCACTTTGAAAAAAAAAAGTAAAAAAAATCGGCACCTTTCCCACAAAAAATAATGACACCATACATAGCTCTCCACTTCACCTATGTGTCCTCTTGACACACTTGATTTGGTACAACTGGCTGTACAACCTTATTGCATTATTGTCACCTACCTTTGGTGTGTTAGTCTAAATTCAGCAAACTGAAGCTACACTTTGACATTATATTTTGAAGAAGTGGATATCTATGGTTCTCTCTCACTAACTTCCTGCAAATTCTTCTTCTGTTTCCCCTGTGTCTCCTCCTCTGCTAGTCCCACCATTTCACCATTTTCCTATCAACCTTTTTTTCACATGTTTAATCTGGTCAAAAACTAGAATCACACCCAGCACACATAGCCAGAAATGGCCAACAAGAAAGCCTTCAGTTATTTTGCCTCAGCATTTGCATTGACATTGGCATCACACATTAATGCTGAGTGACAGTGAATGGCTGTTCATGTGCTATGGTAAAACCCAGTCATCATCTAAAGTAGTCCCGTTATCCTTGGGCAAAGGTGCTTAAACATGCTGTGCTATCAAAATACAGAGTAAAGGCAGAATATATTGCAACAGTTACTGTAAATGTTTTTTGACGTCTGGATGTAACAAAGTACTTCTTCTGTGGAGTGTTGAGATAAATCACTTGTGTGAAGATTGTTTTGATTGCATCAAGGGTTCAAGTCATATTATTTCTTATCGTGATGTAATACTTCAATGATATGTTTAATGACATACATCTTAATTTTTAACCAGTAATGACTTCTCGTAAGCAGATTTGGAATACTGTTGCAAAAAAACAAACATTTGCAAACATATCCATGCCCATAAGTAAGAATTATTAAACTGCCCTTATTCTACCCATAACAGCATCAGTTTTGCCTGTCATATGGCTTCTTCATCCCAACAGCCACAGAGCATAACTGATCAATACTGGAGAAGCGCCATAACGATATATATTGTTTGTTTGTGTCTTTTGGCTTTTCCCAGTTAGGGGTCGCCACAGCGGAACTCCGGTCTGCTAATGATTGGCAGTTGATTTTTATGTACTGGCTTGCCAGGCCTGATGCACAACCTTCAACGAAGGTACGCCCATTCACATGTCTCCACGCAGAAGACGCTCTAGCTGAGAATCGAACCGGACAGCGTCTTACTGTGAGGCGACAACGCTACCGCAGCACCACCTCCGCTGGTGGCATAACAATATACATTAATGAACCATAAAAACCCCAATTCATATGTGTCTCTATATCTATTTCTTTGTCCTCACTGTTCTCTCTCAACTCTTTGTATTGTTGGCTATTCATTAGACCAATGGATGCAAACATCATTTTGTGGCATTTTCTGCCTGCCATTACTTTGCTAAAGAATAAAAGTTACATCTTTCATTGGCTGCATAGAGTATCACTGTCCCTTCAAAGGTGTGATTTTGACATGTGTGAATTATGATTTCCTTGGTCTGTAAAATTAATTTTTCATCTTGACAATGATTTGTATATAGCATTAGGTGAAAATCATACTGCCTGTTTTCCTGTGTTTGATCAGTTGCAGTCCTCAGCATTTGAGTGAGGTCTGTCAATGAACAACTGTAGTATGGCATGTTAAATGTCATTTCAGGTGTTATTACATAATGCAATGAGTATTTGTCTTACACCTCATTGTACAAACAGTTAACTTGTGATTTTCCTTGAAGCATGTCTTATATGTAGTACATGTAAAGGATTATTTCAGTAGCTGTTAAATACACAGTTTGGCCAGGCAACATATGTATAATAAAGGGATAAAACTGGAACAACACAGAAATCCAAACTATGAATCAAGTCTCTATGTAGGAGCAGCTGATAGGCAAACAAAATCCACCAAATTTGTTTTGGATAATTTTGCAATTGCAGAAGTTATTAAAATAAACTGGACATTATTTATGGTGGACAATGAGATTTTTAACCAGATTGGTTATGTTTACAAAAAATATATATATATTTTTTTTTTTCATAGTTTACAAAAAATGACAGGTCATTTAACCAATTATTAGAACATACAAAAATGACCAAGTATAAAATATCCCGGATGTTCAAATATGGAAGATGTAACCAGTGCCCACACATAATGGTAACGGATGGAAATTCAATCATTGGAAATGTGTTTAATATAAGGGGACATGTCACTTGTGGATCTCAGATTGTGGTTTATATTGCTTGTTGCTCAGACTGCCCTACTTACTATGTGGGAAAACCAGTAGGAAATTAAAAGACAGTATATAAGCATCTTTTTGACATAAAGAAAAATAAAATTACAAATGCACTTTACAGACATTTCGCTAATTACCCTAATCATTCCTTCAAATTTTCAGTGATAGAACAAGCAAAAAAGGATTTGAGAGGTTTTATTGTGAGTGAACACTTATATAACTGTGAGTTAAAATGGCAATTGGCATCAAATGCTATGAAATGGCCTGGTTTAAATGAAGCCTGTTCTCTCAGTTGCTTGTTAAAACTCAAGCATTTGGAAGTTTAAGAATGTTCTACTGGTTGGTAAATTGAATGTAGAATACTGTGTGTAATAATATTTTAATTATTTTAAATATTTCTTATTCTATTTTTAATGTGTATTTATATATGGCACATAACATATAAATATGCTGTTCTTATTGTTATAGTTGTGTGGGTACATATATTTTTTTGTGAATAGCATTAGTATTGAATGAAGTTGTTAATAAGTTTTTCTATATTTAAGGACCAATAAAATATGCATAGAAGCAGTTCTGATGAGGTTTCTGGTAATAAGAAACAAAAGTGTTTAACTTCTCGTTCATGCAACTGAGTTTGATATATGTCTTTTTGGATTTTATTGCATCATTAAATTCTTATTTGAAATTGAATCTGGTGGATTTTGTTTGCCTATCAGCTGCTCCTACATAAGGACTCGATTCAACATATGTATAATAGTCATTTATAGGTAGTCATGATAAATAGTTAATATAAGAATCACATTTTGACATTCTTTGTAAAATCATCTGCATACTGAAGTTCAACATTGCTTCAGCTCTGCTTTGTCATTTAATTCAGAGTTCACATGCTGTGCCATAGAGAAAACTAGGTTTCCAGATAGATTTTATCCACTACGTACTGTCCAGAGTGCAGATAGCCATGTATTAATGCTAAGCCTGTTTTCACTATAGATGTCACATCAAATGTAGTATTTCACTGTTTTCTTTAGTAGAGAACTCTTTGTGCTCACAGTGTACTGTCATGTAAATGAGGAAGTCAAGTGCAGCACTTTATTTCTGATTTGAGCTTTGGAGCTAACCTTGAAAGGTATAACAAAGCAAGCAGAAAACATGTATGTAACATATGAAGATAAAACCGATCTATTGTAAATGCAACCAGAATCACAACATTTTAATCTGTGATTCTTGTTTGTACAGAGGTTGGCAGGGAGCACCACTTATCACCACTAAACACTGGTACTTCACAGTACGAGTTCAATACATCAAAGTCTTCACAGGCATGCACTTTGCCAACATTCGCACAAATATGTTTCTCAGCATTGTGCTTTAGGAAGTGATTTGTAACAAAAATAAGTATTGCTTCTGGATGATATTACTTCATTACCTAGAAATTGTGTAATGTCCTCATGTGAAATGCAGTGAACCATGTGGTAAACTGACCACTTCATTCTGGACAGGTGGGTCTACACTGCAGCAATGACACAAATAATTTACAACCACATTACAACATTGACACACAGAAATGATTTTAACACTCCTGCATTGGAACATTAATTATTGCTTGGTATTGGCAGGCCACATTGTCTGTGCATGAGCACAGACCATTGTTAACACCATTCATTGTTTAAATACCATCTACATCACCTGATGATCCACGAATGATTCATTGTCCATCCTGCATTATGAGTGTGTGTATCTCATATACACAAGACAGAACAGCACATCACTTCCAGTTCTTCAGTATACATTAATGCCAGCATAGCTGACATAAGTCAGTGTCATGTATGTATTATTGATCATAACATTGCCCTTACTCCATCATATCAACAAATATGAATTTGCACAAAACTTTGAACATCAAAATATCTTCTCTGACACAGAATGAGACAATAACCTATCAACATTGCACTGTCAGAGTGTAAAGACAGATTTCTGCTTTGGGGCTTGTATTAAGTACTGTGTCCTCTAGATTGTATCAATAAATAGGTAGAGTATTCAAATCTCACAACAGTGAATGTGTGTGTGTGTGTGTGTGTGTGTGTGTGTGTGTGTGTGTGTGTGTGTGTGTGTGTGTGTGTGTGATGTTATTCAAATATGACCTTAACTACTGCCATCCATAATACAGTAGTAGCCTGGAATTCATTTTACACTGCAGAGTATGTTCACATCAGTGTCAGACCCTTTACTTGACATCATCTTCTCTGCAGCACCACACTGATGTCACCCCATATAAAGTGCATTCTCACACTGTAAAAATCAGACTTCAGTGGTACTTGCCTTAAGTACCGTGTCTCCTAGATTGCATAGTAGATAGACAGGGGGGTTATAATTTCACTGCAGTTAACGCGCGTGTGTGTGTGTGTGTGTGTGTGTGTGTGTGTGTGTGTGTGTGTGTGTGTGTGTGTGTGTGTGTGTGTGTGTGTGTGTATTGAGTTGTGTAAATATGACCTTAACTACTTCTGTACAGAATACAGTAGTAGCATGAAGTTAATTTTACACTGCAGGGTGAGTCCACATCAATGTCAGGCCCTTGTCCCAGCATCATCTTTTCTGCAATACCACACTGGTGTGATCCTGTATAAAGTGCACTCTCAAAGCCAGACTTCTGCTGTGGAACTTGCATTAAGTACTGTATCCACCAGATTGAAAAAAAAAACTCAATATGTATGGAGTTCTAATCTCTCAAAAATCAACTTATCTGTGTGATGTTGGGTCCGTTGCATCACTGGAGGATTAAATCAACAGTTGTGCTCATTTGACTCACACTCGTGAGAAAAATTTAAATTGTTAGATCAGCCCCACATCCCCTTTTCAGTCTGTCCACAAGAGCATAGTGGCTGCAACATACTGATGATGTCATCATTTCAGTAATGCACTCTCACACCACTAAAGTCAGTCATCAATTCTACTACATGCTTATAATACACTTGTCTGTAGATCGTGTGAATTGACAGGTAGGGAGTTTAAATACAGCAGTGAGACTCTCTTGATTGTGTGTGTGTGAATACAAATAAATGCAGGATTACATTTGGACCTGCACAGAGCTGTAGAAGTAATTTTGCAAACATATTTCCTTTACATGACACAGCTTATGTCATCCTTTTAAAGATCCAGTGTGGATCACATGCAATCAGACTTATCCTGTGGCGCCTGCTTATAATACACTTGTTTGTAGATTGTGCCAGTACAAAGGTGGTTCAAATAAAGGAATGGCTGTCATTTGTGAGTGTGTGTTTCTTCCTCTTACAGTGCAGAACAGGCTGCAAATGCATACATGATGTATAGCTATACAGTGTGCACAACATAAGCACACTGTATAGCTATACAGTGTGCTTATGTTGTGCACCACTTTTTAGCAGAAGCATGAAGATAATACACAATAATAATGCTATACATTGAAATGTGCAATGTCACTGCATTAAATAAATCTGTATTTGCACTCATGTTTTAGCAAACCTCCATTAGCCTATGATGTTAGATATATATTTCAAATCATGACGTCACTGCTTATATTCAGTGTAGATGTTGCTAACAGTTTTGTCACCAACATGTTATATGTTCATTTGGGGTCTATATTAAATAATTGAAAATTGAATTCACTGAATGGTATTTACATCGAAAATACTGTTCAGTGAATTAATTCTTGTGGGGGGCTGCACCTACTGCAAGAATCTTTCTAAGTAATTACAAGACTCATATTCCTTGATTAATATACACAATGTAATGCTTTTACATAACCACAAATATTACAATTGGTGATGCACTTATACCAAACCACATACATTGATACCACTATAGTGCTGGGTGACTGTAAGCATTTCCACAATTAACTGTTCTGCAGGAAAGATATCCACCCCAATTATACTTTGTACATATATACTAGAAGAAGTCTCCCCCATCAACTTTTGACAGACAAAATTTATGGGTAGATACAGTACATCTGAATGACTTCACATAGGTGGAGGTCAACAACTGAGATAACAGCTCCACTGTGGCGAAAGTGACTAATAGCCATATTATTATTTGGAAGAGTTGTACAGCTTGATGTTGAATTCTAGCAAAGTGATTAATTTTGTGTGGACATACTGACATCACACAAAAACCATTACATCACTTCAGTTTTATCCCTTGATATGTTACACAAAGACATGTGAACGTAGCTTTGGATTTCCTGAAAGTACACATTTGTTCTACCAGTGTAATGATGAGATTGCTAACTTGGCACATGCATTGAGTACTGTGGTCCACACGGGTTAGGTCCAGTACTTGGGTGATATGTGTGCAAACATACAGTGAAGCCTTCCTTGACCATGAAACATTGATATTGGACTGATCACAATTAAGTGCACATGAGTATACTCATGTAATTACCATCAGTCCGACATGCTGATATGACATTCATTCTCAGGGATCCTTTCTTAATCCACACATTAATTTCATTTGTTTGTCACAATATCCATTGCTACCTCCTGTGGCAGATGACAACAATACAGAGCTCTGGGGAGTACGTTGCATCATAATCTGATGTTTGCATCTGTTCTTATCTCTCAGTACAATAACTGTGTCAGGCAGGCATGCCTTACAGAAGGATGTTACATATGTCACACTGTGGTCCAGCATTTGTAACACCATACACATTTACATATGGGATACATAACTACTAGAATTTTGAGCTGCATAATTTCCTTCAAAGGAGATCCTCCTCACTCATGTGGTAGGCCTATTTATGTGGTGTACACAGTTAATACACAGGTCAGTGTTGACATGGACTGGACGGGTATACACAGGTTAGTGTCATATATATATCATGTAAATCCCCTCTGTGACAATGTGAATTTGTGTAACTGTCATATTCTATAATATCATGTCTGTTTTAATTTATCCACATTTGCTCGGGACATGTGACCACCATTAATTATTCTCTCATACGTATTGAAAAATTGTATTATTACAAAATTGTCTTTCTGACATAAGCACCTTTACAATTATCTTAGAATATGGACATTTATACTCCCCTCTTAGAAATTTCTATACATATCTATACATATCTCTGATTTCTGTGCATATTGTCCTCAGTACCTTTTCCTGTCTGCTAACCCAGGTATTGTAGTTGCCCTTCCTGTTTCACCTCCCGTCTTACTTATGACTGCATTTGTGTGTTTTATTTATGTGCAGAGTACACTGAGTACACTCCTTCTGCCTCGGTACAGCATGTGTTATTTGCTTTATGTAGCTCTTGTGCTGCTCAGCATGGTTTCCTGGTCATCAACACTGCTGCTGGTCAAAGAAATGTGCTTGTGTTTGTGTTAGTGTGATGAGCAGTTCATCATTCTAAAATGTAAACATCATATAGGCTTTGCTGGAAGCCCGCTCAATTATTCATGAATCACAGGGATGATCTTCTATGCAGTCATTGTCAGTCAAACATCACATAGCTCATTCAATTCCTGCCTTCCTTTAAACCTCATTCTTCTTCCAAAACATTATTCTGCATGTATTGTTCCCACAATTCTAATTTTTTCCTATGTAATTTGCTCCTAGCATTTTCTAAAGATCCCATTTCCAGTTGTTGTACCTCTGTTAGTATATTTACTACTTCTAGTACTATTGGTGTAAACCTTGATTTCCATTTTCTAGTAATTGCTTTTTTTGGCAGTCACTAGATTTAAACTCAGCAAGGCCTTACTGTGCCTAGGCAATTCCAATTCTGTATTGTAGCTCTAAAATGAATTTTTTTAGTTACACCAATTTCCTCACCCAGTATTACCAGCAGAGTAGTCTGCAAGGAATTTAAAAACTTTACCAGCTCATTACATTTCCCAAAAATATGTTTCTAATTACCTCTTTCTTTCCACTACACCTTGGGGTATAAAATACCTATGCAAACACTTAAAAGCAAAGATCTTAAATCTTCTAGATTTTGCTGCATACTTGGGAGATATACATACCATTGTTTCTTTGTGAATTGCTTATCCAGTCTCTTTTCTCAAACCTTACTAACCTCCTTTAATTGATTCCTATAGTTACCATGCAATATTTTAAATGCCCTACAAAATATCCCTTTTTTGACAACAGCTTCTGTTCTAGATTCTACAAAAAAGTCTACCACTGCTGGTCTCTCACTTAGGATATTCCTATCCCTTTCTTTTTGTCTATATTCTGATATCAGTCCTTGATATGGAAGGCAGTCTCTAGCCTGCAGTCTTTCCTTCTCCCAATACCTTGGTTCCTTTGCTCTTTGCCAGTTTTCTCCAGTAAATTCCAATCGCCTTTTACCTATTCTCTATACAACTAACTGCAGTTATCTCTATCGGCAGAATTTTCTTTCTTCATTCCTGTGTTGGCTTACTTCTTAGAATTCCTTCTGCTACTTTATGAATATAATATTCTATATGGTTATTGTTTTTCTCCTTAAGGATCTGCATCGAAAATCCCAGACTCTTCTTATTTCTTGAGCTTCCCCCTGTCTCTTCATCACCCCTTTCCATTTTGGAATATAGCTTTCTATTGT
Source organism: Protopterus annectens (assembly GCF_019279795.1). NCBI lineage: Eukaryota > Metazoa > Chordata > Ceratodontiformes > Protopteridae > Protopterus > Protopterus annectens. Next base: position 523,965,346 of record NC_056744.1, on the reverse strand, counting down.
GCTATGTGCAGGAGCATTAACGGTATAGCTCTGAAATACCACCTCAAATCAGGTAATCTTAAACTACCTTCTTTGTTGGAAGGATCAGCTTATCCCATTTGACTTTTGCCCTGCCTATTGGTTAATATTGAGCCAGTCATGAGAAAAAGGCTTCTTAGAACAACCAAACAGATAAACTGAGGAGTCTAAAAAAATACAAACAAGTTTCATCTTAAACTTTAGAATGTAAAAAAGCATGTCTGATAAATATCAGTTTCCTCCATGTAAATCAACAATTCTGTCAGTGCACTTTTTTTCTAAAACCTGCCAGATCTTTGATTACAATCCTCTGACAGATGTCAAATAGTCTTTTTAACAATGAGGCATTGTGGCTCATATGAAAATTACAAGAAATGGGGGAAAGGAGAAATAAATCAGGAAAACAAACAGCAACCAGAAAAATTATACAAAGTTCATGTTCAATCATGGAGCGGTTCCCGGATAGGATGAGAGATGTGAGATTTATTTTAAGATGAATGAGTTTATTAATGATCTTATTTACTAATGTGATATTAAAGATGTATATGTATTTATGTTTTGGAAACAAATGTTTATTAACTAAATATTACACTGAATAAAAATTCATAAATAATCCTTGCCTTACTCTGACTTTATCTCTGAATAAGACATCTCAGCCCCATGAAGGCATGAGGACGAAAACAGGGAAAAAGAAAAAAAAAGTGTACAAGGACAACTGGGACATTCACTGCTGTCAGCAGTATAGAGGTACCGATCTTCTGTAAGACTGTGTGAAGGTTCTGCAGATGGTTATTGATAACCAAATATGCAGAAATATAAAGAGTAAGATGAGAGATGAGCAGTTCAGATTCAGATCATGGTGCAACACATCTGATCCAATGTTTGTAATGAGACAGATAGCTGAGAAGAAGATAAAAATGAAAAAAGAGTTCAAACAGGCATTGCTAGACTTGGAATAAGCAAAGATCCTAAGAAAGATTATTTGGACAGTCTTGCAATGGTTTGAAGTCCCAGAAACAGTGGTAACATTAGTGCAGGCAATGTGCAGGGACCCAATGACATACTTTTGAATAGTGTTTGGACTCAGACGGGTTCTTAGTGGGAGTTGGTCAGTATATGGGTTCTCATCTGAGCCTACTGCTGTTCATATTGGTAGTGGACTGCATTAGCAAACAGGTTGGAGGGGGCAGATCAAAAAAAGATGCTGTATAGTATTACAAGCAGACTAGAATGCAAAACTGAAGGCAAACTGGGGAGTTGCAGGCTCTAGGTCCAACTCTAAACTGGTTACAAGTGGTGTCCCCCAGGGCTCAGTCCTGGGACCCCTCCTGTTTGGTATATATTTCTCAGAGGTACAGGCAAGCACAGGAGAACTATGGCTGACCAAGTTCGCAGACAACTGCAAACTGGGGGCCATAATTGACTCTCCAGCTGATACAGACATCCTTCAGAATGGTCTCACTGAGACAGATACATGGTGTCAAAATCATGGCCTCAAGCTAAATTCCAAAAAATGCATTGTCATCTCCTTTGGAAAAAACAAAGTACCCACGAACTACCACATACGTGGTAGTCCCCTAAATACAGAAAATGTAATAAGGGATCTGGGGACCCAAGTAGATAGTAATCTCTCCTTTCATAATCATATTGCCAAGGTGGTTAGAAAATCCTTCTATGTGGCCCACCTACTCACAAAATGGTTTGCATCTAGAACAAAAGAGGTTATTGTGCCCCTGTACTCATCACTCATCAGACACATCATAGAGTACAACGCCCCATTTGGGATGTACCTTACAAGACACCTGCAACAGTTGGAAAGACTACAGAAGTACCTCACCAAGAGGATTACCGGCCTCAAACAGATGCCCTATGCAGCCCGAATGAAGAAACTCCAGCTGTACTCAGTTGCATACTGCTTACTCAGAGGTGATCTCTGCCTGACATACAAGGCCATGTCCAACCCAGAATTGATGGACACGCTCCACCTAAAAAAAAACAAATCCCCAAGAGCCACATGCTCTAGGGATCTAAACCTTACCACAATGATAAATAGGACTTCCCATTCTTTGGAACAGGATTCCAATCTACATTAGGCAGAGCCCCGCACTAACACTTTTCAAGAGAAACCTTGACGAGTGGATGGGAAACAGAAAATTTACCCCGTGGATCACTGCAGTGGCTCTGCTCCACAGAGGCACAGGGAACTATTGACTCTGCTGGACAAAGGCACAGGGAACTAATCTAAGGGGGCGGCGAAAGCCAACACATTCTGGCTAGGCTTTTAGATGCCCTTGGGCAGATAGCCTAGTACTTACCTATGAACCTATGAACCTAAGTGTCGATGAGACAACTGCATTGTAACTCAGTTACATCTGTCTCTCTCCATATTGCTGTTAGTACACTCTGGAGTCATTTCTCTCCTATCTCACTAATCATCTTGATCAATACTGCAGTAACTTCAACTGAGCATGCTACACTCTTTGACTTCATGTTCCTTTTTTCTTAGTGCTGTTCTTACTTCTTCTACGCTTCTCCTCCTCTTTCGCAATACACTGTGCCTGGGACAGTACAGCTTCTGTACAGTTTTATTATTCAGAAGCTGCTGGAAATACTCATTCCATCAGCCTTTGATGACCAAATAATTTGATACCATTGAGTGGCTAGTTATGACATAGCATGTAGTCTGTGATCTGTGTTCTCCTATCTAGAGGATAATGTGCATTACAGCTACTGCTCCAAACTGTTGGACTATACAACTCTTCATCTAATAGGCCTCATCTAGGTTATGTACTGCTTCTGACACTCTCTCAGTTCTTGGGTGGTTTTAAAGTGGAAATACACACAGCCTTTTTTTGGAGGAGGGAGGGTCCCCACAGAGGCACCAGAAGAACATATAAATGCCACCAAGGTATTGGCAATTGATGAGGCTCGAACCTTGTATTTTTCCATGGGAGACAAAGACCTTAACCATAAAGGTAACTGTGTCTATACATATAAAAATAAACACCAACTGTTTCTTCAGACTAATATTACAATAAACTTCATTAACTTTATAGTTCTGCTTAAACTACAACATAAATCACGTGCTGAAAAAACATCAGCCATTGTTAATTTAATATAAACACTGTTACAATTGCATGGGCCATAAAATAATCATGTATTCCACTAAAAACCTTTAGCCAATTTGTATTTTGCATTTAATACTGTTATATTAATTTTCTCTTGTTTAACTCAAATGTACTACTAATAAGCTCAATTAAGCCTAGAAAAATGTAAGCCCTGAGGCAAAATCTGCACTGCATTTCTTTTTTCTTTTCTTTTATCTTTTCTTTCCAGATTAATGTTTAATGTCTAAATCCCCTCTTGTATCATCCAACTCCTTCTCCTTTCTAATTGAAAATGTAAAGAATCTCTAGTAATTATAATGCCAATAACATTTTAATTCATAGTAACGTTAGTGTTCATTTGACTGTTAATGCACAGACTGGACTTAACCACTATATAAAAATGATATAACGCTACATTACTTTCGGCTTTAGTTTTTTTGTTAACAAACAAGCTTGACAGAATTTCAGCTAATTGTATTGTCCCTTAACTGCATGGTCACTCTCCTGTTATCTTCCTATAATTTGATAGCAAGGTTAAACCTGTTCAATCACCTTTTTTCAAAAGGACTACAAATCTTTGTTAACACCTATCTCATGAGTATGAAATACCAAGGTAAATATCAGGAAGAGATGCCAGCAGACCAATTCTTACTTGTTCCATCTCTGCAGTCTGCCATATATTATTAATTCCATAAATGACATGTTTCTGCTCTAATCCCTAAGGGTTGTAGATGGTCATCATACCTGGATGACCACTGAGCTCAGATGTCTACTGAAGCCTATGTGTTAGGTATGTGCCAACACACAGCAAAAAACAATATTTGCGAGGAATACTTAAGAGCAACCTAAGCAGCATAGACAAAAAAACATAAAAAGACACACGATTCTGATGGTAAGTTATAAAAAAATCTTATTTCCTTACTATGAGTAAGTACTTCTAGTATGAGATTAATGCTCTTGCATACGCAAACCATCAATATAATTTGTTTTTCCTTGGCCTGATGTCTACAACAAATTGAAGGCTACTTGCAGAAATCCTTAAAAGTCAGATGTCCAACATTTCATCCTTCCTTCATGGTGCCAATTGCCAATTCCCCCAACTAGTCCAACTGCTATACCTTTTGCATTTCAGCATTTAATTTTAAGCCTGTCTCACAACTGATTTTCATTGCTGTATATGCATAATGTTTGCATTTATCTGCAAGCATTGTACTTATATAATCAGTTACTAGCTGACACATAACTCTTGTTTTCAATTGTTTAATGACATCACTTTCTTTACACCTGTCCCTTTTGCCATTTTCTCAGACTGTAACCATCTATGCTGCCTATAATAACATAATCAACTGAAGACGAAGACAGAGAAGCGCTTAAGCAAGGGCAGACATCTCAATTGACAACAAGGAGCCCTTCCTGGTTGTAATTCTATGATTACCCCTAATTGTTTCATTGCTTTATAATAGGCAGAGAGGTTTGTTTAAAGAAAACGTTATTCACTGATTTAAGTAAAAACGTTCATACATTAAACCACAATTTGCTTCTTTAGAGCTGAGCCCCAGACATGATTATCTTAGAAAAATGTAGTATAGACTGCAACTTGATGCTTTGCTATAATCAATGATGGTGCATTTTCAGTCTATAGATATGCTTTTCATGTATCCCATAGTTCATGTGCAGACCATCTAGCCATTAACACAGTCTCATAATATAAACAATTACCTACACCCTGATGTGGAGTCACTAAATCAGATGCTTACTAAGAGACACCTCTTGTTCTGTCTGAAGTACCATGCTTGGTTATATATTTGCCTTATGCTTTAGTGGATCTTAGGCAATCCAACATGATTAATCAAACAAGTGATTTGCAAAGATTTTTCTAATTTCTTGCAAGGTTATACAAACTTGGAGTTAGATATATTGAAAGAGAAGAATCATCAGACAAAGCCCTTACATGTGGTGAGTGTGTGTGTGTGTGTGTGTGTGTGTGTGTGTGTGTGTGTGTGTGTGTGTGTGTGTGTGTGTGTGTGTGTGTGTGTGTGTGTGTGTGTGCGCAATGTGCACATGTGTGTGAGGGAGAGAAATGATGGCATCATCATGTTAAAAATAAATGTTCAATGATCATCCATTCAACTAAATAACCTTGGCTGTCTTCTGTCTTACTGAAATGTGAGCTGAGGACATAAGACAGATGCCCCAGATAAATGGAATCTAACACTAATGGCCATACAACTGAAAATGCTAACACATTCCATCATCTGAGAAGGAGAATATACATTACGCTATCACCAGAGGAATATAATACCCATCAAATTTTAAAAATAATAATAAGCAGGAATGATGAGTTTCTATTTTTCTAGAAAAATATCAGAAAATCACAAATTCTTACTGTATTTTAATGGGACTTGGCATTTTAACTCTGAACACTCTTAACTGCAATCTGCATTTCCAATATTTACTACATGAAGTACAGTCAATTTGCTTTAGTGATGTTCTGTGCCTTTAGACTGTTTTAATTTCGCATGGAACGAGGTACACTAAGAATGTCTGATAAAATCACAATAACCGCTATAAGTTGCCCCAAAAATTCACAGGTGTAATTCTTGGACTCCATCACCTGGAAAATTGAATGTAATTTTTTTATTTTTAAGCAAATCAATTTCCCTGTTAATGGCAGCTAGATTTCTGTTGAAAGTGCTGTTATTCTGACAGTCTAAAACAACACATGTAGTAGTTCAGTGTGAAAAGTTAAGACTAAGGTCTTCTAGCAGGCTTCATTCTACAGTCTTGGGTTTGATTCATTCAGTCTCCTTCAGATTATTGCACGATGTCAAGAAAATCACTAAACTAAACAGTGACTCTACGTTGTCACTGAAATGGGGCAGGTATACATATTGGGTTTACGTAGTTAACAACTAAATTAAAACAAAAGTTCTCCAGACACATAGTCAAAGCAGCATCAACATGCTGTAGAAGAATCAATGTCCTTTTACCATGCTTAGATTATAGTCTTCCTCTGTGCTGCTGTACAGAGTCCAAAGACAAGGACTATGTTCCAAACCTGTGCAACAGGAACTTTAATAATATGTTTTTAACCCTAGAATAAGCAATATGGATAAGGGGCTATTTACAGAACCCTTCTAGGACAAGTCACGTAAAATATAGGGTGGGAGTTGGGATAATTATTAAATTGTTTATCTCCCAACACAAGGAACAGACTATGATTTTCCCTTTTAGCCACTGTCTAGTTATTGGCTAAGCATGTTATAGGCTGTAGACTGATTGCCTAGTATTTACCTATGAAGGTTTTGTTTTGAAGTCTGCTACCCTGCTGCTTTTTCTCCAACAGTATCACCAATTTGTTGCTGCTGCTGGATCAAAAGTACAGGTAGTGGAAAATAAATGCTTGAGTGTCAAGGTGAATAGTGATTCCTGGTGTAAGACTAGGGCAGGGTTTATACTTGATTTAGAGATGCACTTTCAAGCTCTACAGAGAATTAATGCTTCTCAGAATTGCTGTCTTTGAATTGCTACCCTTTAGAGACAGAAGGGTCCATAGACTTGCATTGTTAGTTGGACAGCAATGTAATTAGTCACTGAAAATTAGCTACTCCTCCCACCATTCAGAAGTGTAAAACAACAGCTCATGAAAAAACAACAAATAATCCTTTAATTCTCTTTATTGTGGATATGGAGATAACTTAAAGGTGGATTGTCACACAGCTCTGGGAAGCTCTCAGCCCTTTTACTAACTCTTAACCACAAACACACACCCATTCTCACTTCTAATGCAAAAACTGATGATATACATCTGAATACTTCAGGAGAACAGCAAACCATCACTTTACCTGTACACAAAGGCTGTTCACACACCACACAGGTAGTTGATAAATCAACTTGCAACATCTTCAGATGTCAGAGGAAGAAATATACTTACTGAATGAGATACACATTCAACAGAATATTGCAAATAAAAAAAAATGTGTGTATGTGCGTGCGTGCGTGCGTGTGTGTGTGTGTGTGTGTGTGTGTGTGTGTGTGTGTGTGTCTGTATACACACCTGCTCTTTCTAAGGTTGTTGGGGGGGGATTACATCTGTGGAGGAGGATGCTGTATTCTGGAAGATGGTGTTCAATAACAAAAATTCTAGCTACACACCCTGCAAGCAGGTTCAGGTTGTTGAGGGCCTATGTGGTATCTGCATGTTATTAAATGTTCAAATTATATGGTTCTATGTTGGTTTATAATCATTTTCATTAAATTATTTTATTTCAGATCTGGTGGCTTGAAGAGATTATCTTTTCCATTATGGGACATTATGCATATTTTCTTTTGAAATGCTCTTTAAGATATCAATCAGAGGATAAACAAGAGCAATGTGAAGAGGTCAGAAATATATATGCAGGACAGAAGGACATTTCAAAGAATATAAACACTCAGCAGTTTTTGCTTTGCAGGTATGGGTTTTTCTGAAGGTTTTCATGTGTCACCTCTGCATGAACAGCGGATAAACATGCAGAATTTTCATCTATGTTCATGATAATAGAGTGGCTTCATTCTGGATTGAATCCTGTCATAATAAGGTTGGCAATGGTAATTACAGAACCTGTGTTATTTACAGAAGTAAAATTGTGGTAATGTTTTTGGAATTTGCATACAGATAAAATGATGTATGCAAATTCAGATCAGTGATGGCAGTTGGTGCCCTTGCTTGATATCATGAGGGGAGGGAATAAATAGGGACAAATCAAAATCATGTAATATGACTGCATTTATTCCGCCAGTTTTGTTACAAGAGTTTGTCAAGTAGAACAGAGAAAAATGGTGGGTTGTGATGGGTTTATAGACATTGGAGCCATAAAGAGGGTTTACACTGGAAGCCAGTGAATAAGCTTTGTAACCTAAGGAAGACAGGGTCAAGTGGGCCAGATCAAGTCAGAGTGTAGAAAAGACAAAAAACTGCACAGAGACAGCAGCACACAGGTAATTATGAATTACAAACATATCAGTGACCTGCTTGAATTGAAAAGATGGGTGAAATTAATTGAAAGCATTGTTGTTTCAGGTCGGGCTGTTGTGATCTGTGTATATGTTATATGGTTTACTATCACAATCTTGAAACTCATAATCCCAAGACCATGATATTTAAAAACAAAATCTCTAAAGACCACACTGTTTAAAAAATCTCCACTACTGAATCTCCCTACCAGTTTGAATCCAAGAATGAGTGTCTAAAAAGAACTATTCTAAAAAGCTGAAAAAAACAGTTTTTAGCCAACGATTCTGCATCACTGTGGAAAAGTCTACAAAACATCACAAACTACAGGAAACCATCACCCTATACTGCAGTTAATTACCAGCTGTCTGATGACTTGAATGCTTTTTACTGCAGGTTTGATAAGCCTGAGATTACAGTGTTGCCAGCTCTGTCAGTGTTCAGATGTGTATAACTCTTTCTCCCACACATTCCGGATGGTGCAGTGGTGCAGTGGTAGCACTGTTGCCTCACAGCAAGAGACTCTCTGGTTCAATTCTCGGATGGAGTATCTTCTATGGGGCATCTGCATGTCCTCCCTGAATTTGTGTGGGTTTTCTCTGGGAGCTCCACTTTCCTTCCATGTTTCAAAGACGTGTCTAGAGCATTTCTCTCCAGGCCTCTGCTGAAAATTGGCCTTGTTCCAACTAGGACTTTCCAGGTAAACAAATGTTAAATAAAAATAAATTCTCACATTCAACCTGCATTAATTATCTCTGAAAAAGATGTGTGCCATTTTTGTAAAGCACAGCAAATTAAGAAAGCAGCTGGTCCAGATGGGGTTTCACCCTCCTGTTTAAAAACCCGTGATGATCAACTAGCTCGTGTTTTTACTGGGATTTTTAATAAGTCATTAGAGCTGTGTGAAGTTCCCTTATGTTTTAAACAACTTACAATCATTTCAGTGTGTAAAAAATCCAGTACAACAGGACTGAATGACTACAGGCCTTTTGCTTTAACATCGGTGGTCATGAAGACTTTTGAAGGGCTGGTGTAACCTCACTTGAAGGATATTACAGTTCCCTCATTAGACCTCCTTCAGTTTGCTTATCGAGAGAACTGGTTAGTGGATGATGCAGTTAATATGGTGCTCTACTTTATCTTGCAACATCTTGACAACCCAGGGACATATGCAAGGATTTTGTTTATGGAATTCAGCTCGGCATTTAATACAATAATTCTGGAACTTCTTCACTTGAATCTCTCCCAGCTTTCTATTCCTGTTTCCACCTGTCAATGGATCACCAATTTTCTAACCAATAGAAAGCAGGTGAAACTGAGGAAATTTAAAGCTATCGCACAATCAATACAGGTGCCCCCCAGGGATGTGTACTCTCCCCACTGCTATTCTCTATCTACACTAATGACTGCACCTCTGAGGACCCCTCTGTCAAACTTATTAAATATCTGGATGATACTACTATTATCAGGATCATCAGAAAATCAGGAATGGTGATGAGTCTGCATACAGATGGGAGGTTGAGCAGCTGGCATTTTGGTATAGTCAGAATAATCTGGAGCTGAACACTCTTAAAACTGTGGAGATGACAGTGGACTTTAGGAGTGATACTACAATATTATTCCCCCTATTTATATTTAATACTGTTGTGTTAGTTGTGGAATCCTTCAAGTTTTGGGGCTCTATAATCTCCCGAGACTTGAAGTAGGAGACCGATGTTGGGTCCATCATAAAAAGATACAACAGTAAATGTACTTTCTGCAACAGCTGAGGAAGTTCAACCTCCCAGAAGAACTGTTGATTCAATTCTATACAGCAGTCATTGAGTCTGTTCTCAGCTCATTCATAACAGTGTGGTTTGGATTTCTGTCCAATTATGACAAAAATATGTTACATCGAATAGTCAGGTCTGCTGAAAATATAATTGGTGCTAGTTTGCCCTCCTTACAGGACCTGTAGTATTCCAGAGTCATGAAATGGACAGGGTAAAATCACCACAGACCCTTCACATCCAGGCCACCATCTTTTTTAACTGTTACCATCACCCAGGCATTATCGATTAATACACACCAAAACAAGTAGATATAAGAACATTTTTTTTCCACAGGCCTTCAAGTTCATAAAACAGTTAACTTAGCTTATTAGGGTGGGGTATTCTTTTTCCCAAGCCTTCAAGGATTCTGCAGTATTGTTTATATATTGCTAATACTTGTTTCTTTCAGAGTTTATTTCAGTATTTCTTTCACTGAGATGCACATTGCACCTTGTATGTATATGTATATGTATATGTATATGTATTTATTGTTTTAATAGTTGCATGTATGTCATTTGTCTTGTTCTTAATATTTGTATGTATGTCATTTATGTAATTCATACTTTGAGAGTCACTGAAACCAGAGTCAAATCCCTGTATGTGCACATACTTGGCTAATAAATGTGATTCTGATTCTGATGTGGATCCTGTGTGGGTGCAAAACCAGGATTTTGATATTATGGTCTTCAGTGTTTTGGGCATTCGGTATTATGGTTTCAGGATTATGGGTTTCAATACTATGGGCTTCAAGACTGTTATAGTAAACCATGTGATATATATTTTGCAAAATATATTATTAAACTGTGCAAGAAGTTTTATATCTAAACACAGAATTTAAATGCTCCAAATTCAAAAATCCAGAATTAAAACGATCAGCCATGACAATGACAAAAAAATTCAGGATCTGAAACAATGAAAGAAAAAACTTTGAACTTCATTCTTGTAATCCAAAAGTGTAATTATTAACATTATAACGTAAATGGTAGATATCAAGAATCTGCATGATTTGCCACACAGTATATATTAAAGTCAACTTATAATACTAAGAAAAGAAAAGGCAATGAGCATTTGAAGCTTAGAGCAGTGTGAATTGCAATTAATGCACCTTCTATACAGAAATGTAATGTTCTATGAAACAAAACAGCACCAGTCATAAACAATAAATGAAACGGGAACTGACTCTGTATCTCACTCCACTCCATATATATATATATATATATATATATATATATATATATATATATATATATACACACAGACACACATACCTTTGGTACCAGTCTTTTGAGTTCATCTTTACTAAATCTGGAATTTTTACATTTGCTCTTTAGTAGTAGCATCTGTGTAGAATAAATGGTCAAAGAATTTCGAAATTCCCCTTTGAAAAATTAAGAACAAATTCTGCTTGCTGTTGTGCAGTTTGTACGTTATGCTCTAGGGGAGAGTCTGAAAATGATCCTTCTGGATCAGTATTCTTCCCTGGTTGACAAATAAATAAATGAACTCCGTTTATTCATAGGTTCATAGGTAGATATTAGGCTATTGGCCCTAGTGCCTATATAAGCCTAGCCAAATGGTACCCTGGCTTTTGCCACCCAAGAAAATTATTTTCCTGTGCCCATCTATCAGTAGATAAACCCTGTAATAGTATTTATGAAAACAGATGCCAATGAATGTATGACAATATAAACTATATATTTATCAAATATGAGATTTATTCATCGGAAAAAGAAAAGTTATAAAGGGGTAAGTTAACACTGGTACAGAAAAAGAAATTAAATGCTATGGAAAAACTATAAAGCAGAGTGCCTGTTTCTGTTAGCAGTGAAATTATTAAAAGAAGTAGAAAAACATGCTCATTGATGAACAATTAAGTATCTGTATGTATCGAAACAAATATAAATAAGACAATAAAAAACACACACATTAAAAACAGTGAAGGGCTTGAGATTCACAGTCAATGCTTTAGACAAAAGGTGGAGGTGTACAGGGCAGGGGCACTTCAGAGATGCAGATATCACCCCCTCACAAGCAGGTAAAACTATGTAGTCAGTATTGCATGCTAATGACCATATAATGATATGGAAATGAGCTACATTATGCAAATGCAGCTAAGCATAAGCAATACGGAAAACAGATTCAGAAACCTATGAAAACTGAGCAATTTGTTGCAGCTGCCATTGAGTTTGCAAACTAAGATTTATTGGTGTAAAGTGAGAAATACCACATTATGATGCTAGCTGTAGCAACAGCCTTATGCAAGCAGCATGACTGAAAGTCAATGTCCAGAGCTGGTGGCCATGATAGGGCACATTGTTACCAAGGATCTGATGCACCTAACATACCATAACTTCCATGACAAGGACACAGTAGACTGTTAATGTGTAGACCGCATACTGTGGCTGCTAAATATGTGCCATCTTTTCATGGAATTGCATGGGATGTGTGGAATACCAGTCCATGTATACACTAAACTATATATACCTCTGACTCTTCTTTCAGCAGAGACCTTCCAGCAACTAACAGGGGCAAAGAGAATGTATCACAGAATAAGAGACAACACTATGGTAAACCGCTTCAGAGAACAAACAATATACTAAAACAAAAAAACTCTGAAGATGCGGACACACTGAACGTAGAATAACTTTTATTCAACTCACAAAGCGGCTATCGGGCAAAACCCTTCCTCAGTGAGTTCATACAATAGTAAAAATTCAAACCATATTTAAGCAATAAAATCATGTAATTAGGTAACTGATTGGCTGTCACATGATTTTATTGCTTGATGTCTCTACGAGCTTGATCATGCCGATCTCATCATCCTTACAGCACCTCATACTTCTGCACAAGAGTTCTCATTCCCACATGTGCCACTACATTTTTATATACTTTTTTTTCATTTAATAACTTCTTGAAGCACTGCTTCCATCTGCCTATTTGTCTTACATTATTTGTGCTATGCTGCAGTCCCTCTGATATTTACTTTTATTTTGTACTTTCCCTCATTTCATTTTAAAATATACTGCTTTGATCTGTTCTGTAGCTACATTCATCTATTTTCATACTTTTCTTTCGAATGCCACATTAACTGATTATTTGTAATGTTGATCACTCCTTCTAAGTCTTTAATTATATGTTAGAAACTGTTTGGAACTATTCTAATGCAGATGGAATACTAAACAGAAGTCTCAGTTCTCTATATCTTCATAGAGTTCTATTAAATAGGCATAACCTAACACATTCTCCATCTAGCTTTATCTGGTTGAGTCTCCAGTTGTATCTAGTACAAAACAGAATTCAACATCATAATTTTTTCATGTGTATCTCTGTGTATGTATATATGCATACATGCATGTATGGATAAATGTTTGCATTTGTTTATTCACTGAACAGATTACTCCCTTCTCTAAGTTATCTAAATGTTTGAATGGACCACATTCTTAAGTCAGTGTACATTTACCCCAGGATTCACGAAGCCTCCGTGTAAGAGTTATAACTCTTACACGGAGGCTGCAGTTAAACTGAGTGATGTCAGCATGCTCTGCATATTCATGAGAGCATGCTGAATCACACCCAAGTCGAACACGGCCGTGTAAGACAGTAGGGGGCGTGTCCGTAGGCTGAGCCCTGCAAGCGGACACGCCCCCAGAAGTCTAAAAGTGTCCAAAGTACACACCCACAACAGAGTCCACGGAAATGTGAATAAACACAACACAACACATGCCCCTACAGACTATTAAACATAAAAGAAATATCAATGTACATTTAATATTTTTTCAAATCGTAATAATGTTTAACTGTGAGTGCGCTTCGTGTCTGGCGTGCCCATAGCGCAGCTACGGTTAGCAGTCAGCGTGAAAGCAGATAAGAACTACATATGCAAAATAATCCAGAAAGCAATAGCGAAGCGGTAGAGATGCCGGCTGCAGAGTAGGCATCCATGGTTCGAGCCCCCACAACACAAATTTTTTTTTCTCAAAATAAGCATGAAACAAGTCTCTGACACATATATGTACACATAAAACCAGAATATATGTAAAATGCAATGTAATAGCCTATTTATATTGAATAAATGTGAGCCAAGAAATGAATATAAACTGCCTTATATGCCCATAGCTGAGCTACAGTTCAACAGAGTGAGATTATGTGCCCGTAGATAAGCATAGGTTTAACTGGTGCAAAATGAGTGCCTGTAGCCGAGCAGTGGTTTACCACGCTGATTATATGTGCCCCTAATTGCGCTAAGCGGCACATGCTTGCCAATAGCCAAATAAGTGTTAAACCGGCGTACCCCGTTTGCGAGCTGCGCACCGCAAACGAGCTAACCGACGGGCAACGGTGAGCAAGCCGTATCCAAAATGCCTTTACACAGACACACCCCTCAACATGTCTAGACAGTCCTGAAAAATGAAAAGCAGTGGCCAGGTTCGAACCCAGGATACTATACACCAAAGTCAAGGTACAGAACCACTAAGCCATGACAGCAGGTCATAGAAATGCAATATCAGCTCATATATAGGAATGAATACAAACCACAGCATGACAATGCAGGTTTACTGAAGTTGATACAATTCCAAACTGGCCAATCACAGATATGTGCGGGAAAAACGGACTATATAAGCCCCATAGGCGGGAATACACAGCATAAACGATTGTAGAACAGACCTGCAGTTAGAATGTCAGGTGTAGGTGAGGGTAGTCGCTTCCGAGCGCAGAGGTGGGGTGTTGAGGAGTCCAGGTACATGGCCTGGCTCCTAGTCCATAACCATGAGGCCCAACTCATGCAGGGCCAGGTCCTTTGGGGAGCGTGCAAGGCTGAGGCGTGGGACCAGTTGGCTCATGAACTCACCAGTGCCACAGGAATTCCTAGGACAGGTGAGCAGGTCCGTCACCACCATGCGGACCTGAAGAGACGTAAGCAGGACCAACTGAACCGTTGGATCCAGGAGGCCCGGCAATCACCCAACGCCCCACCACTGAGTAAGTATAAATTAATTATGTTTGTAGAAAGTTAAACTACCTGAAATCATGGAGATGTGTATTCCAATATTACTTCATTTATATTACAGCTGCAGGTGTCCGTTCTGCGAACCGCAGAGCCTATGCTGATAGGCTGGTGCGGTTGCGCCACCAGGCAGGTCAGTAATCCACAACTAGTAACTGTAAAGATGTATAAATGTATGACAGTTAGCATAAGAGTGCAGTGTAGCCAGGAAGGAATTAAATCTGCAACTCACAGAGTGTGAAAGTTTATGCAAGTATTGCCTGATTACAACAGTTCCCAGCCTGTAAGATGAAACTAATCATGAGACTGTCCAACACATATTTGTAAATAAAACTGCCCTGCCTGTAAGAAAATAGTACACAAACAGCAGCAGCAGGTAAAGTATAGCTGCAGAAGAGGATGAATCCACCTGTGTGAGATGAATACATGTGGAAATACTGAAACATGACAGAAGTGAGAGTGCTGGAAATAACTGCAATAATTTCTGTTAAAACATGTCAATAAAGCCTAGAAGTACCAGTCTGAATAGTAACATGAAAGCAAGTGAGAGAGTGTGAGAAAGTGTCAGGAATACAGCACTACAGTAGTAATAACCCCTGAATAAAGTATACTGCAGTCAGGACATAATTAAATGCATGTGAGACCCAAAACCAAACAGAAACATCTGTTCAAAGTGTTGCTGCATGTGGAATGTGTACACCAAAATCTGGATATGCTGCTCCCAGTCTGAAATATGCAGATAGGACGACTGTCTGATATCCCAAACATCCACACCTGTCTACAGTTATAGAAAGAACAGTTAACAGGAGATGTATCTGCACAAATTTCGATATGACTTGTGTATGAACAGCAATAAAATGTAGACTTATGTTGCAGTAACAGTCCCATCTGCAAGGTTAAGTAGTTAACATATAGGACACTGTAGTCAGAACAGTAGTGTGTATATAACTGTAGCTATTATAAATGTACAGCATATGTGGTTGTATTCGAAGGTGTTAATAATATGTCTGATTTACCCCACCCTCTAACCATCTATAACCCATTCCACGGGAAAATGGTATGTGCAATCACAATTACCACCCCTGGACATCTGTCCTGTTGGGTCATATATATTTGCATGTCTGTTGATGCATCCGCCCTGTTCATACATCCACACCTGATGGCCTGTTGCCATCAACCAACCCTGCATGTTGTTGGACTGTGTATTACTGTTGAAATTATGCATGTGCTATGCACGCTGTTCAATGGTGTGAATAACTGGGTGTGTGGTTAATGGGAATACTAATGCATGCTGTTAAAACTAACTGTGAATGGTTTTTATATGTCACTAACCCAAACTGTTATGACATAATGCAAAACATAGAACGACAGGGAAGGCGGGTTCCGGCGGACCCACCTCTCCCACCTCAGCTGGCGAGTGCACCTGGCACTAGTGCCGAGTCCGGACCCTGCTCCGGTGGCCCTGTGCCACCTGCGGGTGGAAGCGCTGCAGGGGACGGGGCTCGCCCCCCCTCTGCAAGTGTGGCCGGAGGAGATCCACCACTCACCCTCCGTAGCGTCCGAACTGTGGTGCGTAGGGAGATTCGGGACTCTGTCCTCGAGGCCCTACGCCAGCTCGAGGCACAGGTGGCGCAACTAACGGGCTTGCCCGTTGCCCCGCCTACACAGCCCCCAGCACAGCCCCGTCCTGGGCAGTGAAGGAACAGTGGCAACTGCCTATGGGTGGGGATATCAGTTCCACTGTTGCCATCTGTGGGCTCATGGGCTCTGGACATCCCAACCTCCGTCCCCGTCATTTGTGTAACCCCCCCACACGTGTCATACACCGCCCCTGTATGCGTCTTGTTTGTCTTGTCTGTTAACCTACCCAACCTACCTCCCCAGCTGTACCGACTACCTTCACCTGACATACCACTCTCACCTGAAAAAAAAAAAAAAAAAAGGGCACTCTGTACCCACAAAAATTACGCCCCATACATAGCTGCCCATTCCGCACACATGTCTACTGGACATGGAACCCATCAATTCCAATTGGCTGTACAACAGGTATTATTGTTGTCCTGACACCTCTCTCAGGGGTGGAAGGTTTCAAATGTCACACCAAATTACATACATATGCACAGCTGTTGCTGCTGAAGAAATGGGCAGCTATGGGCCTTACCTACATCCCTCCTGCACATCCCAAGCTTGTTTCCCTACCGTCTTACCCTCTTTGTGACCCCTTTTTCACCACTTTCCTGTCTCCCGTTTTCTTTTCTTTCAAAGAAAATAGCGGGTGTCGCCAAGAGTAAGCACGTTTAAGCGGTTGTAAGCGGGTGTCTTGTGTCTTGAGCTAACCGCCAGCGCATGCGTGAGCTCCACGCAAACCAGTGCTAACCCGGTTACAACTGCTTAAAAGTGCCTTAGTCACTTTGATTGACAGGTCCTGTACTCAGTTCAAAAGAAAAATAAAATCCCACTGTGAGTCCCAAACCCAGGACCTTGGCAACTACAGTCTGCATGTCTTACCACTAAGCCATGACTCTTACATAGAAACACTGTGCTAAAGTAAATATATCATTTAACAGTAGGAATGAATGTAAAGGGAATATAGATGTGTAGTACACAAAGCATGACATTTAGAATCACAAACAAAACTGGTGGATTTCCATAATAGTAGTGTGTGAACAGAAACAGCCATGCTAGTTGGAAGCTAGTAGGTAATAATGTCACCATAGCACCTTGCAAGACACACACATACTCACAGCAGGATAAGCACTGCCCATACCCCACAACCTCTTACAGGAACACATCTGGACCAAGTAATAAAATATGTGGAGCAAAGGCCCAAAACCAGGGACACATTACAAATGAAGTTACAACAAATGCAGACAGTTCAGAAAGTAACAGGGTCTACACCTTGTGGGATGTTTGGAAGGGTATGCAGTCTGGAACTTGAATGTTTGTCACCATATCCTGACTTGAACCCAGACTGACCTGCCAGATAAAGGTGTGCATGAGATAATGACCAAATTATGAGGCAGACATGTGGACAGCCTGCAAATATCTGTACACATGACGGGTCCAACACCACCATATTTGAATAGTTAAGAACCTAGACATAGCAACAGTGAATGTCTTACAGGGATGCCCCACAGACCCCATGTGAAATGTACAAACAGTAGGCAGAAAGGTGTAACACATGCAATGGTAACTATGGGGTCCAGAAAGTATTCACCACTCGCATGGCAGAAAAAGTGTAGTAATACCTATGCTCATGCTAACCCACAGTCACAACTGCAGCATACCAGACATATTAATGGGTGCACCCCACTGATATGTACCATTCCATGAGGCACATAACTGGTGAACCTGAAAGCCTCTGGGGCCTGCTCAGCAGCATACCCACATATGCTAATAGATGTCAAGGCCCACACCATGGCCAGACCACACTGCATGCTGTAACACCCTAGCAGATATAGCAAGCATTCCAGGGTGTGAATGTACATGGGAAATAGGAAAGCTACAGCAGCACACAACAGTCAAGACACCTAGCAGGCACACCAGTACTGACAGTGAAGGGCAACTATTGAAGACGTAGCAACAGAGTGCAAGCAAAGGTGAAAGGAAAGCACACACACACACATGCACACATCAACAATAGTAGTAGTTGTTAGTGTACATACACAGTCAGTACAGGAAACTGGAGAAATGAATGGAGGAATGTTAACCCACAACCCACCGAGTAAAATTAGAGATACCAACCTTTACACTCACAGAATGTTGTCCACAGCATAACAGCATGGTCCCTGCCATTAACATCTGAAAGGGCTACACCTATTTCACACACCCTTTTATAGCATAGTTCTGAAATCACAGTGAGAACTGCAATCAGTACACAACAGGCTGCATGCAATTAGCAAATGCTGGCTAACAATTGGTGCAGAGGCCATCACATGGGCATATGCAGATACCTACAAAAGTATGCTGTATTCCATGTCCACGCATGCAATAATTACATTGCACCTGGAGAGAGACAGAGGGACAGAGAGACAGAGAGACAGAGAGAGAGAGAGAGAGAGAGAGAGAGAGGGAGAACCACACCCAGAACTAGACTGCAACTAAGCAGACAGACAGCAATCCCCAGCAACAGCTACCTGGAAGCTGCAACAGTGAATCGGAGCAGCAGGACAGAGACAGACATTCGCAGACACAGCTGTGACAAACACAGGTACTGTAAAGTAATACTTTCAAGGTGTACATACTGTGAACCCTCCATATGTGTTATTGGGCTGTATCCATATGTATATGAAGATGTGTAATGGGCAGGGGATATACAGCACCTATCAGTGAAGGCTGTACATACAGTTGTATGTGTGAGCATCTATGTGCACATATATATGTTGTTTGATTGTAGGTTGTACTGCCATGTACTAATTAGATTACAGAGCTATGTATGTTTAGCAGTATGTTAGTGTGTGTATACAGTAAGGTAGACATATATGCTGACATACCTGTCCAACATATGGCTATGTAGTTATGTCAACATATGTATGTGTAGATATCTTATATGTATATATATACATATGATATCCATATATGTATACATACATAGAGAGAGAGAGATGTAGGACCACATAGACAGATGCTGATAGAATATTGTAGCGACATATCTATGTAATGCACACATGCAGAGATAGAAATATGTAGATACATATACATAGACAGACTGATCTGACCACCTACAGGTATGATTGTATATGCTGACCTGCAACACAGCCTGCCCCCTGTCGCCCACACCCCTCTGTGCCGCCACATCTACAGCAGAATATGTACATCAATATATATATATGTGCAAATGTATACACACATATGTACATGTATATAGAAATAGACATATAGACATATCTTAATACATATATATATGTATAGAGAGAGAGAGAGAGATGTATACAGAGCTGGAGTGAGGCACATGTGTACAGATGTATTGCAACTGGTGCCTGGTGACAAAGGCACGGAGTGAACACCAGTGTCACATCTGGAGTATCATACCACAGTCCAGATCACCTACACAGGTAACCACCATATAAATGAGTGTCCGCCCACCACTGCATGTGTCAGGGGTGGTCAGGGTCAGACATGTGTACAATAGTGGCCCCAATGATAGTCACAGTGGCACACTATCCCTGGAACAGCTGCACATGGTATGTGTCCGCACACATGGTCAGTCAGGCATGGACATGTAGGTCGGTGTACCCCCCACAGCACGTAATGTATGCCATGGTATGGACCTCACACGACAGCAACAGATATGTAGAAGGACACAGTGACATGTACAACATGGTGACAATGCACCCAAACACAGTACCATTGCACAGTGACTGTCAACACCATAGAGTACACATATGCCACCCACGTACAGGTTACCACCCCCAGATGCACATATGGAGGTCACACCGATGACAGATGTCCAACAGGCATTGTACCACCGGCCACCATCCACAACCTACCTGTCTGCTGTGTGTCGTCTGTGCCACTGCAATTTAGTGCACATGTGTAGGTACGGGTTCAGACTCACAGACAGGACACACCCTGCAACAAACCACACAGTGTTACGATGCGAGACTCCCCATGTGTACATGTCACACATACCCCTGCTGCATGTCACTCAGATAGGTAATATGCCATATGTGTCACCCTGTGTAACTGTGTGACGGCAGCAGGTACCATCACACCACATGTGTCACAATTGTCAGGTTAGCAGAACAGTGCGCTGCTGTAGACACGGGGCATTAGCATATTGTATAGTATTGTATTACAATGTCATGTATTGTGTTGTATTGTATTGGTATGGTGAGGTGCCTCCTGCATGGAGTGGAACCACTGGTGCTGTGCTCCAGTGTACAGGTACATACCCTGTAGTCCAGGTAGTGTAACATAGCACCTCTATATGTGTGTTTAGCGCCTGTCAGAGGGTATGTAGCATGCAACTGGGGATACCAGCAGGTCCCGTCCATGTCGTGTAGTCTACTCACCTGTGGGTGTCTCTCACCTGGATAACTGTGATGACCTTGAGGTTAGGGTCAGCAGGGATAACCATGCCTTAATACAGGGGGAGGGCGGGGTGACACCTGCACTGACCCTGTCCGCCACAATGTCGTCTAGCTGTGGTGTAGGTGAAATATGTGTAGTGTACTACCCATGGGCATAGAGGATGGTTCCTGACCAGGTCGCTAAATAGGTCACGTAGGCCTCCTGGTCATCTGCAGTATCACGCTTGATGTCCCACTCAACATTGCCCATGTGGTCAGTGTGATGGGAAATAGATCCTTACCAGTGCTGCTCAGACATACCCTCCCTTCAGAGACTGATGCTCTGTCTCGTAGTAGCATACATCAAGTGTGATACAATCAGTATATGGCTGGGGTTCGCCGGACAGGATGCTGTCCCTTTGTGGACAGTGTCCTGGACATATATGGGACTGCATGAGCCATGCGGTCTTGGAGATGTCTGTAGAAAGCAATTGTGTAGGGGTCAGCATTGTGTGATGTCTCTGACACTGGCCCAGTGGGCTGTAAGGATACCATATCAGTGTTACAAAGTGTAACGTCTGTATCTGTAATGTTGTGCACTGTAGCCATCTGTGCTGGTGGTGGAGGTGGGATATGTATATCCAGGGCAAGCAGGGTGTTGTCAGCCCACAGTAGTCGCCGATGTCGCCATACAGTACCTAGACACAAACACACAGAGTGAGGAGGTGCACCTCACCTGAATTGGTGTTCTGACTGCTGGTGTCCAGTAGTATGTATGCGTCGTAGCCTGGCAGGTACTGTACAACAGTTGCTGGCTGAGCACTGATACCTGGCCATCTACATGTGTATCCACCAATAGACAGACAGCTGCCACATATGTGTGATATGTGGTATTATGACAGTCAAGTAGCATGTGTATTATGTGTGCCAAGGTCTGCCAACATAGATTGCTGATACCATGTTATCTTTATTCCCAGGTACATGGCCCACCCGAGACATGCAACCTACTCCGTGGCTGAGGATGAGGAGATACACCAGAGCCTGGTGCGGGACTATGCAACACTCTTTTCCCGCACCAGCCAGAATCAACAGGTGAGGGCTGCACTGTGGCAGGACCTTGTCCGGCGGGTAAATGATATAGGCATGCATAATAGGACATATGAGCAGGTGCGACATCACTGCAGTGATTTGATTAGACATGTCCGTCAGCGTCGTCAGATATCCACAGGCAACAGGTCGCCACAGGTGGTGGGTGGCTACACATCCCCACTCACCAGACTGGAGGGACTGCTCCTGAGTGTAGTGGCTCCAGTCCACCTGCAACAACAACAGCAGCAGACATGCGTCATGATGGAGGCTGGAGCCGCAGCAGCAGGACACTGAGCGTGCAGGTATTATGTCACATGTGTAGTTGACTGTTGTGTACACTGGTAGTTAATGCATGTGTGTGGTGTGTCCTTTGTTTGTAGCTGCAACCATAGTATATAATGTGCAAGTGTGATATCCGCAATATTAGCTGCAGACCTTTGAAAGGCGACTGTGGTACTCCTGACCTGTATCATACTCAGTAATATTGGCACAGTTGTGCCCACTAACATTAGTTTCCTCCTGTCTGCAGGACCCTCCGGTATCACTGCATTGCAGCCTATCCATGCTGGTGAGTGTCTATTTACTTTACCTGTTAAGATGTTGGTAGTAATAGTACCTTTTGGCACACTTAGTGGTGCCCCTTGTATGCATGTAGGTGTGTCTGTGTCTGTGTGTCAATATCACGCATACTGAGTACTGTTCAATTGTGTGAAACTGTGTGCACGTGTGCATGTGTGCAAGTGTGCAAGTGTGCAAGTGTGCAAGTGTGCAAGTGTGCATGTCTGCATGTGTGCATGTGTGCATGTGTGCACCTGTGCATGTGTGCATGTGTGCATGTGTGCATGTGTGCATGTGTGCACCTGTGCATGTGTGCATGTGTGCATGTGTGCATGTGTGCACCTGTGCATGTGTGCATGTGTGCATGTGTGCATGTGTGCATGTGTGCACCTGTGCATGTGTGCATGTGTGCACCTGTGCATGTGTGCATGTGTGCACCTGTGCATGTGTGCATGTGTGTGCATGTGTGCACCTGTGCACATGTGTGCATGTGTGCATGTGTGCATGTGTGCATGTGTGCATGTGTGCATGTGTGCATGTGTGCACCTGTGCATGTGTGCATGTGTGCATGTGTGCACCGCTGGCAGTGTGAAGACATTGTAAACTGTGTTTCCTGTTTACTTCCCACAGGTTCTGTTGCTGCTCTGGTGTTATCTAGCAGGGAAACTGAGTCAGGTGCCGTGGGTACTGCTACTGATGACATTGGTGTAGTGGCACAGGACGGTATGCCAGGGTCCGCCATTGGTCAGCCAATTGACAGTACACAGCTGTCGACACCATCCATGCGCACAGTTATCCTGCCAATACACCCTTGTCACCACTGTCCCTAGGTGATGGACAGCATACAGTGGGCATTGACCAGGGTAATGTGGTACCTGCGGCACATGCTTCCCCACACAGCAGCCATGGGCATGGCCCAGACATGGTACCACACAGACAGATGTCCAGGGTTCTCGTGGGAGCATCCATGGGCGTACTGCCCCTGGCAGATGTGCCCACAGAGGACTTACAACCTCAGCTATGTTCCGGACTGTCATGCAGGCACAGTCACGTATGGAACGGTACACCAGACAGGGTCTGAGGGAGCTGACAGCATGTCGCACAGCCATGACCGACGGTATGCGTGACATTGCGGCCGCCATCCGTGATTTCACCGACGTTGTAGACAGACGTTGTGGGGACATATTACACCGTCTACACAACTACATGTCCATGAGCCAGGGTGATGGTGGGCGGTTGCGTCGTCGACGTGGCCGTATGCCAGCAACAGCAGCAGCTGGCAGTCGGCGTGGATGACAACAGGGCCATGGCCGCCCCCGTAGTGCCAGCAGCAGCCCCAGCAATGCTGGGACTGTGCTGTCATCAGACCGCCCCAGGAGACCACGTGCACGTGGCTCTGGCCAGGGCCGACAGGGCTCTGTGTCCAGTCAGCGAACACCTGCTTCTGATGACAGTACCCAGTCTGGGTTGGTACCGGATACGGTCCGTAGCACCCCTGCAAGGCACAGGTACCGTGTCCGTGGCCAGAGACACTGATCTGTATGACCTGGCAGGTACAGTCTGTGGCTGTCCACAAACACCAGTATATGGCAGCCATGAGGTGGAACTGTGTGCATCCATACACACATGCAAAATAACAACACCTAGGGCTACCGCATACACGCACACACTGCATCAACACTGCCCCACCTTCTACTGCTGTCCCTCACCAACACACATACACATACATGTCAATTGGTGGTATGGGTGGCTGACCCAGGCATACCAAGTTCACACCCTGTGCATATGATGAAACTGTGCCACCTCCTGCAGTCTGTAACAACTGTGCAGGTACAGGTTAACATGTTACTGATGCACAGGGTGACCACATAGATGTGTAGTAATAGTATCATGTTTTGAACAGTACTGTGTGCTGATTTAATTGTGGGTATATCACAGCATGCCTGATGCAGTATTTGTGTGATTGTCATGTCCTGTTGTCTACACCCATGGTAAGTACCATAGTGTATCATCTGCACATGTTGGCATACTAGTGGTAATGATGTCAACAGCAGCCTACATACATAGGTAGCACAGGGGATGGGTAATGAATGTAGTAATACACAATGATGGACATGTAAATTGCAAGTGGCATGTTGGCCACACTAGACTCTGCAATACAGATGTGTGAGGAAGTTGATATGTGTGCAGAACTACACAACTGGTACAGGACACACAGGTGCACACTAGCACTGCATGCACACACCTCATACCATGCTAGACAGCCCCAACACACATAACGAACTGTCACGGGAGGGAGAGTCCCCATACATGTCAGGGATACTGTGGTGGCAGGCCAGGGAGCATGCATCCTACTAAGTATGGCACCACTGAGAGAAGGATCGGTGTCTGTTATCTGACATGTGTATTACTGCAGGTATGGGCACATGGGTTTATATCCAGTTATTGTACATCCTGACAGTACATGCATGTTCCGTACACTTGTGTGCACTGAGACTGGACCCTGGCCATCTGACCAGTGTTTTTCCATGTACATGTGCATAGCGCCTGCATATGTGCAGTGTTACCTTATGGAACTGGTACAGCTTGTTTGTTGTACAATGGACTACATGGAGCACTGTTCACTGTACCTTTGTTTGCATGCATGTTTGCTTGCAATTACCCTGGAATACCGATCACACCTGCAATGCATAGTTATAGGGCTTCTGTGGACTCCTAGTGCCATCTGTGTAGCCTACTGTATGTATGGCCATGTCCCACTTGAGAGGTTGCCACTGTTTGACCTGTTCACATGTACATTGACTGTGACACAGTGCATATGACCTGCCTGACATGTGTCCACGTGAGCAGTCATAAATGCTACTGCTCAGTAGTCACAGGCACTACACCTTCACACATCCATCTCCTGTTGAACTACCTGCTTTGCTAGGGACAGCCTGCACCTGTCACCCCTGGCCTATCGGATATTGGCAAAGCCTCTTGCTACCCCCATAGTGCCTATGTTAGGCAGGGCTCACATGACAAACCCACCTTCATAGGTATCACAAGGGATAAGACACTAAGAGCAATGCTACCCAACGCCAGATGTCTAAACCTCCAGATGCATGCACCCAAAACACTCCTTTGCAGGAAACATTGACATGTGTGCAGTCACAGACGCCAGGTTCAAGGCTACTGGGAGCACTGCAGCACTACCGGGTGTAACCGGTTGATTCCTTTGCTACAGTCACCAAGGCCATTGCCGAGGAAGGTGGTTCACACAGCCTACCTGGACCTTGCAAGCGCCTTAACAATACCCCACTTGGGCATTCTAGGCAAGCTCACCAGCTTGAATATGAGCCCCTATGTCACTAGATGGATTGCACAGTGGCTCAAGAACAGAACCCACATGGTTAGCATTGCTGGAGCCATGCCAGACCCCATAACAGTTCCAGGATGTGTCCCAGAAGGCTCAGTCCTGGGACCCTCTTATTAGGTACATATTTATTTGTGGAGGTACAGGCCAACACGGATGAACTGTGGCTGTCCAAATATGCAGATGACTGCAAACTGGACACCATAATCGACTACCCAGCTGACACAGGCATCTTCCAAAGGGGCATCATAGCAACAGACAACTTGTGCCAGGGCCATGGCCGTCTGCTGAACAGTGTGTAGAAGGGGAATGTGCATCCTGTAGTCTGTTCACCTGGTTACCAAAGGGACATTGTCCCCACACACTAACCCCCTCAGCCAAAAACACACACTTGCCAATTGCAGGATTCAAACCCTATCTGACTGTTATGACACGTGAGACAGGCGCATTAGCTGAGCACGCTATTTGCATTACTGGGGGTTTTCTCTTCCCCTGCTATACTTATAGAGTGCTGACATCATCAGTATTTAGAAAAGGGAATGGGCATCCTGTAGTGTCCTATCCTATTTGCCAAAAGGGACACGTCCCTCACACACTAACCCCCCCCAGACAGACACACACATTTGCCATTCACAGGAATCAAACCCCTACCTAGTTATGGTTATGACACTTGAGACGGATGCATTAGCAGAGCGCGCTATTCGCATTACTGGGAGTTTTCCTTTTTCCTGCTCTACTTATAGGGTGCTGACATCAGCAGTGTTTAGCAAAGGGGAGGGGCATCCTGTAGTCTGTTCACCCAGTTTCCAAAAGGGACATTTTCCTCACACACTAACCCCCCCTCACACAAACACACACACTTGCCATTCACAAGAATCAAACCCCTACCTAGTTATGTTATGACACTTGAGACGGACGCATTACAAAAGCGCGCTATTTGCATTACTGGGAGTTTTCCTTTCTCCTGCTCTACTTATAGGGTGCTGACATCAGCAGTGTTTAGCAAAGGGCAGGGGCATCCTGTAGTCTGTTCACCCAGTTTCCAAAAGGGACATTTCCTTCACACACTAACCCCCTCACACAAACACACACACTTGCCATTCACAGGAATCAAACCCCTACCTAGTTATGTTATGACACTTGAGACGGACGCATTAGCAGAGCGCGCTATTCGCATTACTGGGAGTTTTCCTTTCTCCTGCTCTACTTATAGGGTGCTGACATCAGCAGTGTTTAGCAAAGGGGAGGGGCATCCTGTAGTCTGTTCACCCAGTTTCCAAAAGGGACATTTCCCTCACACACTAACCCCCCTCAGACAAACACACACACTTGCCATTCACAGGAATCAAACCCCTACCTAGTTATGTTATGACACTTGAGACGGACGCATTAGCAGGCCGCTATTCGCATTACTGGGAGTTTTCCTTTCTCCTGCTCTACTTATAGGGTGCTGACATCAGCAGTGTTTAGCAAAGGGGAGGGGCATCCTGTAGTCTGTTCACCCAGTTTCCAACATTTCCCTCACACACTAACCCTCCTCATTCAAACACACACACTTGCCATTCACAGGAATCAAATCCCTACCTAGTTATGTTATGACACTTGAGACGGACGCATTAGCAGAGCGCGCTATTCGCATTACTGGGAGTTTTTCTTTCTCCTGCTCTACTTATAGGGTGCTGACATCAGCAGTGTTTAGCAAAGGGGAGGGGCATCCTGTAGTCTGTTCACCCAGTTTCCAAAAGGGACATTTCCCTCACACACTAACCCCCCTCACACAATCACACACACTTGCCATTCACAGGAATCAAACCCCTACCTAGTTATGTTATGACACTTAAGACGGACGCATTAGCGGAGCGCGCTATTCGCATTACTGGGAGTTTTCCTTTCTCCTGCTCTACTTATAGGGTGCTGACATCAGCAGTGTTTAGCAAAGGGGAGGGGCATCCTGTAGTCTGTTCACCCAGTTTCCAAAAGGGACATTTCCCTCACACACTAACCCCCCCTCACACAAACTTGCCATTCACAGGAATCAAACCCCTACCTAGTTATGTTATGACACTTGAGACGGACGCATTAGCAGAGCGCGCTATTCGCATTACTGGGAGTTTTCCTTTCTCCTGCTCTACTTATAGGGTGCTGACATCAGCAGTGTTTAGCAAAGGGGAGGGGCATCCTGTAGTCTGTTCACCCAGTTTCCAAAGGGACATTTCCCTCACACACCCTAACACACACACTTGCCATTCACAGGAATCAAACCCTATCTAGTTATGTTATGACACTTGAGCGGACGCATTAGCAGGCCGCTATTCGCATTACTGGGAGTTTTTCTTTCTCCTGCTCTACTTATAGGGTGCTGACATCAGCAGTGTTTAGCAAAAGGGAGGGGCATCCTGTAGTCTGTTCACCCAGTTTCCAATAGGGACATTTCCCTCACACAAACTTGCCATTCACAGGAATCAAACCCCTACCTAGTTATGTTATGACACTGGAGACGGACGCATTAGCAGAGCGCGCTATTCGCATTACTAGGAGTTTTCCTTTCTCATGCTCTACTTATAGGGTGCTGACATCAGCAGTGTTTAGAAAGGGAATGTGCATCCTGAGTGTCTTTTCCTATTTGCCAAAAGGGACATTTCCCTCACACAAACACACACACACACTGAGCACTTGCAGGATTTGAACCCCTATCTAACTATGTCATGACACTTGAGACGTACGCATTAGCGAAGCACGCTATTCGGATTACTGGGGAGTTTTATTTCTCCTGCTGTACTTCTAGGGTGCTGACATCATCTGTGTTTGGAAAGGGGAATGTGCATCCTGTGGGGAAGCAGACACCAAGCACACTATGGCTAAGCTGTCATTCCCTAGGGCAAACAGCCTAGTGTTGACCTCTACACCATTATGTTTAATTGTCAAATGCACATTATTTGTTGCTGATAGACTGTTTGCATATCTTTATTGCCATAGCATTCCCTGTTGGTATGAACAACCTCTGCATCTGTGGGAACTGTTTGCATATGGGAGGGATCCACTATATCACGTATGTCTCTGTAGTCATTTAACTGTGTGCACTGGGCAGACTGCTGTAATGTGGTTGGTCCCTGGCATAACACATAACAATACCAGATATGTGTGTCCCACTGCTAAACCAAGATTTGGACTAAGTGTGTGAGCATGCCCAGTTCAGCCTTCCCATGGCATGTTGTCAAAGTGTGTGAGCATGCCCAGTGTGATTATTCCATATGTTGGACTCTGCAGATCACCACATTTGTGGATGTGTGTGATCTTCACAAACTAAGTGTGTGAGCATGCCCACTTCAGCCTTACCATGGCATGTTGTCAAAGTGTGTGAGCATTCCCAGTGTGAGCATCCCATATGTTGGACTCTGCAGCCCACCACATTTGTGGATGTGTGTGAACTTCACAAACTATCACCCGTTCATGGTTGTGGGTTGTGTGTCATGTTGTGTAGTTACTGTACAACTGCTTTGTGTGTGAACACAACAGGATTATACTGTGCCTGCAGTGTTTGCATGGGATACTTTGCATGCAGTCGTCAACATCCTTTCACACTGACCTAACACTGTAGTACTGTATAGTGTACTGGCAGTACTTTGACTGTGGTGGACAGTAACCTGGGCTTTACTGCTATCACTGCTTTACATTCTGATGGTGGGCACAACAGCCTGGTTGGGGCCAGTTGTGTACATCTGACCATGTTGCATTCTGTTCAGATATGCACTACTTACACCAGACTTGCCCAACATTGTTAGTGTATCCCACAACATAGGTGTACAATTGCAAACACTAGCGTTGTGCCCTAGTCCATGGCTAATGCAAGTTGGGGAGTGTGTTTGTCCTTCAACACACATTGTAAGTGGAGTTTGCCATGACCAATGTAATGGTTGGTATACTGTGCCTCTGTTTACCTGTGACATGACAGTGATACCCAGGATAAACCTACCATCTCCCGTCCACCCATCAGGATTCCTATTGAGGAAGATTGATAAGTGACTCTATGGGTAGCCTGTGCTGAGGGTTCACTCATGGGTGGGGGTGGCTTCTGTGTTATGGATCACACAGTACAGCCTGTCCTATGTAAGTCAGTGCTGGGGTTCAGGTCTGTCATGTGCATAGCTCACTGCCATTCAGATTGTACTATGTGCAGCATTTTTATTGATGCCAGCAACACATGCAGAACATGGCATGTGTGTAGGCTGATTGATACTCCTGATGTGGTACTGTTGGGGACTTTACAGTTGATGGAGGTGTCTGCTGAGGTACATCCCACAGGGGCTATTGTAGTCGATTGTACCACTGATGCAGGAGGACTGCAGAGCCACAATGACCTCCCCTTATGTAGATCTGACATCCTTCATGATTAGGTGGGTATATGGTATGTTTCTGTAAACACTACAGCACATGTTTGTCAGTGCAGGATATCTATCACCCTGTGTCCCCAGGTCTCTCATTACATGTTATCTACATAATGGGTTAACACCTATGTGGTAATTGGTGGGCACTTACTGTATATCCACGGGGGTTGACTATACACATTTCTGCACTTAGCTTGCTGACATAGCTATGGCACCAGTTGTCTGTTTGTATGTGGCCCTTTTGTGGGATGCATGTGTCAGCTGGTGGATCATATGTGGTGAGCGGTTTGTAGTCCTCTGCAAACATGTTAGGACACAGTCCTTCCATGTTTGCCTGTACCTATGGGACATATATACCAGATGAGGGGGATACCAGGTCCAAGCCTTGTGGGATGCCAGTTATATCTGGTTTGTAGTCTGACATGGCTGAAGAATGTCTGACCATGTCTGTTCTGTCCTTGGTCTGGTTTGCAACCCCTCTACTGACATGTGGGTTTATATTTACACTGGTGAGCCTATCTATACTGAACATGTAGGGTATTGTATAGATGCCTTTGCAAGGTCCAGATCCACTGTGTGGAGCACATTGCCCTCATCAATGACCTTAATGACTGTTTCAATTGAGTCCAACATGGTTAGGGGCAGGATATGCACTTGAGGAGGCCACACTGTGTTGGGTCCGGTGTCAGTAGGTCCCCGACATCCATATTTCTGTGGTACATGCTGCTCCTTTCCATAGCTGTGCAATCTGGGCTTCTCAGGATTATGGGGTAGTACTGTTCAGTATCCACTCAGGCAACACCTTTGTTGAGAAGGACCACTGTTGTTGTACACTGCTCTTTGGGTACATATTCTGTGGTACGGCTGGCATTGAGCAGTAGTGTGGTGTGGCATTCCATTCATCTTAGACTCCATGTTGCACATCGCCCAGGTCACCATCTCATACCATTGCTGCTGTGTGTTTTGCTTTGGAGATGTTGTCTGTTACCTCAGCATCTGCTATGTCAGGGGGCCAGCTGTCTGCTGGGATACATATTCTGCATACATGGGGGTGTGGGGTTTGCACTGCACCTGTCGGGATGTATGTTGGCAATATGTGTGTGTGTTTGTGGTGTTTGTGTGATTCAGTACATATCTGTGAATTCACAAGATGGCTCCTACCATCAGTTGTGTAAGCCTTGGGATTATCCTTCATGTCCTGTACAATTTGTATCTACATAGGTTCATAGGTTCATACTAGGCTATCCACCCTGGGCATTTGTTAGGCTAGCCAGAGTGTGTGTGGCTTTTGAGACCCCTTGCTATCTGGATATTATGGCCATGTATTGTTTGCTTAGCTGTGCCTCTGTCTGGACATCACACAGTGAAGACCCCCACTGTAACTCTACAATCATCCATCCACTTGGCAAGATTCCTGTTGAACAGTGTCAGTGAGGGGCTCTGCCTAACATGGGGTGGGAGTCTGGTCCAGGGTGTGTGGAGCCTCTGGATTATGTATCTGTCCCACCAGCACATCCTATTTCATTATGTGTTGGGGTTGACATCTCTCACTCTCGCAGCTCAATGGATATGTGTTGTCTGGGGTGGAGCAGGTCCATTACTCCTGTGTTAGGCATGGCCTCCTACAACAGGCATGCAATGCCTCTGTGTGGGCAGTCTGCGACTGGAGTCAGCTGGGGTGTCTACAGCCTAGCAGCATATGACATATATGTATGACACTTTATCCTCTTGGTAAGGTACCTTTGCAGTCTTCCTAACTGCTGCAGGTGTCAGGTAAGGTAGATCCCACATGAGGCATTGTACTGGATTATGGGTGTGATTGGGATAAAGTATAGGGGCACAGTGGCCTCTGTTGCCATAGATGTGACTCCTTTCCTAATACAGTGTCACATGTAGACAGTCTTCCTAGCCACATTGGCAATGTGGGTGTCACATAACAGGTTACTGTTCACTTGTGTCCCTTGGTCCCTGGTTACTCCTTCCATACATAATGGTTTACCACCTTTGTGGTATTTCGTGGTACCTTGTCTGGTATTTGGTGGGACATTCATACTGTCCAGTGTCTTCCGGACGGTTGGGGGGGGGGTTATTGTGTGTGAGAGTGCGGTCTGTAGCATACTACAGACTGCACAGCAGTCTTGCCTACAGTTAGTTGCACGTGGGTGAACTCCACTGCCTTGTGCATTGTCAGTTACCTGGACGTCTGGGTGTCTGTGCTGCCTATGGTTACTCACCTCCTTTTATGTAGTGTTCCAGGTTTTGGGGCCATGACACATGGTACATGATATAACCTGGTAGTGCTGGTGTGCTGTCAGGAGCCTTGCAGCAGGTTTCTGTCACTGCACAGACATCGATGTTCTCTATTCTGGGGATGGCCTAGGGAGCATGCATATTGGGGTGTACATATCTGGCATCGGTCATCATTTCCCTTATGTTTCTTCCCACTTATGTTTTCTCGGGTGGCGGGTCAGTCTGTTCAGCCTTGCCTACAAAAGGATGTGTGGAGGTGGCCAAGGCCTTATCCACTATTCAGACGCCCAGGGGTAACGGGTGCAGGCCATCCCAAGGGCAGCTGCATGGCTTGTCAAGCATGACATCCCAACCTGACAGACATTGGATCCCCTTGGACTGACACCAGTAAATGTGCTACTTGCTATGACTGATCAATCCATGTTTCTACTGTGGCATTATTCTTGGTAAGGGTAGGTTGCTGCAAACGGTGAGGGTCATACCAGCCTGGACTACATAATCGGATAGCTCATCTGTGTCTCTTTACATGTAGTCTAGGGCAGTACACCTCGGGTCATTCACACCAGCATGGACTATGACTGCATCATATTTCTGTTTGCTTTGGAGTGACCTTCATATTTCTGTTATGTGGCATATTGTGGCGGCCTACAGGCAGCTTACTGTACCCTTTCCTTTGTTCAGTCTGCTGTGCGGGACAGCAGTGTGTCTGACTATGGAGTCACCTATTGCAACTGTATCAGGCATGTTGTTTCTCCTTCTGGCCTGTGACTGTTTGGCACACCAGCTTTGTGTGCTATGTGTTGCATGTGCTATGTTTGGAGGCTGTTTCATTGGGTGTCTGCTTTATTGGCCTCTGTTGGTGTGCTGTGTGTGTGATTTCTGCCTCCGGGAATGTATTTCTGTGTTTATGTGTTTGGTTTGCAGTTGTGGTAGGTCTATGTGGGTATGTGTTTGTGGTGTGTGTGGTTACCTTCTCCTACTGACTTGTTTTGGGTGTACTGAGTTGGGGGAGCTCTGCCTCCGGTTTAGATGGATGGTTGCATCTCTCACATATATTTGTATTTCTTGGGTGGAGTTGGTGGTTGTCTGTGTACTTGGGGCAGGTGTAACATTGCCTCAGGGTTCACAGATTCCACTTGTTGTGCCTGGCCTTACTGGATTGCATGTGTGGACAGATTATATTGCCATACTACTGATCAGTAATTACGTCATTGTTCATGCTTGCTCTATCATGTAGTAGCTTCCTCTTTCTCTTGCATGTTTTGGTTATGGCTGGTGTCCACCATGCCCGATTTAGGCACTGTGTCTTGTTTTAATTTGGGACTGCATAATCCAAGCATTCCTGGCGGTGTTCATGGAGTGGCTGTCTTGCAGGTTCTGAGGCGTGGCCCATATTTTGCACCTGCAGGACCTTTCATGGCTTCCACATCATTTTGGAGGTGTGCACATAATGCTTAGCACATGTTTTCCACTGTGTTTCCCGGACAGGGACTGTGGTCAGGATTTGTATATCCAGTGTGATTACTATATGGTCTGGTGTTACCAGTGTGCAATACACTTCTCATCTTGACATCCCGTACCCATGTTGCTGATTATCACATCCAGTATGCTTGCCCCTCTTGTGGGTGTGCTACGTTGTTCCTGGGCCTTTTGGTTTGTGGATTTAATGACCTTTTGTCCTACACTGTTGCAGCTGGTATAATGCTCCCAGTCTATGTGTCTGGGTATTTGCAGTCACCAAATATAATGTGGTTTGGAGGACTTGATATATTCATGTATTCCAGCATGGGCGCAATGCAGTTCCTGGTGTTGGGCCAGTACTCTGTGGCAGGCTATACACTGGTGGGCGGTTTTAGCCACTGTTACTTGAGCATGGCTAGTCCATGCTGCTTTTTCTGGTGGTACCAACATGGGGGTGTGGTTATCCTTGTCATTCTTGATGGTCGCCCTCCTTTTGTAGCTTGTTCCAAGTGTTGAGGATGTACAGCACAGTATGAGGTGTAACCTGGTGGTGTTAGGGTGCTGTTGTGAGCCTTGCCTCAGTATTCTGTTACAGCACAGTTATCAACATTCTCCATACTGGGTGGGCTTAGTCTGCATGCATCTTGCTGTTTGACCTTATCCCTTATCTGATTCTTATCCCTTCTGGTACCTATGGAGATAGGTTTGTGTTTTGCGCCTTCCTATTCAGGGCACACTGTGCATGACAACAGCCTTTGCCAGTATCCATACGGCCTGCACTGATAGGTGCATGCCAGTCCTGGCAGGTGGTGCATCATGTCATGCTCAGCATGTCATCCCAGACTGGCACACAGTTCGTCCCCTTTGCCTACCTGCATTACTTGATTGTTGCACTTCATCATCTCGTTGTCCTGTTGTGGCATGCTGCTTGTTGAGGGTAGGATGTTAGTCGGGGTCCTCAGGTGTGCATATGGTACTTGGTGTTACATTACTTGACACACAGCATTCATGCCTCAGGTGGTGCTGCAGGGCTGCCTCTGTCGGATGCACATATTACACTTCCCTGTACATGTTTGGGAACAGGTTGTGTCACATTAGGCATCCCTGTTACTATATGGTGAGTCGGAGAGGGGTATCATTCCCAAGGTTCCTACTGAGCCAATGTATGTGCTATGCGTTGTCTCTTTGCCAAAGCCAGGGCATACTGGGCACGCCTCCTTCTGCCTACTGGGGCAGGCTCAGGTTGTTCCTCCTCCGAGTCACGCTGTGCCTGTGGTGGCCTTGGCGATGGTGGGGGGCTGTTTGGCCCAGCCCTATGGTGATCCTGCTGCAGCTGTTTTCGCATGATCAAATTATGTAGCATAGCACATACCATGACAATTTGGGTACATGTAGTTGGTGTGTACTGCAAGGCTCCACCAGATGTGTCCAGACACCGGAACCGTGACTTGAGCAGCCCGAACACACGCTCTATTACATTACGTGTTTGTGCATGTGCCTCATTATGGCGTTCCTGTTCAGGTGTGTGTGCATTTCTGATGGGTGTCATCAGCCACGGCTCCAGTGCATATCCTGCATCCCCCACTAGGTGTCCGTGTGGGATGTCCCCATTGGCAAATGTCTGGTACAGCTGCGTCAGATGCCAGATGTGGGAATCATGGTAGCTCCCAGGACAGCCGGCACACACATTCATTATTATGCCCTGGGCATCACACACGACCTGGCAGTTGATGGAGGGGAAGCCCTTGCGGTTTATGTAGGCCCTACCCCGCTCTCCTGCTGGTGCTTTGATGCGTATGTGCGTGCAGTCTATGGCACCCAGTACCTCAGGGTATTCCGCTATTTGCTGGAAGAGACGCATGTTGCTGGCCAATACCTCACGGGCATTGGGGAAGTATACATGATCACCGACATGTGCTGACATGGCATCCAGGAACTGGTGCAGTACCCTGGAAGCTGATGCCTGTGATATCCCCATCATATCGCCAGTTGGTCTCTGGAAGGTACCTGTTGCTAGTATTCTTAGGCCAACACATACCTTGGTTTCCACTGGGATGGGTTCCCCTCTGTTGGTTCTGTGTGTGAGGCGTGGCCTGCACAGCTCCACTATTTGCTGCAGGAGGTCTCTGTCCACTCTATAGCTCTACTATCTCCAGCTCATGTAACCCGTGGTAGGTGACCCTGGGCCTGTACACTCTTCTCCGTCTCCTCACTGCGGGTTGCCTGGCACCATCTGCATTGTCACCACCCTCAGCAAGTCGCCTATGTCTCATTATGACAGCTATGGCAGCCCCTAACATTTTTGCTCTGAGTTCAGCTTTTTCAGTTTTCACTTCTGATAACTTAACTCCTGTCTTGCAGTGTCTCTTGAGAGAAACATTCTGCACTGCTGTTTGCAGAGTTTTAAGTGCTGGGCTGGCCTAGTATTCTGCCTGTGTAATTGCCTGCATCTAATTGTTTTCACCTGCTAGCTCCAGCAGTATTCCCTGCTAACTTCCTAGTACATCTGTTGTTTCCTTTTTCCTTTCTGTTTCCTCAGGGTGGGGCCATGTGCAAACCAGCAGAAACACGCTCACAGTGGCTTACATGCGCGCACACACACTTACACAGTTCAAGATCTCCTTATTCAGTTTTAAACGCGTGCACGCCCGCGCAAACGGTGTTAAACAGCTCCCAACACACTCCCACATGCTTAGTCTGCCTTATACGCGCGCACACTGCCTTACACGCGTGCACACCGCCTTACACGCGCGCACACCGTCTTACTCGTGCTTCACGGCGCGCACACGTGCGCATACACGTACAACAAGAAACTTTGGTGTAGGCAACAGTGTACACCTTCCATTTCTTGGCTTTCTCATGTTTACTTGGGGGCACACCTCCTCCCTTGATGTCTCTCTGACATCTGTCATGTAACTCTACCTTCCAATCACTTTTATCCCTTTCTAACATTCCCCCCTGTGATGTCACCTATCTCCTACTCTGTTCCTCCCCCTTCTGTAACTCTTACACTACTCAGACTGTGCTCATTTACTATGTGACAGTGGTATTCAGTATCCTTACCCTAATTTGCATCAGATTGCCTACTAATGCTTAGTTACATCTCTTACACTTGGCTTCCCCCCTTGGCAACCACTACACGGTGGCCATGTTGGTTTTCCTATGCTGGTCCCTCCATTGACATTCCATATAATGCATAAAACCTACATTTGTAGGTTTAAAACCTTCGTTTTCATGTTTTATGCAGCGCAGCCCACTTGCGTGGGGCTGCGCTGGGTTTACACATCGGCAATTGCCGAAAAAAAAAAAAAATATTTTTCATTTTTTTGCATGGGGTTGCATTGCCAATGGCCACATATTTGGCCATTGGCATGCTGCCTATAACATATGCACCCTTTATTTGGAGCTGACATGGCTCCATTGCCGTGTTTGCAGAAACGTACTCAGTTGTCAACTGAGTACATTTCTGCAGCTAACACGGCTCTTACACGGGCTGTTCTGGGCTTCCTGGATCGCTAATCAGCCTCATTTGCATGCTATTCGGCTGCAAGTGGGCTGATTAGCTTAGCCACGCCCACTCCGTGTAAGAGCCGTGTTAGACTAACTCTTACACGGACTTTGGGCTGTTCCTGGATCGCGAAGGCTACATGGAGTCTTACACTACTCTTAGACTCCGTGTAAGCCTTCGTGAATCCGGCCCTTAGAGTTCATGAAATTATGATTGCTTCAATATTTTATGTGAGCCCTCTCTTCTCAACACCTGCAATGTACCAAGAATTGCTTCCTGCATTTATATGGGGTGCTTGTATTGATAGCATATTTAAGTACAATTATACATTATTTTTGCATTCATTATGTTGTTCTTACTGCCATTGGAATGGTCTGGATATTGTTTTTCCATGTTGCTCTCATTTCTGATGGCCAATCCTAGAAATTTATGACTGTATATTTCTTATTAGGTAAGACACTATAATCATTGGGTTTCACAATTTCAATGAATAATGTTACTTCTGTCTTTTTACTTGGACTAATGTATCTTTTTCTTGTATCTGTTTTTCTCAGCTGTTGGTATCTGGCAATCAAATGTGATCTGAACTTCATCATTATTGATAATGTTTTGTTATTCATTCTTTTAGTGCTTCTCAGCTAGTTCTATGTTGTAGTGTTTTCACAATGTCCGTTGCAGCAGTCTTACCACATTATAGTGCTTTATGGTATGTAAATCATCAGCCATGAGTGTATTATAACCATCAATAAGATGTACAACTGATTCCAGGTTTGTTTTATAGAACACGCATTTGTCTGTTTCTCCTACTTTTTCAATAGACTTTGTAAACCAGCACATAAATGGTCGAGTATCTTAGGCAACCATTTTAGTCTTTCATGTTTTGGTTTAATTTCCTATCTCCTTAATCAGTCCTGCATAAAGTCTTGGTCAACATGTGGCTGTTCTAAAAGTTTTCTATATCTGCCACTAAATTTGTGGACTTTCCAGTTGTCTTTCCTTTTTTCTGGTCCTTTTCTGTATATTCTTCCTTTTATTTTTTATTTTTTTATTTTTGGCACAATAATTTGCTGTGTGACTTTAACTTCTTTTTCTTTGATTTCCATTCCCATTCATTTTCAAAAAGCTTTAGAATGCTCCTCATTCTTGGATTTGATGAGGTCAGCAAATACATATGCAGTCCCAAGATTGCAGATCTCAGTGTCGTCAATTTTGAGGAGGCCCATACCTCCTTAAGACTGAGGGATATATAATATTGCTCTTCACCACTTTTATGCATAATTTGATAAGTATGCAGCAGTATGTTTATTTTCTTGTCCAACTGATCCAAACCTATTTAGAATAGGAAGAACAAATTCATTTATAGCTTGGACTTTGTTCCTAGCTGTCAAGACAGTTCTCAGTATTAGATTTAGTCTTCTGAAGTATTCATTACTGAGCTTTGTTATTGCTTACTCATGTTTTATAAATGACGCTTCATCTATTCCCAAATATGTATATACTCCCTCCAGTCAAGTTCATTTGTATCACTTTCCTGTCCCAGGTGGAAGCTTTCTTAGTGCTGCAGTCTCCTATTATAAATCTTGGTTTTGAACATTTATGAAGGCCACATTACATTCTTATACCATCTGAGAAAGTTTGATCACTTATACCTGTGCTTTCAGATACACATCTAATGAACTATACACATTTATACCACTGCAAAATGTAATTGAGTAGATGAGATGTCTTTTAACAAGGCCGATTTCTGAAAGCTAATCTCTAATCATAGCCTAATCTATTAAGTAATATGTTAGATGTAAGACAAACAACAGTGGTGGCAAGGAATCACCATGGAATATTCCTCTTTTAACTTTTTTGATGAAGAAAATAATTCACCCTTTGTTATCACTTAGCTGCAAACTGATTTGCCACTGTTTCATATTCACTGCGATGTAACTGATAAGTGTATCTGTAAGCATTCCATTATCCATTGATGTGGAATGCTGTTGAATATTTTTTTGTAATCTATCAATACCTTATTAAGATTCTTCTCCTTATTAAATGATCTCTATTGTTGCTTAAGAGCAGATAATCCTTGGTTCCATACGACTTTATTGTATTACCTTTCTGCTCTATTGCCATTATTGATTTATTTTTTTTTAGATGGCAACAAACTCTGTCTGTATCAGTTCTAGTACATTATTTACATATTGCCAGAAGGCAGGTTTATTGGCCCATAGTTCTTATAATGGTTTACAGACTCAGTCGAAACTCATTAACACCTATGTAGTATGGAATGTCAGAACTCTAGCCGCCTTCACATATTCTGGTATTCCAGTGCATTTTCTAGAAAATCCACTTAAAAAGCTTAGGATAAACAAATGTAAAACTGTTGAGAACAATAAAAGCTATTACAACTTTACAAATAGCAATGGTATCAGTAATAAATATTCTGTACAGTAACAGTGTATTTAAAGTTTTACTATAAATACTGTAATATATTTTAATGAACATAAATATAAACTTCTGTTTTTTCTAAAGTTTCACCAGTTGTCATATCTTGGTAACTGTACAACTGAGACATATATTCATCAGACATATGTTTTCACATGACTGAACCCTATGAGACTCCACTCATGACCAGTTGGCAGTCTGGCTTGGAGTCAGCTACTTTCACACTGTGGGTTCTAACTGTGAGACAGTTTGCAACCCACCTAATGATATAGGGATTGATGCCAAGCTTAGTGAGTTTTTCTATGATTCCTGAGTGGGGAATGGTATCAAAAGCCTTGGCCAGATCAAGGTAGGCTGTATGAACCACCTTGCCTTCATCCACAGCAATGGTGACTCACTCAAAGAAGATGACCAAGTTGAGCAGGCATGATCTGCTCTTCACCAAACCAAATTGTGTGAGATCCAGACTTTGGAGATTCCCTATATCCTTATTAATTAGGTCCATGATGACGTCTTCCATAGCTTTGCATATCAGACTCATCAGGCTAATGGGGCGATAGTTCCCAGGGTCTGTAGTCACTCCTCCTTTGTGAAGAGGGATGACTGTAGCAGTGCGCCATTCAGTAGGGACAAAGCCTGAGGTGAGGCTGTGATTGAACAGGGCACACAGGTGAGGTGTATAGCAAATGATCTTGTTATAAGTTTAAAACTAGTTTTCAATGGAACCAGGTAAGGTACATGTGTACCTAATATATAATGTATAGCATACACTGGCAGTACCCCTCCTAAAATTAATGAACTTAATCTTAAGTAGAGAGGATTTCCCTGACGTATGGAGAGCTGCTGTTCTTATGCCCTTTCATAAAGGAGTATGCACCACAAACCCAAGGAACTAAAGTCCTATGACTCTAAGTAGCTGCAAAACCATGGGACACTTTATGTCTGACTTCATAAACCATAACATCATGAACTGCAAAAAAAAAAAAAGATAGAAATGTAGACTTGTGTGTGGTAAGGATAGCAATCTAGCCTTAAAGACAGAATCCACATAGTTAAATTAGCTGATGACGCCTCAAAAAAAAGTAAGTAGTGGACTTATTCCAGGAATCATTACTGGGACATTTTCTGTTTTGCATATACTCCATTAAACTCCAAACACTAAATCTAAATTTGTGGCTGACAAGGTTTCCTAATGACTGTAAGTTATTTGTTGCTGTACAGTCACCCCTTAACATGATGCCAGTACAACATGAAATAATCTTCACTAGCTATAGTTGTACTAAAATAGTTAAAACTAAATGCAAAAAAAAGTGTATCATTGTTGCATTTGGAAACAAAATGCCATCTCCAGCTTATACAATGGCTTGATCTCCACTCTAAACTCATACTAAAAGTTTCTTTATGTTATCAGACAAACTCTGAGCAAGACATGACTCAACATGTTAAGTTTTATGAATTTCCAGAAGAAGAAATAAATAACAGCAAAGTAAGCTGTTTTAGGCCAGTCCAAAACAGACGTTATTTGGAAATGCTGACACATAAGGATAACAGATCAACTGTGGAGCCTATATTATTAGTATCATTTACTGTTGCAATCCCAGTCATAGACAGTGCCCAGGATTCATAAATAGTTGTGTAGGCTTTGCACAAAGCCTAAAAGATTTTTACATGTTATTGAGATGAGAAGCAGTGCTAATCACATATACATGCTGCTGATTAGGCCTACGTGAATACATGCATGTTTCAGTGGTCAGCAACAGTGATGACAACCATGAAAATGTGTTCATCAGCATGACATCACACAGTAAACAAACAGGCTTGCTATGGGCAAACCTGTTAAACGTGCTCGCACAGACAGCACAAAGAGCTACATAGGGCAAATGATGCAAGCTGTCCCATGCAGGCAAAGTTTACTGAGTGCAACATAAATGAAGCATAAATACAGAAATAAGTAAGAGGGGCAGGTAAACAGCAAGGGCAACTACAAAACATATGTTACCAGGCATGGAAATTGCACTGAAGACAATGTGCACAGAAATCAAAGATACATATACAGAAATACATAAGAGAGGGGGGAGTAAATGTGCAAATTGTACTAAAATAATTGATTTAAAGGTGCTTATGTCACAAAAAAAAAAATGTAATTATAACATTGTGCAATATTTATGTCATAATAATTAAGGGTGGCCATACTTCCTGAGCAAAGGTAAATAAAAGCAGACATGATATTATATGATATGAAAATTTACACAAAGTAACATTGTAAATGAGGGCATTAAATAAGTTATAAATGTAATTAACATACTGAATTGAGATGACAGCAAAGACATTTGCACAGCATGCAGTTCATCTATATAACAAGGTGAAAGATAAGAATGGTGCAGAAGTCACAATTTCTTTTTGCAAGAATCTAACCAATGCCATCAATGTTACCACTGAGCTGTGTATTAACTGTGTACATCACACAAATAGCCATAACACATTACGAGGAGGATCTCCTTTGAAGGGAATTATGCAATTTAATATACTAATGAGTTTGGATCCCATATGTAAATGTCTGTGCCATTATACATGTGGAAGTAGAGTGTGACATATACAAAACCATTGCATAAGGCACTCCTGCCTGACACAGTTATCATACTGACAGATAAAAACAGATGCAAACACCACACTATAATGTGATTTATTACACACAGCTGTGTTATCTGCCACAGGAAATAGCAATGGATATTGTCACAAAAAAACTGAAATTAATCTATGAATTAAGAAAGGATCCCTGATAATGAATGTAATATCTGCATGTCAAACTGATGACCATTAACTGACAATGCTCATGTGCATGCAGTTGTGATCACTCCTATATCAGTGGTCCTTGGTCAAGGAAGGTTTCTCTGTATTTTTGTACACATACAACCCAAAAACTGAAGCACTCTCATGAAAATGCAGGACTTAAAGCATGTGCCACAATAGCTCTCTCACCATGAGATTGGTGGAACAAATTTCTACTGCCATGAAATCCAAAAATATGTTCAAACCCTTTTGTGCAACATATCCAAGGATAATACTGATGTGATATAATGCAATTTTTTGTGCGATGTCAGTACGTTCACACAAAATCATTCCCTATACTAGATTTGAACATCAAGTTGTACAACTCCTCCAAATAATAATATGTCTATGAATCACAAGTGACACAGTTATCACAGTTGCTGAACTCTACCTGTGTGAAGTCATTAAATCAGATGTGCTTTATCTGCTAATAAGTTATATCTGATAAAATGGATGAGGGATGCCTGTGCCACTCTATAAGTGCACATTAGACTTGAAGGTATGTCACTCCTGTAGGACAGTTAAGGTATACAAATGCTTGCAGTCACTCAATACTGATTTGGAACACTTGACTAAGCGTTGAGGAAATCAGCACAATAGTAGGATTACTGAATCTGTCATGGTGTAAGTGCATCACCAATTTTCAGTTATGTGAATATGTGAAAGCATGACATCATTTTAATGAACCAGAGAGTATGTGCCCTTCTAATTAC
This sequence comes from Protopterus annectens, assembly GCF_019279795.1. Taxonomy (NCBI): domain Eukaryota; kingdom Metazoa; phylum Chordata; order Ceratodontiformes; family Protopteridae; genus Protopterus; species Protopterus annectens. The sequence continues at coordinate 523,921,820 of NC_056744.1, read as the reverse complement.
TTTGAAATAATCTTGTTGTATGCAGGCAACATTGCCTGATGCTAGATATACACAAACACACCTGTGACCTGCTGCTATGTAGCTGTATGTATGCTGTTGTGATGGTAGAGAAACAATTATGTACAATGTGGAAACAATCCAGTATTGGAACACATGCCTTACTTAGGCAACAACTTATATTGCATTGTCTCATGTCCTCAGAAAGTGAGAATGTGTCTTACTACAAATGGCATTGAAGGACAATCTAATCAAATGACAGCATCATTCTTCAGTCTAGCATTTCAAAATGAAAAGTAAAATAAACTCTTGTAAAAGGAGGCAACAACTACACATGAGCATACCACATGTGGGTGACAAAACTGTTAACAACATGTACACTGAGTCTAAGCAGTGATGGCTGGATTTGAACTATGTACCTAATATCACAAGCTACTGAAGGTTAGCTGAAATGCAAGTGCCACTTGATATTTATTTTAAAACTATCACACTACACATTTCAATGGATGACATAACCATTGTGTATTTATTTATTTATTTAACATTTGATTACCAGGAAAGTCCCACTGGGACAGAGCCGATTTTCAGAGGAGGTCTGTGGAGAAATGCTCCAGATGCATCTCTTTGGAATGTGGGAGGAAACTGGAGCACCCAGAGGAAACCCACATAAACTTAGGGAGGACATGCAGACTCCACACAGAAGGTACCCCAGCTGAGAAATAAACTAGAGAACCTCTTGCTGCGAGGCAACAATTCTAAAAGCTGCACCACTGGAGTGATGTATTGTTAAAAAGTGGTTGCGTAGTACACTGTGTAGATATGCATCATATATGTATTTGCAGCCTGTTCTGAACATTAACAGGAAGAACCACACACTCACAGAAGATGGTCTGACCTGTATTTGCACTTCATACCTTTCTACTGGCACAATCTACATGCAAGTGTATTATAAGCATATGCCACACTGCATCTTTGAAGGGGTGACATCACCCATATCAAGCAAAGGAGATGTGTGTGCCAAATGGCTTCTATAGTCATGTAGGATTCTAAATGTTATCAACACTAAGAGGTGTAAGACACTCCTGCATCCATTTGCATTCACACACACAGTCAGGAGGTTCTCATTCCTGTATACAAACTCCCTATATATCCACTGACACAACCTACCAGCAAGTGTAATATACGCACATGTCACAGAAGATGTATGACCTTAGTGATGTGAGAGTGCAGTATTGAAAGCATGACCTCATCAGTGTATTGCATACAGTATGTATTTGTGATCAGAGGGAACAGGAACTGCCAGAGTCATCTGACCATGTATATGTTTATTATGAGTGAGAGTCAAAGGAGCACAGCTGTTGAGTTAATCCTCTATTGATGGTATGTCCCTAACAAAACATACACACACACACACACACACACACACACACACACACACACACACACACACACACACATATTGACTGCTGTGAAATTAGAAATCCCTGGCAAATTATACAATCTAAAGGACACAGTACTTAATTCAAGTGCCACCGCATATTTGATTTACACACTTTGAGAATGCACTTTATAGAGTTTGACATCATCACTGTGTTCCAGAGGAAAATATGTTGGGAGAAGGTTCTGACATTGATGTGGACTCACTCTGCAGTGTAGAAGGTTCTCCAGACAGCTAGTTAAGTGAGACTACTAGTAAGTACAGTCATATTTACATAACTCTTTACACAACAACCCACATACACAAGTTAATTGCTGTGAGAACAGAAACCTTTACCCATCGAGTTACAGAAATGCAGCCACAGAAGTCTGACTTACACAGTGCAAAATTGCATTTTATACAGGATGACATCATCTTTGTGTTGCAGAGAAAATGATGTTGGGAGAAGGGTCTGACAATGATGTGGACTCGCTCTGTAGTGTAAAAGTTTTAAAAGTTTCTCCAGACTACTAGTTCAATGAGGCCAACTGTATGTAAGGTCAAATTTGCATAAATCCATACAAAATCCACATATGCACACTGAAAGCACACTGCTGTGAATTTTGAACCCTCTACTTATCTAGAGGACACAGTACTTAATACAAGAGCCACCACAGCAGTCTGACTTTTACAGTGTGAGAATGCACTTTATAGAGGTTGATATCATCATTGCATTCTAGAGAAGATGATGCTGGCATAAGGGTCTGACACTGATGATGACTCACCCCACAGTGTAAACCTTTCGCCAGACTGCTAGTTCAGTGAATATATGGTAATACTTACACAACTCCATACATAACCCTCATCCACAAGTTGGTTGCTGTGATATTAGAATCCTCTACCTATCTAATTACACAATCTAGAGATCACAGTACTTAAAGCAAGCACTGCCACAGAAGTCTGACTTTTATTGTGTGAGAGTGTACTTTATAGAGGATGACACCATCGTATTACTGCGAAGATGATTTTGGGAGAAGGGTCTGACCATGATGTGGATTCACACTCCAGTGTAAATGTTTCTCAGACTGCTAATTCAGTGAGACCAGCGTACATAAGGTAATATTTATATGACTCTATACAGAATTCCCCACACACACACACACTGACTGCTGTGAGATTAGAACCCCCTATCTACCTGGTTACACAACTCAGACTACACAGTACTTAACACAAGTGCCAACAAAGAAGTTTAACATCTATAGTATGACAGTGCAGTACACATAGGATTAAGTTCTCATTCTGTGTTAGAGAAGATATATTTCTGTTAAGGATTTTGGACATAGCAATATTTATTGATATGAAGGAAGAAGTGCAGTCTTCTGCTCAGTAATAAGTACATGCTGCTGACTTAGATCAGCTTTGCTGTCATTAATGTATATTGCAGAGCTGAGACTGACATGTACCTGTTTTACATGATATCGTGTAGATGATGCACATGCACTCACTTCTGAAATACAGGATGGAAAATGAAGCATTCATAACTGATCAAGTTAGGATGATGATATGTAAACTTTAATGGAGGCTACTGATATTAGCAAAATGCTCACTCATGGGCAATATACACTTTCAGTATGAATCTATCCTTAATGTTCCAGTGCAATACAGCTAATTAATGATGAAGTATGTGTGCCAAGGGTCTATGAGATTGTATATCATCTGCAAGTGTCAGTGCTGCAGTGCAGACATAACTGTCCAGAATGAAGTGATCAGTCAACCACACAGTTCTGTACAGATCACAAGTGTAGGGTAAGCCATTTCCATGTAAAGAAGTAATAACCTGCAAGAAAGATATTTATCTGCATTCAAAATTTCTTCCTAGAGTGCAATGCAAAGAAACTCATTTGTGTGCATGTTTGCAAAGTATTAGAGCATGTGTAGATTTAATCTGATGGGTTGAACTTGGAATGTAAAGTAGCAATGTTCAGTGGTGCTATCTGTCAACCTCTGCAAAAACAAGGAGCAGAGAGAGAAAATGGACTGATCATGATAAACTGTAAAACAGATCTGATTTTTTGCATGTTCATGGTGTCACCAGTTGTCTTGGCAGTACTTAGACAGTGTTTGCAGATATATGTTTTTCATTTTGGGCTCTACCTGTAACATGCTATAGCCAAAGCTTAATTCAAAAATGAATTCTTATACTTGCCTTTTCCATTTGCGCAACATTAGTCGGTGAGCAAACAGGATTTACTCCTGAAAGAACAAAGTGAAAACTTTAATTTGGTAACACAAATAGGCTTAGCAGTGATGCAAGGCTGTCAGAACTCTGGAGAGCATCGAGTGGAGAAAATCAATAGCTTGCTAACTTTCTCTGAGGCCTAAGGTGTAAGTTCAGGTGATTTAAATCAAAAAGCAAAGATGAAGCAGGATTTGAGTCCTGATTATGAGTAATTTTACAAAGGGTGCCAGAATGTGATTATCATAAGTAATTGTGATCATGACTGTAATACTACATAGGAATGACTATCCTATGTATGCTGCTTGTCCAAACTGTGTCAGTAATGCCCACTGAAATAAGCTTTTATACTTATTATATCTCAACTAATCTTCAAGAGAAATCACAACTTAATTGGGTGTACACTTTGTTAAACATGGCAAAGATGACATGTGAAATAATTATTATGACTCCACACGTATTCTAACTATGTGTGTAGGGCAGAATACATTGTGAAGTGAGGGAATTATGCTTCCTCACAGTAAGGACAGCTGCCAAATGATATGATGAATAGTTAATACATCAGCCTACTAAATCTGTTACATTATAATATGATGAGACAGAAGAGATGATGACATACACAGAGGTAGAGAGACACATAACAGTTTGTTATGGCACATGTATGAACACCTGTATGGTGTGTTTGTTTTATGAGATTCCTCATTCAGAATGTGTCCTGCTCTGTAACATTAAGTGACAAATGCAGGGATAGAGAAGGTTGAGGTGTAACAATAACCAATACATCCACGTACATCTGGTTGAAGAAGGTGTAGGAAATTGGAGACATAATAGTCACATGAGGATATGGCGTTTTGTTGATAACAGATGCAGCACACACACAAGTAATATTAATATGGAGAAAAATTACATTACTGTATAATATATTTCAGGATTTGAACCTTTGCAGTAGAAACAAAACTTTACAGACAGCTTGATTATCTTAGCTCACCACAGATGAGCTCATGCTGTAGTAACTTTCAATCACACATTCTATGAGACATCACAACATGTTCAATAAAAGCATTAGGACAGTGCAGTGTTGCAGTAGTAGTGTTGTCCTGTCACAGCAAGAGGTTCTCCAGTTCAAGTCTCAGCTGGAGTGCTTTCTGTGTGGACTCTGCATGTTCTCCCTGCATTTGTATGGGTTTCCTCCGGGTGCTCCGGTTTCCTTCCATGTTACAAAGACTTGTGTCTGAAGTGTTTCTCCTGGGCCTCTGCTGGAAATTGGCTTCATTCCAAGTCGGACTTTCCTGGTTAACAAATGTTAAATAAAGAAATTAGGTAGGCAGCAGTATTCATTGCACTTATATCAGTTGTAGGCTCCCTTAAACTTTACGTGATATCTAGCAGCCTGATACAAATGTTATCCTAAATCTGTTTTACTATAGCACGGCAAATGTACAGATATTTGCAATAAGCTATCCATGGCAATGCAGCATAAGGCAAAATCTCACCACATTTTGTAATAATCTCGGCTTGGCTTGGGAGTGCCTTCTGTGTGGAGTCTGCATGTCCTCCCCGTGGTTGGGTAGCGTTTGAAAGACGTGCGTGCGTAAATGGGCATGCCTTCATTGAAGGTTGGGCATCGAGCTGGCACCTTGGCATTTCGTAGAAATCTACTGCCAATCATTAGCAAACCAGAGTTCCGCTGTGGCGACCCCTTACCGGGAAAAAGCTGAAAAACAAACAACAACATAAAATGCTATTTAACTTTACATGATACACTTGCTCATTGCCAGACCTTGCACTAATGCTATGGAGTAGAACTGATAAAACGAAAGGGGATTAAACAGATACATAGGCAACACGTTCACAGGAAAGACTTACAAAAACAGGAATAACCTTTGTCAAGATGCAAAATTAAGTTTATAGACTTAATCATTATCCCAACACACCACAAAGGAAATCTTCCTTCACACATCTGAAAATCACATAATTGAAGGGACAGTGATAACCTAATGAGCCAATGGAAGATGTAGGCATTAGCCTTTAATAAAGTAATAACAGTATGAAAATGCCATAAGATGAAATTTACATTCATCAGCCTGATGAATAGTCGACAGTACAAAGGGGTAAGAGTGAAGGGGTAAAGGTAGAAATAAATGGACAGAGACATATCAAAGGCTGTTGTTATGGGCCATGGTGTGTCCTCATTATTCATCTGTTATTCCCAGTATCAGTAACTCATGGTTCTGGGGATCAGGAAGGTGTATGAAAGGAAAAACCTGATTAAGACATGAGTAGAATAAGGGTGATTTAATAATTCTTTATTGGCATGGATGTGTTTGCAAATGTTTTTTTGCAACAGTATTCAAACTCTGTTAATGAAAGGTCATAACTGGATAAACATTAAGATGTATGTCATTAAACATATCATAGAAGTATAACAGCACAGTAAATATAATGTGATATGCATCTAGAATTGAACCTTTGATGCTCTGGCCAAAACGAAATCATCAGACAAGTGATTTATGTCAACACCGTACAGAGGAAGTTGCACTTTGTTTCATCCAGAAGTGAAAGAATTGTTAGAGTATTGGGTATAGGTAGAGGACATCAGAGGCACACACACGTCAAGCCTGAGAATTGTGAGAATCTAGTCCTCACCGTCAGAACTGGCATCACTGTCTCCTGACTCAGTTTCCTGTGTCAGTGCTTGATGTAGTATCATCTTTTCAATATGATGAAGTACCTTTTCTACACGGCTGATTCGGGCACAGAGGCAGTTTTCCATGATACCCTCTACCAGCCCTGTCAACTCTTACTGGGTGACAAAATCACCACCTCTACTACTACTACTCCTGCAGGGTAACAGAGCACCAGCAGCCAGGACAGAGCTACCTGATTCAGGTAGAGCAGGTGTGCAGGGGGTTATGGGGACAATCCTGAAAGGTTGGGACCCTGAGGTGCTGAGTGCCAGTTCTACAACCTGTGGAGGGATGCGGAGGGATGGTGGGCCAATATGCAGTAGTCAGTAGACCTCTGTGCTGAATATCCTTTTTTAAGAAGGAATCTATGACAACAGAACATTTATAAGCCATAGCAAATATTCAAAAATAAAAAAAAAATAATGAGATAGAAGGAGTGTGGTGAGACAAAAAAGAGAGAGAATTACATCCATGGCATGTCACGACTATATAATTTCATTACATACACATTTATGATTATCCAGTCAATATAACTTTGCCATGCCAGGTATGATGAGAACGTTTTACTCTGTTGTACATTAATCAGTTTGTACTGCTCTATCATAAATACAGCAATTTATTTCACTATTGCCGTATTGCATACAATTACGATAGTTATTAGGCTTATAGTAAGACCTGATGCATTAGCACGTCGTGCTTCACTGAGGTGATTGAACTTCTCTTGGTGCACCTCCTTGTTTGCTGCAATGTCTTCAGCAGCTGCACAATAGACAAGAAGAGACATGAAAGCATACTGAATACCAGGCTGGACTGTCTACTGCATTTGACATAACTGAATGCTGATGAGCCAGTGCACTTACTCAAATAAGGGGTATCAGCAGTTGTAAACTCATCCTTCCATTGGAGGTTCTTCTTGTGCTGTTTCAGGTCACAGTAGTGGTAACGACAATTCTCTCAAGTGTGTGGGATGCCAGTTGCACTGGAGACAGCCATGGCTAAGCTGTTCCAAGCCTCAGTTATATCCTGAGACCAAGTTCAGCCACCTATGGTTGTAGCAATTCAGCATCTTAACTCTTTGATCTAAATTTAGCACCATATTCTCCCTCACCAGCCATGTCTGCAGAAGTCAAGCAACAACTCTGTGTCAAAATTGGTACCAAATTCCAATCTCACATTTAATAGCCAATGTGCAAAGATGCACAACCATGACAATTGCATTTGCACAATGGAAAGTAGAGAGATACATTGCTAGAAAATGTGGCAGCGATTTCAGCAAACAGCAATGAAGGTTTTAACCATGGCAGTGAGAATTCCCATGTGTGATGCTCAGCTTATTCAGACTTTTTCCAATGGCCGACTGGCATGCTTAATGGCTTGACTTGTAAGCATTGGTCTTTGGAAGGTTATGACTTGGAACATAATTTGTTGGGACTTGCACACTGTAAAAGGTTGATTGTAAAAACACAGGGAATAAAGAATAAATACATTTCAAGCTAGGTTATTTCTCAGTGCTACAAGACACCTCCCTTTAAACCATGGTTATTACAGATATACTGCATCCAGTATGAATGGACATATACTTCAGATAAGCCTATATGTGTGTGACTTTAAGAAGTCCTGGAAACTGCATTCCCATGTAAGAGACAGTATTACTGTTTATAAATATATTTCATCTGGACAGACTTTCATGAGCTGAGTAGTACAGGTTGAGGTATGATACATACATCCGTCACAACACATAATGTCCTAAACATATAGTTGGGCTATGTGAGAAGTCAAGATTATTTTAATTAAACTATTTTGCCCATCATAGATATATAAGTGCATTTTTCATTAGTTGTCATAATTTTCATGCTTAAATATTGCACACACAAATCAGCTGTGTTTCATAACTAAGTCATTAATGAGATATGCTACCTAGAAAAGTGAAGTTATCAATGCATTACTGATAAATTTATTGCAATCAACCTATATATGATAATTATTTCTATGCAGGGTTACCTTCATAATCAAAGTATGAGAAATGGCATTCTGGCACGCTTTGTAAAAATAGACGTTATCAGGATTTAAAACCTAGATGACCTGTGTGCTGTCTTTAAAGACACTACACTTACACATTTTGCCACAGAGAGGGCTGTACAGCAGCTCGATGTTCTCCACTCAGTTCTGTCCAGAGTGTTGATGCCCATACATTGCTGCTAACCCTGCTTGTGATACAAAAGGCTATGCAAGTCAAATGTTTCACTTTTTTTCTTAATCAATAAAGCTTGATTGTATGCCGTTCAGCAGAGCAAGTGCAGAAGGCAAGAAACAGAAAAAGAAAACAGCATAAGAAGTTGTGATGAAAGCAAGTCAAATTTCTTTGAGGAATAATTTCGTCATTCCCCTCACACATTATGGATCTGAACCCCAGTGTAACTCTTCCAATGTCACTGCATTTACAGCTTGTGCCACAAAGAGATGTGTATATCAGGTGCCCATCACTCAATACAAATACCACTCAATGGGGCCAGGAGTGTTTGCACTAATGAATACTATGGAAATTATTTTTTTCTCTTTTTCTTCATACTATGAGTCCTATATGCACTCTGCCAAACAGCTTATATATATATATATATATATATATATATATATATATATATATATATATATATATATATATATATATATATTTAAAACTACAAAACAAAAGGACAAACATGACTTGTATTTTCATTCAACAGTTATACCATTACTAAGACACATGGTGCATTTTCACATCTTCTGCAACCATTACAAGCAGCATGTGGCCTACATATCATCAGCATGTCATGTTGCATCAATGGCTTAGAAAGGGGACATACAGACAGTGACAGGAGGTCATGCTTGACAGACTGCATACAATTAGTCAAGACAAACCCCCAGATTCAAGAAACTCTGTGCAAGAATAAGACTATTCTTGCACGGAGTGGTTCATGTCCATTTAGAACAGCAGCACACCTTGCATATTTATGAAGGTGTACTGCTGCTTAATCTACATGGGCATGAACCGTGAATGAGTGCAGGGGGCATAACCAAGTAGTGCACAGAAACTAAACACACCCTCTGCATTCAGAAAGTGCTGTACGGCACTTTCTAAACCAAACTGGCATAATATTACAGCTTTGCTCTAATATTATGTCAGTATTGCAGTGTCCGCAGACACTGAAATGAAAAAAAATGATCATGTCAGTGTCCACAGACACTGAAATAAATCTCAGCAACAAGAAAGCAATAGAGAGGTTGTGTGACCGATTTTGTGACACACCCACTGCATTGCTAAAGTGCCATACAACACTTTTGCAACCTGCTAAAGCAGGAAATGTGTGCAAATGCACACATAATGGGGGATAAATCCCCTAAAAGTAAAAAAGCACAAATGTAGCCCCACAAACATAGAAAGTTGATAGAGAACAGGTCATGCATTAGCATGAATTACTTAAGAGTAGAAGTCTGAAAGCAAATCTATGCCAATATCCCATTACAGCAGTGCATATTAACAAAGGGAAAATGATGGGGGAAATAAATACTACATTAGGGACATGCCTGAAAAATTGTCCTCACTCACTTAGAAAGTTGATAGATAGCAGGATATGTATTAGCAGGAGTCCCTGAAGGACAGAAGCCTGAAAGCCAAATGAAAGCCAGTATTTCATGATTGCAGTCCCAAGTAGTTGTCAGAACACCACAATACACACCCATATAACATAATAATATAAAAATAATATATACTTTTTTCACTAGCCTAAGGAATGATTAAGTGTAGCTATGTGGGTGTGCACGTTATTGCTGTCCACTTAGCATAGCTTAGACATCCCATAGGAGCTAAACACAAATAGACAGGCGAGATTTCCAAGCAAAGACAGTGTTGTGATTAGAGTTGTGGTTTCGCATTCAGGCATTCACGGTTCAAGTACCAGAACAAACATTTTATTTTCCAATGTGAAAGTAGTGTTAAAATTATTTTAGTAAACTTAAATTATGTAGGAACTTTTTTTGTCAACCAGGGCAGTGTAGCAGTTCCAAAAGTGAGATGTCAGTGTAGAAAAGATGTGAAACCCCCATACAAACTCAAGTGCCCCATACACTATAGTCACACAAGAATATAATTTAATGAAAGCACATAGGGGGGTATCATAGAAAGTAAATGTAAAATTATAATGTGTATATAGATATTATTTTATAATATAAAATTATAAGTATAATATGCTTAAACATGCCATAATCAGTCTGTATCCATCAGACCTTTTTCTGCCCAGCAACAAGATAGTCATGCCAAGTCTCGAACCCAGGTTGCTGTCATCTACAATACCACTACACTATCTGAGCTGTGAAGAACTGCACTACTTTAACAAAGATATCATGCAGTCTGGTCATTTAACATTAATGAAAAAAAACAGCAGTCCCACTAAACACTATAGTCAGAGGAAAATATCACTACATTATCTGAGCTGCAGAAATTAATGTTGCTTTTTCAAACATATCATGCAATAGAGGCATACAACATTAGGAAGAAATCTTTGTGGAATCATTTACGTGTTGTATATAGACATATATATACATATATATATATATATATATATATATATATATATATATATATATATATATATGTGTGTGTGTGTGTGTGTGTGTGTGTGTGTGTGTGTGTCTAATGAAACTTATATATGAAAATGTAGAGTCATAATATAGATACACATATATAAAAATATAAAGACAGAAAAAATATATATGTATATAACATGCAGTGCAGTTATACCTCAGAACCATCCCTCTCAACTTGTTAGTGCAAGAAACCTGTACAAAGGCTGTAAAAAGGGGGAATGAGCCACATATAGGGATATATTTCAAATATTGCTGTTACAAATGTAGACATTTGCTACAGCAATAGGATGCATTTTAGCACACAATTACTGAAGGGTATGAGGATGGAAAGTGAAATGTTATGTCATTATTTACTGACATAAATCCTTGGATCATCACCATGATTTACCAGACAAATACAAATAAATAGTGGAACTGAATAAAAGTATGGGCCAAACATCCGGACATTCTGTGAAAATCCTGGCAGTGGAGAGGCATGCTCAGAACCTCTTAGTGCAATAAATCCAGACCAGGTATGACAGAGTGGGGGGACAAAGGCCTGAAAACAGGGACATATCCGAAATATGTGAGTAGATAAGCTGAGAAAGTTAATGTAGTAACATTGTATGTCCTGTCCTAACATATATCAACTGAAATATCACAATTCCAGGACTCAATTGCTTCTCATTAGTTAGTGACCTCAATCCCCACACCATCCCACTGATGGTCAGGCATACACAACAGTTATGGGGACCAGACCAAAGATATCAGCCAGACAACTGGACATCCTATGAATATGTAGAATAACATAACATTAGGGAAACTACACTGAGCTACCAAGCAATGTCCAAACTACAATCATACTGATATAACACTACCCAAGTCCAGCTCTGGGGCTGTACACATGCATTAGCAAATATAACAGGCACTACAGGGATGTAACACTAGTGGAAAACAAACACTGGTGTGAAAGTGCATACCCCTAACCAGTTGCACCACAGTCACAGCAACATACCAGTAAGCAAACTGAACACTACAGTATAATGACTGTGTGAGCAACAAAATCACATGTTCCACTCACACATTACCCCTACATATACTGCCCCAAGTCACAGTGTAGTAGGAATCTTGAAGTGTTATGGGACATGTCGCAGTCTGCATGTACAGACATATACGGTGATAGGGAACCAGAAACCTGAGCAGCATGCACAGTCAGATAGAAAGGGCCCATGACACTCACATGTGCCCCTTCCCTACATAGCCCAAATAACATGTACACACTACACTACTACACAGTCCTGACAGTCTTTTAACAATGAGCAGACATATACAGACCTCTCAAATGTACGGTTTCCCACAGAATGTATAGGCACAGGACTCATATCTATGGCCACTTCCTTGTTTCATGTCTGGGGGTCTATGACATCACTGGGATGGTAGCAGGTATGAATGCAATAAATAATGATACTACATACCTTTGAACCTCTTAGCGCATGACATATAGACAACGCCTGACATAATTGGGGGACAGATGCCCAAACACAGGGGTATATTGGACATATTGCTGTTATAAATGTAGACAGTTGCTGGTGTTACGGCTTTGTTGTAACATATCTTTTCTGAGGGATATGAAGTCAGTAACACTAATGGATGTTAGCACTGGCTGACTGCCTTTCCCAGAGTATCCTTTTGATTAGCCAAGGACAACAACCGTCTAGGGAACAGACCAAACATATGAGCCACACATCTGGACAGTATCTAGTCCTATGGACAGTCTAGAGGTATGACCACAGTGATATAACTTAATGGAAATCCCCTGACAGCTGCCAAACATGTCACCCAGCACCTTATAAAGTGCAGTAAGACCAACATGGCACTCCCCCACATCACCTCTGGGCAATTACCCATGTATATTCAAATATAACATGCACTACAGGGCTGGAACCATAGTGAAAAGCAGACAGTGGTGCAAAAATGTCCACCCAAAAACATATGCACCACAGTCACAGCAACATACCAGTACCCAAAATGAACTCTAGAGTAGAATGACTGAACAAACATATTCTAATTTCCAGTCACACACTACACCAACATATACTGGCCCAATTCACAGTGTACTGGGAATCCTGAGGTGTTACAGGACATTTTACAGTCAGACCCTACAAGCATACAGACCTGATAGACCCCCAGCAGCTGTAGGAGCATGCAGAGTCAGACAGGTAAAGGATGCATGGCACTCACATCTGCTACTCTCCCTACCCAGCCCAATAAACATCTACACACAACACTGTTACACAGTCTTGGCAGTCTGTTCACAATGGCCAGACAAACATAACTGTCATATGTACATATTTCCACAGAATTACAAGGGTGTGAAACCATAATCCTGGCCACCACTGCATACCATGGCCAGGAGTCTGCCAGGTCATTGGGAAGATAATTGGAATGCAGTTGGTAAATACTGATAAACCATACCTCTGAACCTCGTAGTGCAGGACATCTGGGCTGGAAAGAGGGACATATCACACATAATGGTGTTACAAACTGAAGCAGTAGCTGATGTTACATGTGTTGTTGTAACATAACATCCCTGAAGGATATGATGCCTGGAACACCAATGGATGTCAACAGTTACTGACTACAATCCTCACATTATCCTACCAACCCCACAAAAACAGGCATTGTTCGAGGAACAGAACAAGCATAACTGGCAAACATCTGTCCACTCTGTGGACGACATGCCATTTGTGAGGTATGTCGAATGCATATCACTGTCAGATCTCAAATCATCCAGTAAATGCATGTCCAGATGAACCCTCTCAATCTATCAACCGTCCATGTGTATAACAGCATTATTGACATACAATCTGTACCCAGTTCTGGAGCTTTGTCCCTCATGTTGTTGGGCTGTCTCCACATGTCCTGTCCTGTGAGGTATTCCTACCTACTGTCTGTGAAGCTGTAGCCCCCACACTTCTGCAATGTCCTACACACAGGCAAGGAAAATGGGCAAGGCACACACAAAGGGCATCCCATATGTTGGAACTAGCAGCAGTGTCCAAGCCCACACCACAATACTATGTGGGCACCTACATAGCTTTATGGCCTCAGCAAAACCCAACAGAACAACATCAACCCCCTCAAAGTAGGCTGAATGCCTGTGCTGGACAGCAGCAATACACAACTACCATTATAGGTGGAAATAATTGCAGGACAGGCCAAGAAGGAACAGATGCCTCACTGGAAGCCATGACACCTTGTTCTGCACAAGCAAATAAGGTCACAGGTGATGTACCCTAAGGCAGTCTTTGACTGCAAACTGGAGACATTCACCAAGGCCAATCACTAGGCCTTCCAGACGTGTGTCTGCAATTCCAGAGGCAACTCACAAATCTGCTCTGTAGCAGTAGTCAATAACACCACATACACATATGCCATGGATATAGGCAACTGGCTGCAGAAAGGTGAAGTGTGAACATCACCACCCCCCCCGTCCCCTCATAGGTATACATGTGCATGTACAGCACCTGCCTCCCTCTCCTCATAATCAGCAAGCAGGTCTGTAATGCCCATTCAAAGGCAACATATAGAGGTCTCCATAGGCCTGATACAATTCCTGGCTGCATCCAACATGAACATAGGCATAGGCTGTCAGACCCATTCTGCAGTGTAGTCAACCACAGCCTGAGCACCGGTGTCATCCCATCTGCACAGAGGACAGACAGAAAGTTTATAGAAAACAGGTTATGCATTAGCATTAATCTTCACAAGGATACAAGTCTGAAACTGAAATGTATGCCATTATGTCATGACAGCAGTCCTCAATGACATGGGCAAAACCCTAAATACTCCCCATTGAATCTGGTTTTATCCTGGGCTTTTTTTTACAGGTTCATAGATTAGTACTAGGCTAACTGCCCTTGTGAGCCATTTTAAGCCTAGCCAATTATCCCTTGTGAGACTCAAACCCTGCACCTTGTGTTTGTAAGGCAAACACCTTAACCATTAGGCCACCCTCCCAATCCATGGTAATATAATATTAATATCCAATATGCAATAAATAAAAATATGCAGCTCAATTCCCCACACCAAGATAATGTAGTGGTCAGAGTCCCAGCTTTGCATGCAGGCATACACTGTATGAGCAATACAACAAGCAATCCAAATTTAAATGGGAAAGCAGTTTTAAAAGTGCTATGCTCATATTAAAATATGTAGTAAGTTATTTTTGTCACCCAGAGTAGTGTAGCTGGTGCACAATGGATGTGTAAGTGCATATAATATGTGAAAACACCCATGCATACACGTGTCCAATACAGTATAGTTACACCCCTTGCTACTGTAATGAAAGCACATACAGCCATGCCATGTAATGGGAATCATATACACTTACTAAATTAAGTCATTAGTGTGGCATATTATGAGAATGAACTGTGAGCAATGGATAGCAATGCAGAGCTATGCTTAGCAGGTTTAACAACGCATTTCTGTTGTTCTCACCACTCTCTCCGTGGTTTGAGTGTCCAAATTCACCTACAAATTCTGTACATATGCACAACTGTTGCTGTATAAGAAATGGATAGCTATGGACCTTCCATACACCTGTCCTGTACATCCATAGCTATCTTTCATATTGTTCTTCCCTTTGTGTGCCCCTTTTCTACCACTTTCCTGTCACCACTTTTTCTTTTCTTTTAAAGAATTAGTGTGGGTGTAAGCGTGACTAAGAGCAACAAAATTAGGAATTGCTGATGCTTCTTCCAACATATGCTCATTCAACAGTAGGGGAAAGACTCCATAGTATCAGTCAGGTTTCTTATTTATACATATATAAATGTATATATGTATGGAGATGCATATATATGGACAAATATATGCATAATATAAATAGTGATATACATATAAAATATACATGTATACATACATATATATATATATATATATATATATATATATATATATATATATAAAAAGAGACTATACATATATATAAAAATCTCTCTCTCTCTCTATATATATATATATATATATATAAATATATATATATATATATATATACTCATAACATGTAGTGGAGTCATACCTCAGAACCATACCTACCAACCCCTTCCTGCAAGAAATCTGGCCCAAGGCTGACGCTGTCCAAATAGGGAGACAATGAAACAAAACTTGGGACATATTTTAAATATCGCTCTTATAAATGTATTATATTTGTACATCATGTTTTTGTATATATAATTTTGAAAATCTTTTAATAAGAGATTCATATGATGAGATGTATTAATGGGAAGTGTATTTAGAGAAAAATATTTTTTCAATATCCATATAAATCGGTTATTTATAATTAAGAGTTTACTGGTATTGGTTCTCTCATTAGTGTCAAAACAAAGGACTTCTTGAAATGTCTTCCATTTCACTGAGTAACTCTCATTTAACAACAGTAGGAAAGTCTTAATTACTGATGAAATAGAGTATAATTCTAAGTCTGGAAGGCTTATACCTCCTAAAGACCAATCCATCATATGATTTGCAATAGATATTCAAGGTTTACTTGGTTGCCATAAAAATTTCAAAATCATTGTGTTGAATTCTTTCATTAATTTTTTCGGGGGAGTTAATGAAGTAGATTGAATTATGTAAAGCATTTTAGGTAGAATGATCATTTTGATAACTGAGAGTTTTTCTTTCATTGTGAAAAAAAGATGTTTCCATTTATTAATTAAGTTATTGATAGAGGAGATACAGTTAGAGTATTTTTTTATTATATCTATTATATTGTGTGTTAATATGAAGCCTAAATATTTTAAACCCTCTGCATTAACTAAATATCTAGTATACTTCTGATTCCAATAATTAGTATTAGAGGTGATAGGAAGTATTTTTGTTTTATTATCATTAAAAATTAAACCTGTCTTTTTGCATCAGTTCCATAAAATCAAATACAGCATGTACAGTTTTATTTGTTCCCTCAATGGTTAGAAGCAGATCATCATCAAAGAGTTGTACTTTAGAAGTTATCTCTGAATTCAAATTGAATCCCTTAATATTTGGGTTTATTCTTATATAGTTGGCTAGAGGCTCCATGAAGATAATGAATAATAAAGGAGACAGGAGATAGTCCTGTTTAGTGCCTTTATGAATTGGGATATTTTCTGATAAAAATGAACCAATCTTAATATATGCATAACTAACATTATATAAGTAAAAGATTAAATTAACAAATGTATCAGAAAAAATTATATGTTTTTAAAGTAAGAAAGAGGTATTCCCAGTTAACTGAATCAAAGGCACAGTTTATATCTAGACTTAATAAGGTTAGATTCTTCTTTGATTCTGTTGCATGGTCAATAATGGTTAATATTCTTTTAATACTGTCAAATGAGTTTCTATTTAAAATAAAACCTGTTTGGTCTTCGTTAATTAATCTAGGGAGGAATTTCTTAAGTCTATTGGTGTAAATTGACATAAATATTTTATAATCAATATTTAAGAGTGATATTGACCTATATGAAGAGCATTTAGAGGGTTCCTTATCTGTTTTCAAAATAGGAGAGATAATAGTTTATTTCCAAGAGGGAGGGATTGTAAACAATTCTTGACATTGGGAAAAAAACTTGATGTAATAAGAGAAGTGACTCTTTAGGAAGTAATTTATATATCTCTGGGATGATTCCATCATTACCAGGAGCCTTATTTTGTTTTAAAATATTAATTTGATTTTTGATCTCAGATAATGAGATGGGTTTATTTAATGTGTTAACTTGCTGTGTCCAACTCTGACTCCTGCCTTTTAGTCAATGACACTGTCTCCAACCCATATAACATAGCTGGTCTCACTACCCTGTTGTAGATCTTCCCTTTCACTTTTACTGGTACTTGTCTGTCACCTCAGTACTGACACTCTTCTCCACCCTCTCCATCTTGCCTGTATTCTCTTCTTTACCTGTCCTCCACAGTCATCATTACTCTGAAATGTTGATCCCAATCATTTATAGTCATCCACCTTTGCCAAATTACTTCCTGCATCCTCGACATTCCACTACCACCCTTCTCATTCAAACACAGATATTCTGTCTTAGCCCTGCTGATCTTCATTCCTCTCCTGTCTAGAGCATATCTCCACCTCTACAGGGTGCCCTAAATCTGTACCCTACTCTCAGTATAGATCACAATGTCATCTGCAAACATCATAGTCAACGGGGACTCCTGTATGATCATGTCTGTCAAACTGTCCATCACCATTGCAAATAAGAAAGGGTTCACAGCTGATTCCTAATGTCATCCTACCTCCACCTTAAATGCATTTGTCACTGCCACTGCAGAACTCAACGCTGTCACACCACCCTTGTGCATATCCTGTACCAGTCCTACATATATCCCTGCCACTCGTAACTTCCTCATATAATACCATAAGTCCCCTCTAGGAACCCTGTGATATGCTTTCTCTACATCCAGAAAAACACAAAGCAGCTCCTGACCTTCTCTATACTACTCCATCAACACTCTCAGAGCAAACATTGCATCTGTAGTGCTCTTATTTGCCATGTAAAAATACTGCTGACTACTACTCATCACCTCCATGCTTAACCTAGCTTCCAATACTCTTTTCCATGACTTCATGCTGTTGCTGATTAATGTTATGCCTCTGTAGGTGCTACAGCTCTGCACATCAACCTTATTCTTAAAACAGTAAACAAACACTTTCTCTCCACTCCACATGCAACCTCTCATTTTCCAAGATATCATTAAACAATCTGGTGAAAAACACCACTGTCATTACCCCTAAACATATCCATGCTACCACAGGTATGTCATGTGGACCAACAGGCTTTCCAGTATTCATCCTCTTCATAGCTATCCTTACTTCCTCCTTTGTAAGCTGTTGCACTTCCTGATTCACCATATCCACATCATCCAACCATCTCTCTCTCATTCTATTCATTCATCAGCATCTCAAAGTACTCTCCCCATCTGCTCAACACACTCTGCTGACTTGTGAGTATGTTTCACTCATTATTCTTTATCACCCTTATCTGCTGCACATCTTTCCAAGTTCACTCCCTCTGTCTAGCCAACTGGTACAAGTCCTTTCATCCCTCCTTAGTGTCCAACCTGTTATACAAGTCTTCATAAGCCTCATCCTTAGCCTTTGCCAATTCTCTCTTTGCCATGCAGCTCATTTCCTTATACTCCTGTCTACTTTTCTCATCTCTCCGACAATCCCACTCCTTCATCCCCAACCTGTTTCTCTGTATACTGTCCTGTACTTCCTCAGTCCACCACCAGGTGTCCTTGTACTTCTTCCTTCATCCACATGTTACACAAAGCACCTTTCTAGCTGTCTCCCTTACTAGCTCTGCTGTACTTACCCAGATATTTGGTAAACTGCCACTGCCACCCAGTGCCTGTCTCAACTCTTCCCTGAACTCCACCTCACAGTCACCTTTTTCCAGTTCCTACCATTTGATCCTTGGTGCTGCCCTCACACTCCTCCTCTTCCTGATCATCAACATCATCTTACAGACCAACAGTCTTTGCTGCCTAACTACACTTTCCCCTGTCACCACTTTACAGTCTCCAATCTCCTTCAAACTGGCCCTCCTACATTTGATATATTCCACCTGTGTGCATCTCCCTCCACTCTTGTATGTCACCCTGTGCTCCTCCCTCTTGTTATAGTATGTATTTACCACAACCATGTCCATCCTTTTTGCAAAATCCACTACTATCTCACCATCTGCATTCCTTTTCTTAACACCATACATACCCATCCCTTCCTCATCCCCTGTATTCCCTTCACCAACATGGCCATTGAAATTTGTTGCAATCAATACTCTCTCAACCCTTGGGTAAAGTCATCACCACATCATCCAACTGACTTGACATTTCTCTTTCTCATCCATTGCACAAGCAACTTGCTTAGCATATGCACTCACAACATTTGTCATTACACCATTAATTTCCAGATTAATAAACATCACTCTATCAGACACTCATGTTATCCTCCAAAAACATCCTTGGCATACTGTTCCTTCAGGATAGCCCCTACTCCCTTTCCCCTCCCATCTACACCCTGATAGCACAATTGTGACCTGCCTCCAATACACCTAGTCATA
Source organism: Protopterus annectens (assembly GCF_019279795.1). NCBI lineage: Eukaryota > Metazoa > Chordata > Ceratodontiformes > Protopteridae > Protopterus > Protopterus annectens. The sequence goes on along the minus strand of NC_056744.1, from coordinate 523,901,765 downwards.
CTCCCCTTCCATCTGGTCTCTTGCACAGACAATATATCCACCTTCCTCTGGCCATCATATCAGCTAGCTCTGTCCCTATACCAGTCATACTGCCCACATTAAAATTTCTTACCCTCACTACCACATTCCTAGCCTTTCTCCTCTCTTCCTGCCATATAAGTGTTGGACATCTTCCAGGGTATGTCTGTCAGTGCAAGGCCTGCTGTGTATTGAATTACTCGTGTGTTACAGCTGTATTAAGACAGTGTCACTAATTTTGTCCCATTATCCCCCATGTATGTATGGCATCCTACAGATGTCCTGCAATAACAGTTTGAGAGGGATGACTGGGCAGCAAGAGTGTGAATACAGTGTGCCATACTGTCATAGAACAGGAATGCATATCAGGCATTACCTATACACATGTCAGTATGAGTAGGTGTATCTGGTCACCTCATAACAACAGACATGGGATGCAAAATGTCAGTTAAATAAGTTGTACATGTTGTACACGTGTAGTCTTAGTCACAGTGCATCCAACAGAGTGACATTTCTACAGCTACTGGTTGTTGCATTGCCCTAACACCGCCATGGGTAACACAATAAGCATGATTATCTGTTTGAAATTGGAGAGGTGTCCAACTGTGTTATGACTGTGTATCCAAGCCTACTACAAACAGCTTTATGAACACCAACATAGCTGTATGGACTCAGCAATACCTTACTTGTAAAACCTGCCTCCACCAAAGTAGAGTAATTCCCTTTGCTGGACAGCAGCAATACACAAACAACAGACTTGGTCCCTACATTGGTTGTACAGGGCAAATTAGGAGCAGGCAGCAACTTGGCGTCAAGTGAACCTTTGTCTGATCAAGCATATAAGGTCACAGGTGGAGTACTGTAAGGCTGACTTCTTCTTCTGTTTTTGGCTGCTCCCATTAGGGGTCGCCACAGCGGATCATCTGTTTCCATTTCTTCTGTTTCATTTCTGTCCTCTGCATCCTGCTCTGTCACACCAACCACCTGCATGTCCTCTCTCACCACATCCATAAACCTTATCTTAGGCTTCCCTCTTTTCCTCTTACCTGGCAGCTTCATCCGTAGCATCTTTTTCTCAATATACTCTGCATCCCTCCTCAGCACATGTCCAAACATATGTAATCTTGCCTCTCTGGCTTTGTCTCTAAACCTTCCAACCTGGGTTGACCCTTTAATATACATTTTCCTAATCCTGTCCACCCTCGTCACACCCAGTGCAAATCTTAATATCTTTAACTCTGCCACGTCCAGCTCTGGCTCCTGCCTTTTTGTCAATGCCACTGTCTCCAACCCATATAACACTGCTGGTCTCACTACCCTCTTGTAGACCTTCCCTTTCACTCTTACTGGTACTCGTCTGTCACAAATCCCTCCTGACACTCTTCTCCACCCACTCCATCCTGCCTGTTCTCTCTTCTTCACCTCTCTTCCACACTTACCATTACTCTGAACTGTTGATCCCAAGTATTTAAACTTATTCACCTTCGCCACCTCTACTCCCTGCATCCTCACCATTCCTCTATCCTCCCTCTCATTCACACACATATATTCTGTCTTAGTCCTGCTGACCTTCATTCCTGCTCTCTCTACAGCATATCTCCAACTATCTAGGGTCTCCTCCACCTGTTCCCTACTCTCACTACAGATCACAATGTCATCTGCAAACATCATACTCCACGGGGACTCCTGTCTGATCTCATCTGTCAACCTGTCCATCACCATTGCAAATAAGACAGGACTCAGAGCTGATCCTTGATGTAATCCTACCTCCACCTAAAACGCATCTGTCACTCCCACCGCAGACCTCACCGCTGTCATACTACCCTTGTACATATCCTGTACCACTCTTACATACTTCTCTGACACTCCCGACTTCCTCATACAATACCACAACTCCTCTCTAGGCACCCTGTCATATGCTTTCTCTAAGTCCATAAAGACACAATGCAACTCCTTCTGACCTTCTCTGTACTTCTCCATCAAAAGTCTCAGAACAAACATCGCATCTGTAGTGCTCTTTCCTGGCATAAACCATACTGCTGATTACTAATCATCACCTCCCTTCTTAACCTAGCTTCCACTACTCTTTCCCATAACTTCATGCTGTGACTGATCAATTTAATACCTCTGTAGTTACTACAGTTCTGCACATCACCCTTATTATTAAAAATTGGTACCAAAACACTTTGTCCCCATTCCTCAGGCATCCTCTCACTTTCCAAGATTTCATTAAACAATCTAGTTAAAAAATCTACTGCCATTTCAACTAAACACCTCCATGCTTCCACATGTATGTCATCTGGACCAACAGCCTTTCCATTCTTCATATCTATCCTTACTTCCTCCTTGCTAATAGGTTCATAGATTAGTACTAAGCTAACTGCCCTTGCAAGCCATTTTAAACCTAGCCAATTATCCCTTGTGAGACTCAAACCCTGCACCTTGTGTTTGTAAGGCAAACACCTTAACCATTAGGCCACCCTCCCAATCCACTGCACTTCATGATTCACTATCCACACATCATCCAACCTTCTCTCCCTCTCATTCTCTTCATTCCTCATCCTCTCAAAGTACTCTTTCCATCTGCTCAACACACTCTCCTCACTTGTGAGTATGTTTCCTTCATTATCCTTTATCACCCTTACCTGCTGCACATATTTACTAGCTCGGTCCCTCTGTCTAGCCAATCAGTACATGTCCTTTTTTCCCTCCTTAGTGTCCAGCCTTTCATACATCTCTTCATATGCCTTATCCTTAGCCTTCGCCACCTCTCTCTTTGCCATGCACCTCATCACCTTATATTCCTGTCTACTTTATTCATCTCTCTGACAATCCCACTTTTTCTTCTTCGCCAACCTCTTTCTCTGTATACTCTCCTGTACTTCCTCATTCCACCACCAGGTCTCCTTGTCCTCCTTCCTCTTTCCAGATGTCACACCAAACACCAAATTGGACACATCCACCAAGGCCAATCACAAGGCCATCTTCACATATGTCTGCAATCTCAGAGGCAACAAACCAACTCACCCTGTAATGGTGGTCAATCAGACCACATGCACACACAACACAGCTATAGCCAACCTGCTGCAGATAGGTTTAGGGCAAACATCACCCCCTGGCTCAGCATCATTATAGGTGAATATGCACATCACCCACACCCCTCCCCTCATCAACAGTGAGCAGGTACATATTGCCTACTAAAAGGCAACAAATGTAAGTATCCATGGGTCCTAAAAACATTCCTGTCCACATCCTACATGAACTCAGGCATGTGCTCCCAGCTCCATTACACACTGTAGTCACACCAAGCCTTGGCACCATCCACACCCCATCCGCATGTAAGATGACCAATGTCCTCCATCTACACAGACATGAATGAGGAATAGAGGATTATGAAATTAACTCGTGCTCATTGGGGAGAATATGACACATCAGGACCAGCAGTGCAATGCAAGCAGACAGAGTGCTGATAGATTACAGGGGTATGATGTGGTTGTGAGTGGTGGCTACTGGTATTCAATGTAGCTGTGCAGGTTCTGTACATACTGTTGCCAAATGTATGAAGTCCTGTGATGTGTTTCCCTTTTTATGTCTTCCAGGTGCAATGTCGCATCAGCAAAGGTTAACTTTCTCAGTGACTGAGACAAATATAATCATAGAAGGCATACTACAGAACCATGCTATAATGTTTGGCCAGAGCAAGCAACATCTGTTGGAGAGGACCGGCCTGTGGGATGACATTGTTCACAGGGTAAGCAATGTCAGCCTCCACGCACATACATGCAAGTAGGTCCAGCATCATGCAAATGACCTCATACGCCATGCCTGGCAAAGGGCTGATGCAGTGGCCAGGGACAGCACAGTCACAGGTGGGGTCCCAGCCATGCAGCCCCCACTGACATCCACCAAGAAGCACCCTGGCAACCTTGGGGCACCCATCCTAGTACAACATCAGGGTGCAGACCTCCCACATGCTGGAGGTGAGTGGCACCCAGACACTGGGTGAGGAGCGTGCAGGAAAGGACCCAGTGGAAATGATTAGACTAGTGTATTTGTAGAGTGGGCGACCATGGTAGTGCAGCAGTTAGCATTGTCGCCTCACAGCAAGAGGTTCTTCAGTTTGATCCTTGGCTGGGGTGCCTTCTGTGCGGAGTATGCATGTCCTCCCTGTGGCCGCGTGGGTTTCCTCCAGGTACTCCGGTTTCCTCCCACATCCCAAAGACATGTTGTAGGTGGATTGGACACTCTAAATTGGCCCTAGTTGTGAGTGCGTGCATGTGTGTGCCTTCTGTGGAAGGTTGGGTGCTGGGCTGGCAACTCAACACCATAAAACTCTACTGCCAATCATGAGCAGATAAGTGATCAACTGTGGTGACCCCTAACCAGGAACATCTGAAAGAAGAAGAAGAAGAGGAGTGTATTTGTAGAGTATCTGCATGCATGTGTCAGGTCAGATTGCAGTTGTGGATGCAGTTTTCTAATACATAGAAGTGCACATCTATGGTGAAGGACAGCAAATTGTGTAGTATGGGGGGGTTGTACTGTAAATGTGCAGACATGCTGCATACATCCTGTACCAATGCCACATGTGAGTCTGCTGACAATACTTCCTATTCCACAAATACAGTGGTCCCTCCAGTCTGCATGTGGGATGGCAGCCTGAAACTGGTGAGTATTGAATTGTTCTGGTGTGGCTTCCCAATACCTCAGGCATGTGAAGGCCATGCAATGTACCATGCATACAACTGTCACTCATAGCCATATTGTTTTATGTGCATGTTCAGTTGTGGTGGGGTTAACTGCTTTGTATTACAGTGGTCACCACAGGGGCCTATATGATGAAAATTTAACATCCCTGTAGCATACCTCACAATCTGTCAGTGCAAGACTTCTGGACACTGACCAACAAAATGGGGGGACAGACAGCCGAATGTAGGGACATGTGTGAAACATTACTCTCATACAGTGGATATAAACAGTGTATACAGCCCTGTTAATATGCCAGGTGTTTGTGATATATATACAAACTGAGACCACAGTATGTCAGTCCACACCTTTTCCAACCTCTAATGTGACCTATGACATGAACAACTCTCTTGTAAAACCAATCAATCTGTTTGGCATCAAATATGGAGTATACAAACCTTACAATAAGCTGGATGCATATGTGTGCATACAATTCAAATAATATTTTATTGGAGCAGCTTGTGATTTACTGACAGCTTGAGTACACCCCTGCCACTATATAAAGGCACTCTGAGTAACACCAAATAACAGTCTGCTGTCCAATTAGGATATTCATGACATTTGCTCAGTTACCTGCAACAGCAACAGCCATGGCTTGCAGACAGCATACAAAGCAGCAAAGAGATCTCATATTTGAAAGGTATCAGTCAAGTGTAGGGTACAACAACATTATCACAGCATTGAATACACCATGGAACACAGTGGAGACAGTTGTCAACAGGTGGATTGAATATGGCACAACAGTGCTGTTGAAAAGAACCTGACGTCCCTCCAAAAATTATGACAAGAACCTGGTCAGGGAGGCTGCCAGGAGACATACAGCAACACTGAGGGAGTTGCAGGAATCTCTTGCAAGTACTGGTATTGTGCACTACACATGAGAACACTCTCTTGTATTCTGCATAAGTCTGGCCTACTGGGTAGGGTCAGAAGATGGAAGCATTTCCCCACACCAAAAAAGCATCCAGGGGTGGATACAATTTGCAATACAGCACATAAAATCTCCCAAAGGCATGTGTGAAAATGTGTTATGGTGTAATGAGACTATGGATCGACCTCGCAGCCACAATACCAAAAGGTATGTGTGGTGCAGAAGCAACAACTCTCTTAACCTGAAGACCAACATCCAGATGGTGACTCATGCTGGTGGCAGTAGCCTGCTGTGGGGATGCTGTTCCAAAGCCAGACCTGGGCCTGTAATCACAGTGGTGGAGATTATGAACAGTTCCAAATAGCACCCACATTTGGACCAGATCCATTAGGCATCTGCAAGAATGCTGAGGATGGGGAGGGGTGTCAGCCTGCAACATGAAAAAGACCCTAAGCATACATCCAAGGGTACTTAAGAATGGCTCTACCTGAACACACTCATGGTTATGGATTGGCTCAGCCAGAGCCTAGTGCTACATCAGATAGAAAAACCCCAGTGTGACCTGAATAGGGCTGTGCACATGAACTGCCCTTGCAATCTGAAAGAGTTGGGTGACCTTTGCATGGAAGATTGGCCAAATAATGCCAAGTCAAAATGTGCCATGCTGATAGACATCTTCACAAGAAGAGTGAATGCTGTGAGTCACTTACAAGGTGCTTCAACAAAGTATCATTTTAAGGGTGTGCACACTTATGCAACGACTATGTTGTACACATTGCAGTCATTATATTTTACACGTAACACATTTATTTATCGATTGGATTGCACAAGTCATATGTCACTTGAAAGGCAGGCAACATATTTGAATGCATTATTGTGGTCTCATCTTATATATTACAAGAACATGGCATGTTAACAGGGCTGTGTGCACTTATCATATCCACTGTAAGCTTAGAAGTTTGGTGGTGTAACAGGAATTGTGTGACCAAACATTTACCGCTGGTTTGGAGATCTGACACTCAAATGTATGTCATTAATTAATGATATCACTCCTAAGATCATCCCAGTTATGTATAATAGAAACACAGGGGTTATGAGAAAAAGCAAACATATGAGCCACACAACTACACATCCTGCGAGGATCTGTACAGTTGCGAGGTATCTTCTCTAGTACTTGCCACTGTGCTACACAGGTGAATGGCAATGATGTGTACATGGGTGCAGTCTGTGCTGGGGAAGGGCCATCGCCTACTAACAGTAATCATGTATCCCAGAGCTCCGCATTGTTAGTTACATGTAGCAAAACTGGCTGCAATGTATGATGTTGAGCATGCATGTCACCATTTGGATAATGTGTTGTCTGTGTAACAGATTTGTGCCACCTCACTTGTAAGTGTGTGTGTGTGTGTGTGTGTGTGTGCGTGTGTGTGTGTGTGTGTGTGTGTGTGTATGTGTGTGTGTGTGTGTGTGTGTGTGTGTGTATGTGTGTGTGTCTACCAGCCAACCTCAAAGTGCAGGTATTAATGTACATATGTTGTCTCCCCCCTCACAGGTGGTGATGGGGGTCAGGGTCCCTCCAGCTTGGAAACTGATGTCATTATCTCTGCAGACTCTGACAATGATGATAGGAATAATGAGGTACAGGTGGGGTTGTCAGGGGCTGCATCTGTGCCATTGGTTGGCATCCCACTCTTGTCCACACCATCCCCCCACACAGTGACAATGCCCACATATACCCCATCACCAGTGGTGACAGATGAGGGACAGTTGGCAGGGGGTGGCACTGAACAGCCTAGTGTGGTAACTATGTCAGGTGTGAGTGTAGACACTGGCCATAGCTGAAGTGCAGGCAGGGTCCCACACAGATGGATGGAGAGGGGTACTCGCAGGAGGACTGTTGCTCATCAAGCTGCTGTCATAAATGCCACAGCAGGAGTCACCAGTTGCATGTTTCAGGCTGTTATGGATGCACAGGCATGTAGTGAATGCCAAACCAGACAAATACTCAGGGTAATGGATGCAACTCTTCCTAATTTACGTGGTGACATACATGACCTTGTTGAGGCCACATGTCAAAATACTGTGGTTATGAACAGATGGTGGAGTGAAACCTTGGCAATCCTCAACTGTCGCATGTCTGTGCTAGAGTGTGTGGTGGGAGATGGACATTGGCCACATGGACATAAGTCAGCACTAACAACAGATGAGAGTCTACAGGGCCATGCACCTTCACACTCCCATAGTGGAAGTGACACCAGCACTAGGTTCACAGTTCACAGTGGCAGTGATACCAGCACTACCAAAAAAGGTTGCTGTTCACATCACATCAGAGCAGGCCATGGGCAAGTGGTCTTATCTGGTCCTGTCAGGGGCACGCATCCAGCAGACAGCACTCACCATCAGGAAGCAGTAATGCATCTAGATTTTGCCTGGTGGTGCCAGTGATACCCCTCACAGGACCAGTTCCCATATCTGTGGCCAGAGACAGTGAACTGGACACGCTGGCAGGTACTGTCCACAGCTGTCAAATGTACCCCTGTGTAGGGCAGTTACATAAATTGACTGTGTGCATACATACAGACACACACATTTGTAGCATAGGCAGCTAACCTTCAGACACACACAGCACCTCTGCACTGCCCATCTATTGGATACCCCTCCAAGCACACACACATGATGTCAACCGTATGGCCCAGCCTAGGCCTCTGGCAAACCCACACCACACCCTGTGCATATGATGATACCTGTACCACATCCCTGCCATCCATACCATTGATGCAGGGACATGCTAATATGGGTCTGATGCACAGGGTGAACATAGTACAGTGTAGCTATGTAATACTATGTAAGGTCCTGTCTGCTTGCATTTGCTATGGGTACACATACAGGGGTATGTACCTTATTAGCCAGGATGCATTATTGCTGTTAGTACCACTGACTGAATGTAGTCTGGCATGCTGTATTCTTTTTGTGTTCCAGGTTTCTGTGTGGCTGCAGGCTGTGGCCCTGCAGACATTCCCAAGAGGGAGTATGTCAGAGTGGGAATATACCGACCATGTCAAAGGCAAGGTACAGCTTTATATGTACATGTACCAGGTGTGTATGCATGCATGCAACAGTAGTGTGAGGGAAACTGTTGTCTGACAGCATGACCTTGCATACATACCCTTTGTCACAGACAGGTAACCTTCAGGCATGTCAGCTCAGTGTTGTGTAGTACCACAGGCTCATACATACAGAACAGGTTACTGCTGTACTGTTAGCAGGTCCCTCACAAGCATAGCCATTACATTAACTGCAACAGATTCACCTGTAAACAACCATTGGCCCTGCCATTTTTTCCCATACACTCAACTCTGATGCAGTTGATGAGGGCATGCATGATACTATGAATGACAGAGTTCACCAGGTGGAAAAGGGAGACAAAATGGTATATCCTTTGCATTCATACAGTAAGGACTGACACAGGGGATGTGCACACAGTAACATAAACACAGTTGGCAATAGACAGATTAGTAAACCTATATTTCTACCTTGACATACTATACCTACATACACATGCCCCACATAGACTATATACATGAGACATAACACACTACCTCTTACAACACGTATAGTTCTGAATGCCTTCATGGATGGTGAGATAACCCACCAAAAATAGGATGTGGATTCATGTATTGTTTCTACAAGCCTGGACAAGTGATAGTGTAGCAGATTCATTCTAAGGGGATCCAGTATCTGTCTGCCTGAGATGACTTGATTGACAGACCTTGATGCTTTGCCAGAGATGGCCTGCATTTGTCACCCTTGGGCTTCTGGATACTGGCCAAGGCTCTTGCCAACCCTATAGTGCCTTTTTTAAATGGCGTTCCAAAGACCAAATTACCACCATTACAGCTACAAACAAATGCAATCTGAGAGTCATGCTACTCAACGCTAGAAGTCTAAATCTCAAAATGCATTCACTCAAAGCACTCCTTAAAATGAAGAACATCAACATTTGTGCTGTAACACAGACCTGGTTCAAGGCAGCAGAAAGCACCCCTGCACTACCAGGCTATAACTCATTCCACACCACTCGGCCCCAGAACTTGGACCAAAGCTGCAAAGGTGGTGGCGTTTCCATATACACAAAGGATGCGCACACCTCTAGACTGGTAGCCGAACATAATGCATCTGAGATATTTCAGGTTCAGCTAACATTGGTTAAGACAGTGATTCAGGTTGTAGCCTGCTATAGGTCCACAACCATGTCCCAAGACTCACACTCCATGTTCCTAAGCACTCAGGAGAATATTAGGGTCCAACCTAACACTCTCATACTGGGCGACTTCAACTACTCCTCCATTAACTGGGAAAACTACAAATGTATCAATACACTTGCTTTTTGGAATTCATTAATTCCAATGTTCTGCACCAGTTCATTCTTACCTCCACTGGAGGTAGCAACATCCTTGACCTGGTCATTATTAACATGGGTGATCGTTGCTCTACACCAACAGTCAACTCCTCCCTGATTACATCTGACCACAAACTAATCACCTTCAAAATCCACATCCCTCCCACCCCCTCACAAAGGTAACCACCATGAAAAACTTTTCCAAAGCTAACCTTGTGCTCCTAAAAACAGAGGTGGCTAACTTTACAGCACCAATGCAAATGGAGAATAAATGTATGACCACCAAATCATACAAAAATGCACTGTACGAACACGTACCCAAATGCATGGATCTTGCCATGCGCAATAGAACCAAGATGCTCTCCTCAAAAAAAAGGAAGCCAATCTCATGGTCCCATGCCATAAAAAAACTCTACAACAGAAGGAGGAAACTGATGTGGAATAAGGCGAAGTCCTACATCTGGAAAAAATCCCTTATCAGCCTCAACAAAAGGCTGAGATCTCTCATCAAATCGTCTAAAGCTAGTTATGAAAACAGAATTGCAGCAGATAGTAAAGACAACCACAAGGCCTTCTATAGTTATGTAAAAAATCTCCACGGCAATACCCAGATTTGATTTGAGCTAATGCACAATGGTACCTCCTATATCGAGCCAACAGATATTGCCAATATACTGGCCGACAGACTCAGTGCTAACTTTACCCCTCTCCCCCCCAAAGGATCAATCACAATACCAGTAGATTGCCAGGAACTAAGTATTACTGCTGCACAGGTTAAAACAGCACTGTCCAAGGCCAAGAATGCACCTTTTATGGGATCTGACAATATCCCTGTCTGTGTTCTATATGAACTACAGACTGAACTGGCAGCTCACCTGTGTGCCCTGTTCAATCACAGCCTCACGTCAGGCGTTGTCCTTACCAAATGGCACTCTGCTACAGACATCCCTCTCCACAAAGGAGGAGTGACTACAGACCCTGGGAATTATCACCCCATTAGTCTGATGAGTCTGATATGCAAAGCTAGGAATGCATCATCATGGACCTAATAAACAAGGATATAGGAAATCTCCAAACTCTGGATCCTCCACAGTTTGGTTTTGTGAAGGGTAGATCATGCCTGCTCAACTTGGTTGACTTCTTTGAGTCAGTCACCAGACCTGTGGATGAAAGCCAGGTGGATCATACAGCCTACCTTGATCTGACCAAGGGCTTTGATACCATTCCCCACTCAGGAATCATAGAAAAACTCACTAAGCTAGGTATCAACCCTGTATCACTAGGTGGGTTGCAGACTGGCTCACAGATAAAACCCATAGTGTGAAAGTAGCTGACTCCAAGTCAGACTACCAACCAGTCATGAGTAGAGTCCAGCAGGGTTCGGTTCTGGGTCCTCTCCTGTTTGGTATCTACTTCTCTGAAGTCCAGGCCAACACGAAGGGACTCTGGCTGAAAAAGTTCACAGACGATCGCAAGTTGGGAGCTATTATTAACTCTCCAAGTGATGTTGACATCCTACAGAAAGGACTCAATGAGACCAATGACTGGTGTCAGAACCATGGCCATAAGCTCAATGCCAAAAAGTGTGTCATCATCCCCTTGCAAAAAATCCAGTTGCCTTGAATTACCACATTGATGGTAGTCCATTGAACATAGAAGGTGTTATAAGAGATCTGGGAACACAGGTTGACAGCAACCACTCTTTTGACCACCACATTGCCACTGTGGTCAGAAAGTCCTTCTATGTGGCACATCTCATTACTAAGGGTTTTGCATCCAGGAAGAAAGAGGTCATGGTCTTCCTCTACTCTTCCCATATTAGGCCAATCATCGAGTACAATGCCCCATTTCGCATGTACCTCACTAGACACCTGCAACAACTGGAGAGGCCACAAAAGTACCTCACAAAGAAGATCCTAGGCCTTAAACACCTGTTCTATATGGACAGACTCAAAAAACTCCAACAATTCTCTGTCTCATATCGCCTACTTACAAGTAATCTCTGCTTGACTTATAAAGCCATGTTTGACCCGGCTCTATTAAAAATGCTACATCTAAAGAAATCCCAATCCCTCTGCACCACACACTCCAGAGACCTCAACCTCATTACCACAATCAACAGAATATGCTGGAAGGACAGGTTCATATCCCAAAGACTGCCCATGCTATGGAATAGACTTCCCATATATGTCAAGCAGAGCACCTCACTGGCCCTCTTCAAGATAAATCTTGATGAGTGGATGAGAAATAGAAAATTCACCCTGGGGATCACTCCAGTGGCTCTACTCAACAGAGACACTTGGAACTAAGGTCGGGTGGCATAATGCCAGGGTAATCCTATGGGCTAAGCTTGTAAAGGCTCCAGGGCCATTAGCCTAGTACACACCTGTGAAGCTATGAAGATGTTTCAGTCAGGTATGATAACTGATGCTGGCATGTGTGTCACTACACTCATTGTGGCTGATTTGGCAACAATATCACATACATGGGCACTGTTAAGGGACTCAGTCCAAATATAGGTTGTAAACATCTTGATATTCCATAGACATCTGTACAGAGGACTGGTATGGCCTGCACAATGGTTTAACATGCTGCATGTGAGGCAGATGCCATTACCATGCTATATAAAGTAATGCCATCGGGAGGTGGTAAACAAGCATGGATGGTACACAAATCAAAATGGCATCAGCCAAACAGGATATGATCTTCACCCAAAGACACACACAGTTGCCAGTATTGGGTTTAGAACCCCTACCTATCTAGTTATTTCTACTATAGTGTTACGCAGTTGTCACATGTACCCCGGAGCTCACATGACTTCACCTAGTCCCAACGTACTTCTAAGTTGAATGACATCAGCAGGCCTAGTGAAGTAGGGTGATGGGAAGTTTACAGGGTGGTACACAACTCAAAATCGTATAACACACATAGTATATGATTCTCACACAAACAGTTGCCAATATTGAGATTAGAACCCCTATCTATCTAGTTATTTATATTATAGTGTTACACAGTTATCAGATGTGCCATGGAGCTTACCTGATTTCACCTCGTACCAAGGTTCTTCTAAGGTGAATGACATCAGCAGGCCTAGTAAAGTAGAGTGATAGGAAATTCACAACTCAGCACACGCACTCTCTCTTTCTCTCTCTCTCTCTCTCTCTCTCACACACACACACATACACACACACACACACACACACACACACACACACACACACACACACACACACACACACACACACACACACACACACTTGCCAGTAATCCCTGCCTATCTAGTTATTTGTACTATAGTGTTACACAGTTATCACATGCTCTACAGAGCATACTGGGCTGACAACTGGCCAAAGGTGCTGATAACTGCACAGCTGAGATAAACTGTTACAGGTGCTAGAATGTCTTCCTTCAGTTTTTCCCTTAGATCTTGCAAGTTCTTTCTCTCCTGCACTTCAAATAGCCCAATAGCTTTGCACTTCAACAGGTTTTTTATCAATTATTCTAGCACACCTGAGAGCCATCAGCAGTAGTCATTCCTCATGGAATTAGCTCCAGTAATTAGTAGTCATCCTTCCTGGCATGATTAAAGTGCAGTTCTCTGTGCTTTTGCCCATTAACCTTGTGCACTTGGGCATTCTGAGGCACTGTTGCAACTGCCTGATGTACACAGACAACACTCTCCTCTAAACTCCCAACATTCAAACTTGTGAGAGATACCCCTATATTACCAAATTGGAAGATATGCACTCTCCAGCGAAGACTGGACTAGCTGCTCAAGAGGAGAAGGGTCAACACTTGCAACACACCACATGGAACACGTACCCCTCCAGAACACCCACTATCACAGCTCTGACATACAAACAATAACCACACACCTACCTTCACAGAGGCACTCAATAGACATTTACCCAAACAGCGGAGACCACCAAGACAGACACCCACTCAACCACCACAACACAGCACAAACCATAGGACACATATCTCACCTACACAGTGTGCCCCTCAACCTAAGCCCCAAAGGTTAACCAACTTGCCTGATGCAGTAATTATAAGTGACTCAATAGTGAGGCAAACAGATGTCCCACTCACTAGATTGAACATGGAGGAGGTAACAGTCAGCTGTCTATCAGGTGCCAGAATCCAACATATAACACACCCAGTCAGGTCAATCCACAACAACTACAAGTATCATTCTGTCATTGTCCATGTGTGTGTGAATAACCTGAGATGCACCACCATGGACTATATGAAAAAATAAATGGTGGAGCTCTCAGATTATGTGGGCCAGGCAGGTATGACAGTAGCCCTGAGAAGTATATTACTGTCACCCAGAATGATACCGCAGTACAAACAACAAATGATTGAGTTCAACAATTGGCTTAAGTGCCTGGTGTCACTCTCATGGGAGCCAGTATCTGTCTGCTTGGGCTGACATGATTGACAGACTGCAATGGCTTGCCAAAGATGGCCTGCTTCTTTCACCCTTGGGTTTCTAGATACTGGCTAAGTGTTATGACACCCCTATAGTGCCTTTTTAGGCAGTGTTCCATATGAAATTACCACAGTAACAGCTATACATATATGCAGTCTGACGGTCATGGTAATCAACACTAGCCAGCTACATCTCAAGATTCAGCCACTCAAAGCACTCTTCAAAATGGAAAACACTGACATTTGTGCTGTAATTGAGACCTGGTTTACAGCAGCAGACACCACCCCTGCACTACCAGCCTATAATTCATTCCATACCTGTCAGACCCAAAACATGGACCACAGCTCCAAAGGTGGTGGTGTTTCCATATTAATAACAGGTATACACACATCCAGACTTGTATCCCAGCATAATGCACCTGAGATCCTTCAGGTACAACTGACATTGGGTAATAGTGCAATCCAGGTCATAGCCTGCTATAGGCCCACATCCATGTCTCTAGACTCTCAGTCCACATTCATCAACACCCTGGAATCGATCAAGGTCCAACCCAGCACTGTCATACTAGGAGAGTTCAACTACCCCTCCATCAACTGGGAAAGATATTCAAGCACCAATACACTGGCCAAACACTTCCTACAATTCATCAGTTCCAATTCCCTGGACCAGCTCATTCTGACACGCAGTAGAGGAAGCAACAGCCTTGACCTCTGTTGATTATTAACATATGGGACCATTGCCTGACAACAGTAATCAACTGCTACCTGGTCAGATCCAACCAAGAGTAATCACCATGGAAATCCACATCTCACCCACACCCCCTACAAAGGTAACTACCTTGAAAAGCTTCTCCAAAGCTGACTTTGGACTCATAAGAACAGAGGTGGCTAACTTCACAGCACCTATGCCAATGGAAAATACGTGCATGACTGCCAAATCATACACAAATGCACTGCACAAACATGTATATCAATGCATGAAACTAGACATACCCAACAGAAAGATGACACTCTCCTCCAAACACTGGAGGCCAATTTTGTGGTCCTCTGCCATTAATAACCTGTACAACAGAAGGAAGAAACTGTTGTAGAAAAAGTTGGAGTCCCAAGAGTGGTAAAACTCCCTTATTAGCCTCAACAACAACTTGAGATCCCTCATGAAATCATCTAAAGCAACTTATGATGGTAGAATTGGAGCAGATACTGACAAAAATTACAAATCCTTTGATAGTTATATCAAAAACCTCCACGACATTTCCCAGAAGTGCAGTGAGTTACTGCACAATGCTACCTCCTATACTGACGTATATAAAAGGAGACTTGAGGGAGAGATTCACCAGCACTGTTTTATTAAGCCACAATGTATTAAAAATCCACAAAATGCTGTAGAATTAAGTACTTTAGTTTCTGTTCATTCAGAAGCTTCCTCAGAATAAATTAAAAACATTTAAAACCATATTTTATACTTTTAAACACACCCTCAAAAAAAATGAAAAACAGTCACTGGAACTCATCAAATGACCAGTCTTTTTACATTAACCTTTTATTTTTCCTCTTAAAGTAACCAAGTCAAGAAGCCACAGCTAAAAATTACATTTCTCTTGAAAGGACTGTTAAAAAATATATATGTATAAATATCTCATATATAAAAAAGTGTCTAAAATATAGATGTATAAAACCATAAATGTTTATGTAAAATTATGTATATTAAAATGTGTTAAATTAACCATGATAAATGTGTATGATAATATAATAATAAATCCATCTCAATTTTTATCTTGTATTGTGTTATTACTATTTCTCTAATGCTTTTATTCTTAAAAAAACATGTGAAAGAGAATGAATCATTTATACCGGGCCACTGAGTGGCATTTGTTCTATGTTGCCACAAAGCTTCCTGCTTTTCTAGCTGGAGTGTCCACGGTCCTCATCCTTACCTCTAGCACTTTTATAATAAAAAACTTAAAACTATGATTAAAAAATTCCATACAATGTTTTGCTAGAGCATTTGAATCTTTTTTTAATTTTTATGCCCCTTAAATGCTTATAAATCTGTTTTTTTAATTTCCTTTCAGTTTCCCCAGTATAGAAACAACAACATAATGAACAGCAAGCACAATAAACAACCTTCTCTGTGTTGCATGTACATTTACTATTTAATTTCACCTCAACATTGTTAATATTAAATGTGGAACCTTCAAGAATATACTGACAATAGTTACAAGACCCACATTTTTTCATACTACCAATACTTGGCCCTTTGTAACTTGTTTCTAAAATATTTTTTAAGGATCTTCCCCTCCGGTAAACAATACTCATTGTTTCACCCACACACTGCTTAATGTCTCTATTGTTTGAGAAAACTACCCAATTTTTATATAATATATCTGCAACATTACTACCAGATTTTTAAAAGATGTAATAAAGGCACTTGTGAAATTGTTATTCACATTTTCCATGTTACCCTGTTCAAGATTATTTATGTTAACTGTATCATGGTTCTCACTAAAAATTGATATTGGACCACCAGTTCAAACACTATTCTCTTGAAATTGAGAAAGTATGGGTTTTGAATAACGTCTCTGTCTTGTTAATTACTTCTAACATGATTTCATTAATTAATGGGCTAGGATATCCTCTCTTGGAAAACATGCTCTTTAATAGGTCACATTCATTCAGAAAAGCTTCAAAGGTTATCAAAATGTAAAAAATTATTAGAATATGTTGGTTTCCTAAATATTTCTGCCATAGAATTTTTAGATAAGGTGTCTTTGATTAATTTAACATCTAAATATGCAATTGCATCCATTCCAATACTATCTGAAAATTTCAAAAACATTGCAGAGTCATTTATGTAACCCAAAAATTCATTAATGATGTTTTCAGATCCATTCCAAAAAATAAAAATGTCATCCAAAAATCAAACATAGCCTTTACAGTGAACATAATAAGGTGAATTAGACAGATATTTTTTCTCCCACTGTAACATGAGTATGTTCACATATAAACCCCACATGCAGAACTCATTGCCACCCCTTTAGTCTGCAGGAAGAATTCTTTTTCAAACAGAATAAAGTTATGTTTGAACACCATTTCAAGTAAAGTTTCATAAACATTTATAACATTTTGTGATATTCCCTTATCTCCTATACTGAGACAACAGATATTGCCAACATTCTTGCCGACACATTCAGTGCCAGCTTTACCCCTCTCTCCCCACCTAGGGAAACAATCAGAATGCCAAAGGAATGCCAGGCTCCCAAGATTACTGCCACCCAGGTTACACCTGCATTGTCTATGGGCAAGAATACAGCTTCCATGGGACCTCAAATTATCCCTGGCTGTGTTCTACATGAACTACAAAGATACCATGCACCACATCTGTGTTCCCTGTTCAACCACAGCCTCTAATCAGGCTTTGCCCCTCCCAAATGATGTACTGCTACAGTCCCACAGGGTGGGCAGTTGACATAAAAGGTGGTAGGTTGGCATAATTGTTAAGGTGTTTACCTTACATACACAAGATGAAGGGTTTGATTCTCAAATGGGGTAATTCTCTAGGCTTAAAATGGCTGACAAGGGCAGTTAGCCTAGTACTAACCTATGAACCTATGAACCATCCCTCTCCATAAAGGTGTGGCAACTGCAGACCCTGGGAATTATCAGTCTATTAGCCTGACGAGTCTGATATGTACAGCTATGGAGCACATCACTAGGGACCTGATCGACAAGCATCTAGGTAATCTCCTAACTCTGGACCCCACACCATTTGGCTTTGTGAAAGGGAGATCATGCCTGCTCAACCTAGTTGACTTCTTTGAGTCAGTCACCAGGGCTGTGTATGACAGTAAGGCATTACATACAGCCTACATCAATCTGGCCAAGGCTCTTGATACCATTCCTCAGTCAGGAATTATGGATGAACCCACCAAGCTAGACAGCAACCTTTATATCACTGGGGGGGGGGGGGTTGAAAATTGTCTCACAGATAAAACACACAGTATGAAAGTAGCAAGCTCCAAGTCAGACTGCCAGACAGTCACAAGTGGAGTCACACAGGGATCAGTCCTGGGTACTTTTCTGTTCAGCATCTACTTTTCAGGAGACCAGGCCAACACAAAGGAACTAAAGCTGACCAAGTTCACAGACAACTGCAAGCTGGGAGCTATCATTAACTACACACGTGATGCAGACATCCTACAGAAAGGCTTCACTGAGACCACTGACTGCTGTGGAAACCATGGCCTGAAGATTAACACCATTGCAAATGCCCTGGAATAGACTTCCCATTGATGTCAAGCAAAGCACCTACATGACCGTGTTGCAGAAAGATCTTGATGAGTGGATGGGTAATAGAAAGTTCACCCCAGGGTTCACTCCAGTGGATCTACCTGATGGGGCACAGGGAACTAATGTCAGGTGGCACAATTGCAGAGCACTTCTATGGGCTAGGTTTGTAATGGCTCCATGACCATTAGCCTAGTACACACCTATGAACTTATAAGGGGAGTGACATCAGCATGACTAATAAAGTAGGCCAGTGGGTGAGTAACTTATCAAAATACTTCTTCCTACAAACATACACACTTACACACTCGCACACACATTTGCCAGATCTAAGAGTAGAACCCCTGCCTCTCTAGTTATTTGTACTACAATGTTACACAGTTATCGCATGCACTATAGAGCTTACTGGGCTGACAACTGGCCAAAGGTTCTGATAAGGGGAATGACATCAGCATGACTGATAACGTATGCCAGTAGGTGAGAAACTTATCAAAATAATTCTTCCTACAAACATACACACACACACACACACACACACACACACACACTTGCCCGATTTGAGAGTAGAATCCCTGCCTATCTACTTATTTGTACTATAGTGTTTCACAGTTATCACATGTGCTGCAGAGCTTACTGGTGGCACAACTGGCCAAATGTGCTGTGCTGATAAGGGGAATGACATCAGCATGACTGATAAAGTGTACCAGTAGGTGGGAAATGTATTAAAATACTTCTTCCTACAAACGTACACACTTTCACACAAACTTATACTCTGACACACACATTTGCCAGATCTGAGAGTAGAACCCCTGACTATCTCATTATTTGTACTACAGTGTTATACAGTTATCACATGCACTACAGAGCTTAAGAAGCTGAGAACTGGCCAAAGGTGATGATAAGGGGAATGACATCAGCAGGACTGTTAAAGTAGGGCAGTGGGTGGGAGACTTATCAAAATACTTATTTTTACAAGCATATACACACACTTATTTGCTAGATCTGAGAGTAGAACCCCTGTCTAGCTAGTGATTTGTACTATTGGGTCATGCAATTATCACAAATGCTACAGAGCTTACTGGGTTGACAACTGGCCAAAGGTGCTGATAAGGGGAATGGCATCAGCAGGAGTGTTAAAGTAGGGCAGTGGGTGGGAGACTTATCAATATAGCTCTTCTTCCAACCATACACACATACTCATTTGCCAGATCTGAGATTTGAAGCTCTGTCTAGCTAGTGATTTGTACTATAGTGTTACACAGTTATCACACACACTACAGAGTTTACTAGGCTGACAACTATCCAAATATGCCTATAAGGGGAATGACATCAGCAGGACTGATAAAATGGGGCACTGGGAAGTGGTGAGGGTGGGAATGACCTAAAACTGGTTCACATACAAACAAACACACACACCCTCACTCTCACATACACAGTTGTCACACACACACACACACACACACACACACACACACACACACACACACACACACACACACACACACACACACACTTGTCAGTATTGAGAATAGAATCCCTACCTATCTAGTTATTTGTACTATAGTGTTATGCAGTTATCACATGTGCTACAGAGCTTATAGGGGTGATTGTTGTCCAATGGTACTTCTAATGTGAACGAAAGCAGCAGATCTTGTGAAGTAGGGCAATGTGAAGTGTACTGAGTAGGAAGAGTCTCCTAATACTTGGACCTATGGAGACACACACACACACACACACACACACACACACACACACACACACACACACACACACACACGATGTGATATTATAAACACAACCTCAGTACTGTTACACAATGGGGTTCGCCTTTTATGCTGGCACGTGCAACTGTTTACAACTGGTATGCCACTGTCCACAGCAGGAAATCACTGTATGCCATTCAGGGTATCCGTGTGTGTGACTCACTCTGTGTCCCCCTGTGTCTCTGTCTGTATCACTGTCTGTCTGTCATGTCCCCACATCTATGTGTGTGCAAGCTTGATATATGTTATTATCTGTTGCCCATATATATGTGTCTGTATCTCACACAACAGATGCAGATATATCACATATAGGCCACCTACAGCTAGCTGGGGGTAATCCTGTCTGGTGTGTGTGTGTGTGTGTGTGTGTGTGTGTGTGTGTGTGTGTGTGTGTGTGTGTGTGAGTGAGGACAGTTGAGGTGTACATAGCTGTGTATATGCATGGACATGTATACAAAATACAATCATATATTCCGATGTGCTTTCCAACATGGCCTGTGATTCTATAAGTGTAGGAGCATGCCCAGTGTAACCTTCTATAGTTAGGGTGGGACTCCATTCCAGAGATAGGGGTACTCCAGTCCAGGGTTTTGTGTGCCATAGCCATACCTCTCTGGAGTACACAGGAGTTTCCTCAGGTACATATTTTGTTTAGCAGGCATTTTCTGACATATCTGTAGTCTGAAACTGCAATGTATTGTGTGATTACCTAGTGCCAGACATCCTTAAATCATCACAGTGCTTTACCAGAGGAATACTAGTTGTATGGTGCATAGACCAATATTATGAGGGCAGCTATGCAAATTCTTATCCAACAAGGCCATTTGTGAGGTGTTGCTACAGCCAGTGGTGTAATGCCACACAGCTGTGTTAGTCTAGCAACCTGGTGATATACTGGCTGGGGATCTCCTGCCTGTGTGGTATCTTTCTAATCTGAGATGTCATATCCTTGTGTGTGCATACCTCTGACCCGTACATTTTTTGGCAGGTTGTCCAGGTGTTTAGCTAGTGGTTTCATCCTTTCTAAGTAAACTTGTGTTTTTCTGGCAAGTTAGTTACATATAATTGAAGTGTGATGTTACAAAATAATACAGACATTACTGTTTTAGAATACATAACCTTCAGACCATTCCCTCACCCTACCAACTTTCTCAGTATGTAAGGGTGATATTTACAACACATGCCTATCATTGTGTCCTTTTTCTACTTTTATTTCTGCCCTTGTCCAGACATCTTGCTGTCAGAGGTTGGGAGTTATGAGTGTGGGTACAGAGTGCAGTCAACTGTGCAGGCATGTCCATTATTTGTAAAAGCAAACATAAGAAAAGGATTATTGAGAATGACCACTGGCAACAGTACCACAAAGCATTTATATTCTCAAAAGCTTTGGCACCTCTGCTACACATCCTTCAAGATGTCACTAATATGTGTAGTATATTCTACATAGCACTGTGACTTCCAGGTATGTCAGTGGCAGAGCAGTGGGTGTCACTGACATGCATAACAGTTGGCACTGCAGTTATCTGCACATGGCCCTGTCAAAGGCAGCACTCTACCTAGGGCAGTACAAAATGACTGCCAGGAGAATGTGCTGACCAGATCCAGACAGTATTAACCACACATACACATAGCTCATTGATCCCTGCATATTGTGGACAGGCAACATGTTTTCATGTGTATTGGTACAACCCTGTCAATGTGTGCTATGCTGCTATTTCTGTGCAAACATATATGCATTTGTGTGGGTATATGGGGGGGGGGTCACATCTGTCAATTGTACACATTTGCCCAGACTATGCTGATATTTGCTTTACATTTTGGTTCCATTTACCATACTATCGTGCACTGTCTTGGGGACTGGAGGCATATCAGTAAAAAGCCCAGGTCAGATTGTAGTGGCATACATTTGAGTTTCAGACTTCTTACCCTTCATAGCCTTACTGCAACTGCGGGTCCTACTGTGCTATCACTGTGTGAGTCTGTAGGGGGTTAATTCGACATTGCCAGCATTTGTGTGCCTTAACAGACATTTTGATGTGGTTTTCTACAGCTGACTTGCTGTGTGGGTGTGAGGGGTGGTTATGGTACCCCCCACCCCGATATCTATGCCTGCACCTATGACCCACCAGTTAGTTGTCCCCACCCATATACTGCAGTGGGAATTACCACCTTGGCTGCTACTGCATAGTGTGTGGAGGCCAGTTTTGGGCAGACATTTCCTTGTGTCCCACATAGCTGTCAGTTGTGTGGTGCTATCCCAGTAGGCCACCCCATTCACTTGCTGGAATGCAGCATTACCATAGATATTCTAGCAGAACATACTACTCTACTCTATTCATTTATTGTTAAGAAGACTGACTTACTAGTGCTTGCGACAGTTGTGAGGATGGTGCTTGAGGGCTGCCTATGTTGAATGCATACAGTACACTGCCTATACATGGTAAGTTACAGGTAATGTGATGTGTGTGTCATCTATTTTACTGTATGTGTGAGTCAGAGAGAGGTGTCAGTCCTTGAGGTCCCTACAGTGTCAGTGTGTGTGCTATGCATTGCCTCTTTGCCAAGGCATGAGCATACTGGGCATGCCTCCATCTGACTATGGGAGCAGGCTCAGGGTCTTACTCCTATGAGTGCCCCTGTGCCTGTGGGGACCTTGGCAATGGTGGTGGGCTGTGTGGCCCTTCCCTGTACTGTTCCTGCTGCAGCTGTTTCTGTAGGATCATATTGTGTAGCATGACACATACTATGAACGTGTGCACATGTGCCTGGAGAGTACTGCAAGGCTTCATAAGATATGTCAGGGCAGAGGAACCATGACTTGAGCATCGCAAACACATGCTCTCTAATGATCTTGGTTTGTGTGTGTGCGTGTGCCTCATTATGGCATTCTTGTGTGGGTGTGTGTGCATTTCTGATGGGTGTCATCATCCACGGCTCCAATGCGTAGCCAGCATCCCCGACCAGATGGCCATTAGGGATGCTTCCACTGGCAAATGCCTACTACAGCTGTGATGAATGCCAGATGTGGGAGTTGTGATGGCTTTCAAGGCTGCCAGCACACACATTCATGGTAATGCCCTGGGGATTGCACATGACCTTGCAGTTGATTGAAGACAATCCCTTGCGGTTTACGTAAACTCTACCCTGTTCACCTGGAGGTGCTTTGGTGTGGATATGCTTGCAGTCTATGGCACCCAGTACCTCTGCGTATTCTGCTACACAGTGGAAGAAATGCATATTGCTGGTTCTCTCCTCACAAGTGTTGGGGAAATAAATGTGCTCACTGGCATGTGGTAGCATGGCATCCAAGAACTGGTGCAGTACCCTGGATGCAGATGCCTGTGAGACCCCCATGATGTCCCCAGTAGGTCTTTGGAAAGTACCTGTAGCTAGAATTCTTAAAGTTACACATACTTTGGTATCCACTGGGATGGGTTCCCCTCTGTTGGGTCTAGCTCTGAGTTGAGACTGGCACAGCTCAGTAATTTGCTGAAGTATGTCTCTATCCACCCTGTATCACTTTACTGTTTCCAGATCATGTAGCTCCTGGTAGGTTACTGTGTGTCTGAACATTCTTCTCCTCCTTGGTCTGTGGCAGTTGTCAGCATTATCCTCCTCTCCGCCATCAGCCTCTAGCACATACTAATGGATCAAAGCAATGGCAGCCCCTAACATTTTACAGTTAAAAGTCCCCTGCATACATACACCAATAATGCAGAGTTTGTGGGAAAAACAGACTGTAAGATGTTTCCATACTTTATACTGTTGTGCTGCAGATGCTGCCTGTATGATTGGCTGACTATGATACATTCCAGCTGCCATCTATATTACTCATGGCATTGCTCTGGCCACTGTGAGTGTTAAAGACATTAGTGGTAATTTGTGATTCCCTTTATTCTGCTGTTGCCCTTTTATAATTATTTTTTACTTACACCTCCTCCCATTTTCAGCTATGCAGCCACCTGCCAGCTGTATTATTGTGTGTTTTGCATGGTCCATTGTGAGTTGCAAGAGTCCCATATTAGTTATTTCTACTTCATTTCTCTTTTATTGTGCTGTTGCCGTTTATTTTATTTTTTTACATCTCCTCCCATTTTTAGCTATGCAGCCACTTGCCAGCTGTATTATTGAGTGCTTTCAATGGCCCATTGTGGGTTGCAGAATCCCATAATGCTGATATGCATTTCCCTTGTTCTGCTATTTCCTTTTCTTTCCTATATCTTTCCTGTTTAAGCCCCGTAGCTTGTTTAAACAGCAAGAAATGGCCCTCCCCTGGGAGGAAACATGCTCCTCAGCTCATGAAATAAGATTATACAGCCTCAAACACACCCCCTCGCTTAGCTGTGCTTAGCTAAGCACAAACCAACCAACAGAGCACCAATGTGCTTACAGCAAGCATGACACACCCTTTTTCATGTTAGTTGCTTCTCCTGCCTACAAGATGGTGTTAGAGCACCTACACGGTTAGGTGCAGCGTTACACTTAGAAGAATTTTGTGATTCAGTATATAAGTACCCTCATTAATATACCCTACTGCCTTAATCTGTAGTCACTGTACTACACAAGAGCCTTCCCCCTTAGCAACCACTGTTCCCTGCCATTGTTTTGATTCAGCTTGCCATATAGTATAAAGGCACAATGCAGGTGTCCCTTAAAATTGCCTTTCCCTTTTTTTTTTTCCCCTATAGTCCCATTTGTGCAGCGCTGCCCTATGCTTTGCCATAACAAAAAAAAAAGCTTTTATTTTTAGGTAAATTTAACAGTTTTCAATGACAATGGCCACATATTTGCCTACTGGCATACCTACAGATTAGCGTACATGCTTTTATTAGAGCTGTCATGGCTCAGATTTCATATTTGCAGAAATGTATTCGGCTAGTAGCCATTTCTGCACCCTACACTGTTGCTGCACAGTTACCTGCCTGCTTCCTGGATCACTATTTAACCTCATTTGCATGGTTTTCACCAGCAAATGAGGTAATTAGCATCCTGCATGGGATTCTGTGCAGAAACAGTGTTGGCTCACTCGTGCATGTCAAAACTGCATGTTCCTGGATGGCTCGGCGGCCATATTCCGTGCAGGAGCGGATACACTGCTCCTGCATGGAAGAAAAACATTCGTAAATCCCAGGGAAAATGTATACCATTATGAAGTACTTCTTGCAGTGATGACATGAGATACTGAGAGTTTATACAGCATGTGACACATCTGTTCACAGTACTTATCATAATCCTTTTGTACAACTTGTCATATAATACTACATCCCTTGCAACTGTTATTATTAATAAGGACAACAGGTGACTAGACAATATCAACACCTTTGCAATGACAACTGTCATGAACTACACGTGAGATATGAACATTTAGCACCTACATTAACATTTGCAATTCATGTACAACATATTAGCAGGTTGTTGCTGACATAAATGCAGTGAGTGGCCAATCCAGAAACTATAATCAAGTTTGGCACCATGACACTGATATTATTACAGCAACCTATTATTACAGCAACCTGCAAGAAGGCACCCATATTTGCACATGAGAAGATGGTTATCGGGAGGGGGGGGTCCTGCTACATTGCCACCACTTATTGAGACTGAGGAATTCCAGTCTGCTCTCAGAGATCCTTACTGCTCAGCAGATGATTCACACAGACACTTTGATGGTACTGAAGTGAACAACAGGTCAAGGATGTCCCATGAAAAACTTCCAGGTATGTCATATATAAGGCATTTACTGCCATTCTAGACATCTTTTTGTGTTAATACTTGTTTACTTCTGATATGGTCGGAAGCATTGATACATGTGGTGTAGAAGATATGCAGTCCAACAGAGACTGTGTTGGGGGGAAGGTCAGTTTGATTGACTCTGAGATGTTTTTCTTAAGGGGAAGATAGGTAGACTAATAGCCTCTTGTCCTTTTATCATTTGCATTGTGATGCTTATTAGCCTTCTTTCCTCTGACTTCCACTTTTTCCAGGGGCATCAGAATTGCCATCTGAAAGACTACCTGTACATGATAATACCTATTAGTAAGATGTTAGTTTGAGAACAGAATAATTATTGTATTCCTTTAGCATCAGAAATTTTTTAATATGAGTGATCATGACACAGTTTGGATCATTTCTAGTCACTATTTCTCTCCTTCTTGTGTTTGCTGATTATTAGCACAGGTGATCCTGACAGTGACAGTGTAGAACTCATTACCACCGAATGTCAGAGTATCAGTAGGCTCTGATGATAATGATGGCGATATAGAGGCACAGTCAGGGAGGGCAAAGGTTCAAACTGACACTGAGGTTGACTCGCACATCCACTGGCCTTATTTAGGACAAAGTCAGTTTGTCTACCCATACCCATTCCACTGAGCCCTCAGATATAGGACAAGTTGCACATGACAGAGTTAATTGGGGTAGTGTGGTTAGTCCAGTTGCAAAGCTGGGTGAGTCTGTCCACGGCCATCGTTAAGGCATGGTACTACTACACAGGAGTATTTCTAGAGGTGCTTGGAGGATCCCTACTGTCCACTCTCTTCTTGATGCTGGTGTGCCATTATGTGCAACCAGATGTTTGTATGGGGCATCATGAAGGCACAGGCATGTTCCACCCAAGCATTGGAAGAGATAGTGGAGTCCTAAGCATGGCACATTCTGACATGCATGGCTCCCTCAACCATGTAGGTAACTACTTGGATAGGATGAGACACACTATATTGGGTAGTGTCTGTGATAAATGTATATTCCACATATCATTCCTCTAAGCCAATAATGCCATTGGAGGACACCTCCCACAGGTTCTTCATGAGTACATTTATGACCAACAGTATGCAGGCATATCATTTACTTTTATCTTCTCACACATTTATTTGAATAGTACAGGTTCCACATTTACCTTGACATTACGGCAGGTATGAGTCATGTCCATTGTATGTGCTTAGACTGTTGTTTGTATTCTTTAGCTGGTGAGTGTGTGTGTGTGTGTGTGTGTGTGTGTGTGTGTGTGTGTGTGTGTGTGTGTGTGTGTGTGTGTCTGTGTGTGTGTGTGTGTGTTTGTGTGTGTGTGTGTGTGTGTGTGTGTGCATGTGTGTGCTTTCCTTTGCCTCCCTCTTAGATGATTAGTCTGTGTGTCCTGTCCTTTGCCTCTTAGCCAGGGCAAGGGCATATTGTGCACACCTATATCAGCCGGCTACCTCTGCAGCTGGAGGTTCTCCTTCAGGATCCTTGTCTGTATGTGCTGGAAGTGCTGGCCCTTCCTGTTATCAGGAATGTGTAGTTCTGGAACTTGCTGTCTCTGTTGTAGCTGTTTCTTCAAGGTAATATTGTGCAACATGGCACAGACTGTGAGAATTTCTGTGCAGGTGCCTAGTTTGTAATGCAAGGGAGAACAAGTTAGTGCAGAAATGTAAAATGAAGATGTGCAAATTCAGAGAGGTAAACCAGTTATGCACTTCACAGAGGTGACAGGCTATTCTTACAAAATGTGTCACAAAACCTATGTCCACTTTCATATGACTGAGATATATTTTCTGAAAAACATTAAAGGCTTTATAATAGCAGTAAGCAATGGGAGAGACATTTTAAACTGATTGTTGTAGAGAGCTTTTCCTTGTCATGTATGTATATTGGTATATATCTCAAAATGTTCATTTTGATATTTATTTTGTGTAAGTTTTGCAGTTTTGTTTAAGCTTTATTTTTTTATAGTTTTTGCAGCATCTTAAATGACAGTGCAGTTTATTAATATCTTCTGGCCTGTGTCCATTGTATACATCCTACAGAACAACAATCCACAAATTGTACCTACATAGGTAAAGCATAACAAAGGATTTTTTTTAACTGAAACTTAGCATGTTTTACTTAACTGAATTGATTGTTATAACTTTTTATCTTAGAGAAGTCCTAAAGTTAATGTTGTATTTCATGGAATTCCAAAATGGCTGGAAAACTACCCGCTGATTCTAACTGGTTGGCACACAGTCACTAAACACACTCTATTTCCAGGAAGGGGAGTGTACCAACACTGTCCATAATGTGTAACACCTTCCCTCTTTTATGGCTCCACTTGTCTCCCCAAACAAAATGAGATGAGACATGGTTAGAAAGCAACCTTTTTTAGACATACAAACCATATGTACCCAGAAGGTTATGATTTAAAGCACTGTCCATAACATCATTTTAACATAATTTGTCCCAGAGTTACTAATTCTGTTAATACTATTATTATCATATTTTCATCAGTGTAATTTTTGAAACCTAAACTTGTCAGAAGCTTCCTTAGTTGTTCTTAACATACAAGTAGATTAAAAAATAATTGGTTGAGATGAAAATAGCATCAGCTTTAGGCTAGGGTTAAGTCTGGAGCAAATAAGTTATGGAACAGCAGAGGAAGGAATGGTACAATAAAACTGGTTGCTTGGCTGTGATGATGATGATGATGATGATTTATTGCATTGTTTTACAGTGATTTCTTTCACATTCTAGGTTTATTATTAGCTCAACAATATTACTTACAATGTGGAAATGTTTATAGCAGTGTTTTGAGGTATGTAGTATGAATCCCTCTGCCTTTTAGCTCTTACTAAATATAGATTCTTCATCTGGCTAGAACGCAGCATAGTGAAATATACCCATGCTCCTGTCAGGAAGAAAACAGAAGTCCTTTAGCTAATATATAGAAATACCACATGATAAATACACAGGCAAAACAAACAAACAAAAAAAACATTAAACAAATAAAAATAAAATACAAATATATTTCAACTACCTCTTTCCAAGGCATTGTAAGAGAAATGTAAATTACCCCTGAAATGAAAATATTTCAACACACATTGGTACAAAAAAGTACAGTGACTATATTTTCCACATTCTTATAAGGCAGCTAGAGAAGCTTGAATATGATTTTTCTTATTCTTAATATTTTTATTTTATATTATTATTGCTATTAGTATTACTGTTATTATTTTTAATGTTAATAATACACAGCCATCACACAATTCATTCTTATGACATTTGTACTCATACACTGATGCCTGCGCCAGTACCAACCCTCAGTGCCATGAGAAAGGCATGTGGAGATTGTTGTTTGCTTTTCTCTAATCACTTTTCACCCAGTAGGATACTTGGAAATGGAAGAAAATGATGCTGTTGATATCCTTATGTTAACAATAAGTAAATGCATGATGCATTTCTCAAATGACTCTTGCTGTCAAGACTGAGATTCACCTTCATATTTGAGAATTTAGCAGGCACATATCATGTGAGTCACACGTGTGCATGCAACAGTGTTATATATCTTGATCAGAAGACTGCAGCAGCAAAAACGTGAGGTCACCCTCACTAGATATTATAAGCACTTATCTCTTCACTGGGAGATAGAGGCATACAGGTACATTAAACAGGAACCTGTGTTACTTTTTTCTTTCATAGAAGGCAGCAGCTTCATGGACATGGAAAATGCTCACAGACAAATGGATGTTTACTACGACTTTAACGGGAATGTTTTGTACAAATGCTTTACAGCCCTGCAAGAAGCATGTCATATTATTATATTTCAGACCTCTTTAGTTGTGTATCACATAAAATTAGCAGGAAATGTGAAGATAATAAATGCATCTTTATATCACACAATCCTTTTCCCCTCATTCTTCTGCAAGTAAGTGCACAGCTTGTAGTCACCAAGTCCCCTTTACAATGAAAGTGCAAGAGGGATTATCCACTGCCTCAGTGGAACCTGAGGAATTCTCAGGCTCCAGAGATGCTGACAGAAAGAAGCAGGTCACATTTCTTACCAATAATATTCATTTGCTTTACGTGTTGCTTAATATAAAGTATTGCTGTTTCATGAGAGTGGAGTCTGAAACTGAAATAAGAAGCCTGTTCTTTGGTATCCACAATGAATGAATTGACAGCTTATGCTTCTAACTGAAAATTAGCTTTGCCTGCTTATTATGTTTTGCAAACTGTGATGATGCTGTCATTCTAACACCCACATTTGTTGTTACTGACCCACAGAAGTAAATTCGTAAATAAGTGAGATTTTTTTCTGGCTCATTATCTGTAACCTTCTCTATAACAGTTTTCATTATGGTATGTCAATTAAATAAGTCCTGACGTACTGTAGACTGCAAACTGACTTCTGTGTGCTTCATTTTTGTATTGCTTTTTCTTGAATTAACCACCTCCGTAGTTTGAATTCAGACAATAGGAAATTGCACTAACCTTGCTTTAAATTTTATGTTTAAGCTGTTAAGGGATTTAGAGGGTGTTTATTACAATGTATCAAAGTGCTAATATAATGGTGGCTTGATAATCCTAAATCAACAAAATCTCTGCTTTTGCAGTGAGGTCAATCATAATTTAAATTGGTAGAATGCGAATGAATAGAATCTCTCTAATTTTCATTCATGGACTTCAAATGTAAAACTGGAATAGTGCAAAACCTAGTAGCAAAATATTAGGATCATACTTTTTATGATTCCTTTAAGGATAAATTAAATGATGAGTTTTAAAAAATAAAAAATGAGTTATGCTAAAAGGAGAACGTGCAGAGACTATCCATGATTAGGTAAAAAGAGCCTACATTGCTGCCTTAACTAAAAATAAAAAAAATCAGTTAAGTGACACAACTGCAAACAATATGCTCCACACCACTGTCTTTTTCAGAATGAGACAAGCCCTGACATACACAGAAGTCCAGTATTAACCATCCGTGAAGAAGCAGGGAAGTAAACCGTGACAGACTAAAAAGAAAATAAGAAACAGAAACCCAGAAGTAACATCTTCCAGGACAATCGGGATGTATGAATACTGGATGACAATGCAAAGGCATTTAAGTGGGAACAGAAAGTCAAGGATTCTGCTCTTATGTAAGTGAAGAGTTTTCTGTCTGCCAGTAAACTAGTCCAATTCAGAAAATATTTAAGAAGTGAATATTACATTTTTTCCAGTCATTTCCATCTTCATGTAGAAAACACACAGCTGTTATGCCATTTCATTAATAAAGCCCACCTAGGGTAGAAAAGACAGGTTTCAATTAGTCAGAGGGGGAGGAAAAAGAACCACCAATAAATCCCACCCCTCTAATCAGCTGCTACAGCTCTCTTTGCGTTACTATTTCAGTGTTTCCCTTTCATTTTGAACAATAATTTTTAGCTGTCTGCCCCCCTCTGGTATGAGAGTTCTCTCAGTGACTGTCAGATTTTATATAATTTTTTTCACTGTGTGGTGTGTGGGCTGGAGACAGACACTTTCTACAGCAGCTTTTCTCCGTCTCTCATTGACTTCAATGATTATTATGATCTCCTATCCCCAGGATTCAAAAAACAATAACAACAGCATCAAAAACCATTGAAACCTTCCTTTTCAACAAACCCATGATTTAATCATTAGGTAAGGATAGCAACTTCATCGAATGTGTGTGTGTGTGTGTGTGTGTGTGTGTGTGTGTGTGTGTGTGTGTGTGTGTGTGTGTGTGTGTGTGTGTCTGCATGTGTGCGTGTGTGTGTGTGTGTGTCTCTCTGTGTCCATGTGCATGTGTGTGTGTGTGTGTGTGTGTGTCTGCATATGTGTGTGGTGCACTTTTATGGTTCTGGTTTTGAACAGAAAGGACATAATGATAATATTTTTAACCAGCTTTGGAATATCTATTACACATTTGTTAAATAATGCAAACTTGATATGCTATAATAGTTGCTGAGCTGTATATTAAGGTGTATATCTCCTGTTCATAATTATGAGAAAATGTAAAAGAAAAACACTATCTCTATGGAATTAATTTTCTGTCAGTGAGTTGCCCTGTAGCAGCTGTGGGTGTGCTAATCTTTGCTTAATTGTGAAGTTCTGGATTAGTTTCTAGTAGTATCAGTGACTTAGGTCTGTGCTATTCTTGTAAATAACTGAAGTAATCTTAGAACAGAATTATTTTATATCTGGTTTAACAACTGCATTTACAGTTTGTGCTTCTTCTAAAAAATACCTGTTGCCTGTTGAAACTCTCAGATGTGTTTATTCTACCATTGTAACAACAGAAACATGCAATAATGAAGAGCATGCATAATTTCAGTTTTGTGAATTGAGTGGTCTTTTGATATCCTGAGAATTACTTAAGAATGTCATTTCCATGCTAAAATGGTGGTCTGCATCAGTTATTGCATTACTTCTGTTGTG
This sequence comes from Protopterus annectens, assembly GCF_019279795.1. Taxonomy (NCBI): domain Eukaryota; kingdom Metazoa; phylum Chordata; order Ceratodontiformes; family Protopteridae; genus Protopterus; species Protopterus annectens. The sequence goes on along the minus strand of NC_056744.1, from coordinate 523,869,085 downwards.
TTTCATTGCCTTGTAGCTTTGAACTGTATTGCTTCTCAGAAGGTTTAAAGATCAGAACTCTTTCAGATCAGAATTCTTACAAGTCCTTTTCTTTGATGTACTATATTTGCTTTAATGCTAATAACTGTGATAATGAGAGTGCACGTCATACGTAAAATGAGTGCACTGGACATGTTGGTATAAGTCCTAAAAATTACAAAGCTGAAGATTCAACAGAGAGATGCATTTGAATAGCACCAGTTCAACTTTTGGTAAATGTATGATGCACAGTGTTGCATGACTAGGTACAACTGAAGAAAATACTGTTTTAATATGATATGCTATTAAACACTGAATGAGGACGATTCTCCCAAGGTATAGCTGTTTTGTGTTCCTCACCCTTTTTGATGCATGCTGCAAGGTTAACCAGAGTTAACAGTAATAAATGCAAGGCAAATGAGAGTATCTTCTAATTACCTGCCACAAGTGTACTGTACATACAGAATGTGTGAAGCTATATTTACTAGTAGTAAATTCTTTACTATTAAGGTGGTGTCACAAGTGTTGCTATCTGGCGTTAGTTGACCTACAGACTACAGTTCTACATAATTTTACTTTTATGAAATGTGTGTAGAGTGCTTTTTTTTCTTTTTTCTATGTTTTTGCTCATGATCTATTCAACAAGGACCGTTAATGCATATAAGAGTAATGACACAGTTCTGATTCATTTCTAAAAGCTCCTGTTCTTGTGCCAAGTGGGTGGCAACATGCCATCTCTCCCACACTATTTCATCATCACATTTCTGTGCTGGCCATTTACAGTACTTGATGTTGCAAATGTATCTGGTATGTGAGGACTTTCTCTGTGACCCCTTTGATGGACTCCTTTATACCTTTCATATTATAACTCTCTTACATGTTCTATTTTTGTTTAATAATTTCTGAACTTTCAGAGTAATACAAGAAATAAATTGGTTAAATCTTTGTGTAATCAGACAGTGCTACGATAGAAAACAAGTGTTTGCCTTTTCTCACCTAACCACTTTCAGTATCACTTCACTCTTAACAGCTTTGTCTGGTAACAGCTATCATGTTTTTCTTGCTATAAATGCACAGTATTATAATATTCATAATGAGAAGACTATTAAACAAGATCATGCATCTTAGAAAAAGTAATGTGTACAATAAAAGTATAATGCAGTAATAGAATCTCATGTTTCTGAAGCAAGTGATTTTGCTAACATGCTTTTGCTTCAGTACAACTGTCAGCACAGTAGACAAGTAACATATGAGATGTCTAGAGTTTTGTTTTTTTAACCCAGCTTTTGGTAATTCTACCTGACTCATGTTATATTTAATAACACCTCTGAGCCCAGTGTTACTAATCCTGACAAAATAAGGACAGTGCTGTGACTGCTAACATGTTCAGATGAAAACTATATTATGTTCTGTTGCCCATGACATATTTCACTGCTTACTCCTGGGAATAGTACTCAATCTCTAACCATTAAAACTCATAGCACTGGCCTTTAAAAAATCATAAGAGAGGATCAAAAAGGGGAGAAGTTTCTTATTTTTCAAAAAAGAAGGTTCTTATGTACTAGACCCTATATATTTAAACACACACACGCACACACACACACACACACACACACACACACACACACACACACACACATATATATATATATATATATATATATATATATATATATATATATATGTGTGTAGAGAGAAAGAGAGTTGCTGTGACTCTTTGTATAGGCTTAGTTTATGTATTCAGTAAAGTTTGTTCCTTTAAACATGTTTTACCTCATGAGGAGCACCATGAATCTAAGAGGATTCAAGGCTAAATCTAAAGGGCTGAATGTTGCCATTTGAGAGGTATGACCCTTGAAATAAACGGAGACAACTAAATGGAATGTGATGGCTACAGACAAACATTTTTAAATCAAGTTTAACTGAAAAGAACAAAGAGAACAGCATATAAATGAGCATACCCAGAAAGCATGAACTTAGAAAATGATTTATGTATGCTCTGTTAACTTAACATGAGTCACCTAAGCATCAAGACATAATCTGTTATTCAAAGAGATGGTTATAGTAGATTAATCCCAATAACAACATGCCATTGTACACTATACCAGACATAATTTATCTATATATGTGGTTTCAAACATCCATTTACTAAGTACAGCCAACTATGCCATGTTGACCAAGAATAAAAAGGTATTCAGCTTTGCTAAATGTGCTTTAAAATGACTAACAAAATGCAATTACTTCACCACCAATGCTAGTTGTATCAGGGTTTATTACTGCCTATAACAACTTAGCTTCCATGAACCATTTGTCTACCTCGTCTCATTTCACTGTCTTATAACCTTAATCAAGTCTCTACTGCATGCCACCATTTTACCCATAGTCGCCATTGATGGACAGCCGCAAGATTTTTTCACATTCATATTATTAACCTCTGCAGGGGAACATTCCTTATGTGAGTTCCTTTCAAGTGCAGACAATATCACTCAAGAGTCACGTGCATTTGTTGATTCCGAAAAAATGGGTAAAACTGACATTACATATTTAACATGTACATACGGGATTCAAATTCTCACCTTATGAAACCATAAACTGACATCATTATTTCCCCAACATTCTCAGCAGGCAAATGTATAATAAAGTGGCTGAATTCCAATATTCTAAGACTTGGCTTTATTATATGAACATTTATTATAGCAGGTGCAAGCTGTATTCTCTCTCTTATTTCAAAACGTCCCTTGACATACATCATGTCACCAGCTATTTGTTACTACTGAAAAAAAACCTTTAATAAGTGGGCTTTCAAATAAGTAACATTTCTAAAAGTTTAGGGTATAATTCCCCAAATGTGCCTAGCTAATAGTTTTAACCACATTACAGAAGACTTCCACAAGGATTAATAGCACTCTACAAAATGTTAAAACCTACTGTATTCTTACTATATTAGTTCCTTTACTGGCCAAATATCATTTGTTTTACTCCTAGTTAATTTTGTTAAATGTGGTTGTCTACATTATGATTTCTGGTCTTTCCTTGGCCTGGATACAAAGCTTGACATCCTACCACTATTCAGTTTACTTGGTCGTGGGATCGCTTTATGAACTATCCTCAACATGGCAATCTACTCTAAATCAGCACTGATACCCTAAGTGTCTTGTAAAGTACTATCAGAAGTGCTGCCTTGAAAACATATTCATACATAATTATCACCATGCTTGGATCTTTGTATTAAATGAAATCCTTTTTTCCCTTTGTGTCTCCATGCATGGATGTCGTTTAGATAATAATGTTGTAAAGTACTCAACACTTTACTTCCACAGCGCTCACTTAAACCCTAGTCATATCTAGGCCCCTTTTTAACCAACTCAGATTGTTGCAGCTTCCTAGTTCATTTGTACCCCATGCAATTTCTTCAGTAATGAAGTACAATAGCATTATTAAGTTTTCAGTATATACCTCTCTACTGCCCCAGATTGTGCACAATCTCCATGAATTTGCCTCATATTTTTGCCATATTTCTCATAAAATATTTGATTTTCTGAAAAAAGAATCCCTGAGTGCTGCAGTCAGTGATACAAGTCAGTAAAACGTCTTACTCATTATTATTCAGAAAATTCTTGTTGATAAAATATAAGGTTTTATTAATTATTTCAGTGAATATTCAAAAACCATCACTTAGTTTAGGTCTTTGCCCCCCTTCACATTATTTTGACTCTTCCCTGTTTTCTGAGAAAATAAGGTAAGGGTAATTATAATAGTGCTACACTTGATCTCCTACCTTTTGTCTTACTTTATATGAAATAACATTTTTGAAGATACCTGATACCTTTCTTATTCTCCCAAGCACCAAGACCAGCTTTTTCCGTATTAAGGTATACATTTCTGACCTGACTTCACATGGTTGACTTTTCACAAAGTCGACTTTCATATGGCCAAGACCATATGATCGACTTTTGAAAGGCCGACCATGGGGTACCGCTATCTCCGTTCAGTGCAGAATGGGAAAATTTCCCTCTTCCCCACTGTAGTGCGATCTCAGAGTTGGTATATTTAAGTTACGGGGGGTGTGGGGGGCAGAATCCCCCATGGGGGGGTGCAGGAGAGCTTGCCCCCTGCTAACAGTTTTAAGGTAAATGTTCATTGTGTTTTTTGTGCTTATTTTACATGGTCAGCTTTTCAAAAGTCAATCATGTAAAGTAGCTCCATACATATATATATTTATATATATATATATATATATATATATATATATATATATATATATATATAAAAACTTAATTATAAGAGTCAGATGCAAAAAAAAAAAAAAAAAAAAACTGACATAATGCTTCTGATCATGCTTCCTTTCCAGCCTTTTTCCTATTTAATTCCTTAGGAGCGTGTTGTCCCTTCAAATACATGATTGCCAAAGGAGTGCAAAGTAAATTCTAAACAACAAAGCACCACAATATTAAATCTCTTCATTATCCAACCATACATGATAAATCTGTATTGAAACAAATTGCATTTATGAATACAGACATACATGCAAATATTTCAAGCATAGACAATAATGTCCTTCTAGCCTGCCAATATACCAAAATAATCATTTCCATGGTAAGTGTCAAAGTTGTTTTTAAAACTATTTAAACTAGTTCTTGCTTTAGTGCAATTGGGTAGTCTATTCCATACATCAGCTGCTCTCTCAAAGAATCAATTAATACATCTTTAATTCCTCCAGAATTATCTACCCATGTTGTCTGATGAGTATTACTTGTATGTAAATGACCTATACATCTGAATAAGGTCTTCTTTTAAATAGACTCCTATTGAAATGTTGAAATATCATAATGTTGAATGCCAGCATACCAAAAAAATACCAGAAATGCAGGAAAATGGTGAATATCAAGCATACACCCTCCTTATGTGGGGGGCAAGCACCCCCACCCCCACCTGAATGTACATATATATGCATACACACGCACACAACAACTCTGAGATTGTAGTATCTTGGAGAAAAGAGATGATATGCAAGTCTGTTTTTTTCATCCATTCAGTCTCCTTATTTCAGGATTCACGCACACGAAACACTGCACAGGTTCAGATACTTTAATATTTCATAATAACTTACATTTTCATAACCACTGATGCCCTTGATGTACTTCTGCTTTACTCTTTGCATTTTACTCAGGCAAATTTTCTTATAAGGTTTCCATGTTATTATTCCATACATTAGTTTGGGTCTGTATAAATCTTTTATATACTGTTTATAATTTTATAACTGTCAATAATCAAATGGTTTATATGATCAGAAAAAACACAGAGTTGGATCTGTCCATACACCCAGGTCCTCAAATGAATCTACAGTTTCAATTACTGTGTGCTGCATTAAATATTCACCTTTCTGTCCAGATCTCCCACATCTCATATGCTTAGTTTATGATGTATTTATCCTGTGCTCAAATAGTCAATTTAATCAAGTTCTTTTTCATGTATGCCCTGTCTGTAACAGATGAAATCAGCTTACCCATTTTCAAGTCATGTGCATACAGAGTATAGAATACCTCAGATAAAAAAGATAAGTCTGAAAGATACAACCTAAATAAATATAGGCCTTAAGACAGAGCCCTGTGGGACTCCTTGACTGCATCCTACAATTTCACGTGTCCTGTTGCTGTATGACACTTGCCATGCCCTATTTATGAATAGCACAGCTTGTGTGGTTGCCGACTTCTCCGCAGTTGCATATCTATGGAGTTAGTCTACATAAGAGGGAAATGTGAAGGATAAACACTTCCCCCACTGAGTGTTCATCATATAACGATTTTTTTTTTTTGGATACATTGTTTTTGTGATGGTTTGTTTGCACATTGATCAAGTACATTGGTACATTGCTGTGGGTTTTGTGATATTCAAATGAAAAGGTTTTCATTGTAGTATGGGCATTTTCCTGATATTTATGGATTTGGCTAATATTTTATTGCCATGGATAATTCATTAATGGGTGATTTACACTTAGCGATTGATTTTACTATGGGGTGTATTTCTTATCACTCTCATTACTTGAATGCTACTAACAGGAAAACCAAGAAAAATAACTAAAAGGTCATAACATGTTATCAAAGTGCAATGTAACATCCGTGCAACAAAATTGTGCCTTAACCTTAGTTGCTGATTGGTAGGTCTTTTCTATGATGTAGCTTCCCTTTGCTGACTACCTCTGAATATTTGAATGCTTAAGTTAACAGAACAGCTATATAGCTGGTTGGGCCTGCATACTGTTTTTGTCTGTAGTGTTACTTTTATTAATTATTGCTGCTTAAACATTGAAACTACAGCTAGTTGGCACAGGTAACACACCTTAAAGCTGAATAGTAATGCTAAGACAAAGATTGGTGATATTTATGTGCATAATTTGGACAGATTAATAACTACAGTAATCCAGCAGTTTTTAATTTTTTGTTTGCACTATTGTGTACATTTTGTACATGAGCCAGCTTGGGAGAATGATCTACCGTAAACTGTGATGGATGCAACATACTACTTTGGGATGGAAAGTTGTATCTATCTTTGACATTTTGCTACCACATATATGCTGAAGGGCTGGAAGTTATTCATTGTCTGTTTTATGCTTTAATCAAACACGATGACTAGTAGTTTTTCACTGAGTGTGTTTTTCCTGCTAGCTAATAATGCTAAAGGACAATATAAAGTGATTCTAATGACTTTTGAAAGTATTACATCAGTTCTAACTTCGCATCAAATGTCAGCTGTTGTATTTCATGATGAATGCATTTAATTTGGTTCCATTCTTAGAGCCCTACTATCTGTACAACAACAAATTGTTATTAAACTATTTCTAACAGCTGCTGAGGCTGTATCATTGTGTTCTATTTTGTTATGACCAGTACCTTAGTGGATATCATGAAAACAGAAATTTACAGCTAATCCTTAGACCATCACTACCCTATGAAGGTTGAGTGCTTGCATTACAAGTGCTCTAGTCAGCTGATGCTCTCCGAACATACCAGAACAAATTATCATATGCTTTAGCACTATTTCTACCAAAAAAAAAATCATTGGCTAGCAACAAATTAAACTCTGTGAGCCCTGCTTGCCTAATTTTTTAATCTGTTGAAATTCCGTGATTGTCTTTGCCACATAAACCTACTCAGAGGTGATCTCTGCCTAACATATAAAGCTATGTCAAACCCAGGGCTGTTGGACATGCTACAACTAAAGAAATCCCAATCCCTCTGAGCTACACGCTCTAGGGACCTAAACCTTGTCACCACAATAAACAGGACATGCTGGAGGGATAGATTCCTATCCCAGAGACTTCCCATACTCTGGAACAGGCTACCCATCTATGTCAACCAAAGTTCTTCATTAGCACTCTTCAAGAAAAATCTTGATGAGTGGATGGGAAATAGGAAATACACCCCGAGGATCACTTCTGTGTCTCTGCTCGTCAGTGGCACAGGAAAATAACTTTCTTGGGTGGTGTAAGCCAGGGAACCTTGTTGGCTAGGCTTGCATAGGCCCTTGGGCCGATAGCCTAGTACCTACCTATGAACCTATGAACCTATGACACCCATTTATGAATTGGTCAGTCTGAACTTTATGCTGGTAACCAAGGTGACAAGCCTGCCATATGCTTTATATTTTGGGGTCATAACATTGATTTTCATTGCTGCATTGTCACTAGTAAAATAATTGACAGATACAATATGGCATTATGTTCAGAATGTCATACACTTCAACTTTTTCTTTCATATGATGCAGTAAATTCCATAAAGCTAATAGTAAATTGCAACTTTCACAATTTATAAATAATTATTTTGCTAAAATTCTATTTTCTGCTTCTTCTCCTTTTTTTTTTTTTTTTTTTTTTTTTTTTTACTTTTGATAGGCTGAAATGTTTGCTTATGATTCATACTGTCCTACTACCAGAAACCTCTTCAGTATGGTTAATTTTGAGGAGCTAACAGGAACTAAAACTATATTTATTCCACAGGTGACTTCCTTTTCAGACTGCCATGGAGTTACTGTATTAAGGTTTCTGCACCTGTTTAGCTGGTTCACTTTAATTTTCTGACTCTACCTTTTCAGTTCTGTTCAATAATAGTATTGGAGCTGATGACTTGCATAAACTTTTATAGCAAGAACAGTTTTGTTTGTTCTTTCTCATGTGTATTTTGCTAGCCTGTTAAACTAGGCCTTGGATAATTTCCCCAACTGAGGTACTCCTGGATCTTGTAACAACCAACTATTTTTCATGTCTCTGGTCAGCATCTTATCTATGGCTTCTATGTTCATGTGGACTTAGTGAACAATCATTAATTTTAGTGATACAGTTAGCATTAAGCTAAAGTGCGAGTTTTGTCCATACCTCATACATCAACATGTTTTCCTTACCGGATAAGTAATAGTAAGAGCAACAAGTCTTATAAAAAAAAGAATTTACGGTCGTATTTAGATATGTTACCAATACATGTGACTCCATGTGAACTGTAGAAGGAGTAATTACTGGGCACAGTGCGGGTGCTGCGAAGACCACTACTGGCTGACATCAAAGAGTGAAACATTACTACTTTCTTGAACTTCAGTTGTACTTTAACTTAGGAATGGGGTCCATTCCCGTCATGGTATTAGAAACCCAAAAGACTTGGAGAAATTAAAAAAACAGATAAGTAATGATTCAGATATGTATTTTTGTGTATTCACTACTAAGTGTACATTAGTGAAACATGTTTCCTTAATTCAGATTTGCACTTCATATATAAAGCCATCCTTGGACTATTTTCTCTATTTAACACCAGCTTTCCCTTCCCCATAACTTCTATGCATAATGGCAAGATGCAGTGTTAGTATAGCTGTGATATTTATGTAGCATCTACACAGAAACCAGAATAAATCTGGGGCTTCTTGTCATTGTACCATGTGCGTTTTGTATGCTTTGAGGGACTGGAGATGAGTTTTTTTAAAGGGTAAGACTGAAGTTTAGTCTTTAACACTTTTCAGGCCATTGCTTAAAAAGGCTCAGTTTCTCATTCATTGCTTTTCTCCAGTTGATTTAGTGGATTCCAAACATTTGCAATCAACTTGGAGTAGATCACGTTTCACTTGCTGGATCTAGCTTTGGTCTTGGAATGCTTGGAGAATAGTCTTAACTTCACAATGTTTCAGAGAGATCAAGTTTCGTTTCAAGATTGCCTCAATAGCCACCAATTCTATTTCAATTGTGAGAGATAATTTATGTTTTAAGAAGTATGGCAGGGGACCATGCAAAATGCATGAAATGAGAAGATATATTGTTTTGTCAGTAGAGGTTTAGTTATTACCCAAAATTCCTCACTCAATCTTTAAGTAGCAATTTTAACAGTTCTATTAATATGCTTAATGACATCTTTATAATTATGTTTAGTCACACCAACGTGGTTTAGACAAACTCCAGTTACTTACTTTTCATCTATACTGGGAAACCAGTGGTACATCTGTATCAGGCAAAAGTTATTGGTCTTGCTAATATAGTGATTACCAATGAACATGTTACTTAGAGGATATTGTAATGGGGAGACTGACTGCATTAGTATGGAGTATGTGTAATATCAGGTCCTTTGTACCGACACCTGTATTACAGGTGCTTGTTTTTGGATTGTCCCATTATGTCATGATTGCACCTGCAGGGTGGGTGGAGAGGTGGATGATGATTGAAGAATTTGACAGAAGCAAAAGTAAGAATATTTGAACCTTTGACAAAGGGAATGAAGTAGGTGGTATAAGTTTTTAAATCACACCCCATGTTTATTTCTATTGACACTGGATAAAATATCAGCGAACTCAAGCTGTCATCATAAAATGGGCATGCTCTATAAAAGATCACAAAAAAGCTGTTTTAGAATTTGCTATACAATAAGAACCCTGATGCATGGTTTATTCCAGAGATACATGTTTTACGCACTATATGACACTTTAAAGAGGAAACATGTTCCCAATATATCAGCACTGGGCAATTTCACTAAACATTTTAATTTTGCTATATTGATAAAGAAGAATTTCTTCTTTCAGGTTGTGCAGACAAAGAAAGATGAGAAATGTAGGCTTGTTATTATCAAATATAAAAGTTGTCTGCTATCTTGCCTTATTCTTTCTGCACCCATATATGCATTATTCTCTGATAGCTTTAACTGTTTTAAATATTTATTCCAGAGCATTCCTTTGTTTAATAATCCCAATATGTTGCTAGGGGTGTCCATAACATTTATTAGTATCAGTCTTAGATAAACTAAGGGATTTAATTCTACATAATAAGCACACCATTCTACTACTGCGTGATTTTATCGATGTGTGTGATCTCGTAGATCAATTCCAAGTTTTGTTTCCTTTTTGTAAAGTACAATATCATTATGCAATATCTTGCATGCCCAGGTCAAGGATACATTTTTCTCTTAATTTAGAATCATTATATAAATATGACTTCAAATAATTGTAAGAACCGTCAATACTTTCTAAGTATTCTGTCATACTCTTGAAGCTGGTGATTGTTCCTAAATACAAGTCTTTCTCTAATTAGAGGTTAAACCCTAATCTCGTACAAGACCAAAAAATAAACAAGAACATTTTTGTTAATGCAAATCCAGTTTTCAAATGACTATGACAATGATGTGTCAATTCATATCAGGTGGACTATATTCAAAGTATTTTAAGGGTGCTTCCTTGTTAGTAACCAGTACATTTGAAGAAGTGAAACTATAAAGGTATTATTTTTCTGAAAAACAAAATTTCTACACTAGGTAATGATTTAAAGAAGCTCAGTTAAAATACATGTGGCTCCAAAGGTAACCCAGCACCAACTGAAACCTCTGCAGACATCCACCCTCTCTGCAAGTGGCAACCAGGAATCAGTGGGTGATTGTAGTACTTAAACAAATTAATCGTGGCTGAAACAAGATGGTTTCAA